>NC_088710.1:20540238-20857946 GCF_963576615.1 Watersipora subatra
ATAGTGTGTGATTATTGACAGTTGCTATAATTTGCTCTGGTATTAACTATACTTTTCACTGTGTAGTTTAAAGAATGAGTTGCTAGGTATATGTATCCTCATGTTCTTTGTTGCACATATATTTCAGCCTTGTACCTGTCGTTCCGGCTGAGAATCTCCCGTCCACACTTGCACAGCCCTCAAGTGTTAATTCATCCACCTCTCCAGTTTTCTATCCTCCCGGTCGTACACCACTTGGCAGTGGACCTCATGATATCCTTCAATCTCCTGGGTCTGTTCTCTCTCTGCCACCCAAAAGTGTTGCGGGTAAGCCAATCTGTCATATTAAAGGAAGTATTTGCATCAAATATTATTTTTTGTACCATAAAGGTTAGTTTCACATAGTATTTAGTGCGGTTTGACTTATGGATTTAAAGATATTCAAAAGTTTGTGCATTTATTCGTGGGTTTCTGTGTGGACTAGGCATCTGTGTGTATATAGAATTCCCTGTTGGTTCAACAGCGAGTTATTGTTGGGAAATGTTGTGCATTCCATACTGGTTTGCAAAGCACTTCGCCCATAGTGATGTGGTCAACACTGACCTTAGTATATTATTTCCAGGTCAAATGTTTGGCTCTGATTCTTTAGTTCATATTGAAGACATTGAATCTGACAGCTTACCTTTGTATTGTTCGCAAATTGCTAGAGCTCAAATCAGATATTAGCAAGTTCCAATCGGATCAGTGCCATGTATATGAAATCATTGTCACTATTATAGTGTATTACCCAAATCAGACCAACTGCCGCCATTCAAGTCACTAAACATCATTTGTGATCAAGTCTATATATTTTCAAGTGGAGTTTACATATTAATTCTGGATAATCATGCTGTTTGTTGCTCCAAGGCAAATAGGCCAACAGTTCGTAGTCTGTAGTCCGTAGTCGGCAGTCCGTAGTTGGCAGTCCGTAGTCGGCGGTGTCAAACAATTTTCCCATTTGAACTCGAGTACATTGTCCTTACCTTTATGATTGTTAATCTCCCAGCAATTGTGTTCTCCGAAGTTACATCGAAATTAACCTTGATTGTCACTAAGGTGCTGAAAAACCGTTTCAATTGTTGGGTGCATCATTGTGATCTACACTTGCAGGGTTGTCATCGGTAGAGAATCCTTCCACACATGGAGTTGCTTCCACATTCAACGCGCAGTCATTACCCGAGGCTCAGGCACTACTGGTGAACATGACTTTATCAGACAGCATGCTCAACCTTTATAAGGACCAGAACTTTGAGAGCTGCAACCTCTGTGTGTGCAACATGAATATTCTCGGCAATGACCTTGGTCTCTACTTGCCAAGAGAAAAATATGAGGTTTGTTTTATAGCTACTCTAAGCAGACGACAATGTTTCAAATTTGTTTGAACCTTAAAAATTTTGCGTTTATCTAAACCTCGTGTGCATTTAGCTCCAATGTGCCGCACAGGTTCTCTATTCAGTACAACTGTAACAATAAAAAATTATGCTTGTCAAACGGGAATTGCTGTCCACACATCCTTTTTAGCACCATAACCTCTATGGTACTGTAGAGGGATTGCTTACCTAGATGCTCAGAGACTTATTGTTTGTACGATCTGTACGGCTTTTACAGGCCCAGTACAAATGCTCCTGCGGCTTCAGTGCAGTCAGCAACAGGCATTATGGCTACTGTTCTGGTTTGTTCTATGATGATGAATGTGACATAATGAACCACAGAGATGACAGATTTGACAAGCTGAGGCTGAAGCCACTGGCGGGAAAGGGACTCCATGAGGTGAGTCAGGCATGAGGTTATAGCAGTCAGAAACTATTTAAGATTGATATGACCAGATTTTTTTTAAATGATGTGATGTCGAAAACATCAGCGAGCTCGATTGTACAATTTAAAAGTTGTTAGCATTTCTGTGAGCATCGAATCTTTAGTAAATGTAGGCAGACCTTGTCTGTCACTTGAATGTCTTGGAAGATTTAGATGAGAGATATGACGATTTAAATTGCCAGTTTATCCAGATACTGATCCGATTCACTGATTGTCACTAACAACTGACCCAATATGGATTTATACAAGGGGTCCTTGGGTTACAACGGTCTCAACTTACACAGTTACGAGGTTACAAATGTCCTCCATGAAAATATCTCAAATAATATTTAGTGCCTCTTACAACATGAGCGATAAGAAACAACTGTGAGCTAGTATCCAATAGTATCCACTAGTATCCACTAGTATCCACTGCGCAGGGGATGACTATACCTAGTTCCGCTTGTGGCGGAAAAAGACAGCAACACTGCCTCACTCAGTTTCATGGATACGCCATTATGGTTGTGCCTGTTGGTTCTCGCCGTCGCCTGTTTGAGATTTTTTGACCTTCATTATGGCAATCGAGCGCAAGGTAGATTCGTCTAGTGGTAATGGATCAAGGAAAAGAAAGGCCATCATGGATGTGAAATTATATATTAATAAGAGTACAGAGTAATTTATTCAGGATGTTCTGACTTGCACTGAAATGTGAGTTACACCACTTCATAAGAACAGATCAATGTTGTAAGTCGAGGACCCCCTGTGCAGAGCTATTGTACCGAGTAAATAGTCTGCAGAAACATAATCTTGCTTTAAACTTCAAAGTTCAATGTATAATATAACAGTAGACACGAATGAAATATTGAAATATCTATACAACCGAAGGCTGGGTATCGTCAGCTTGATTTAATTCCACAACGCTGGTAAATAGAGGTACTGCATCACATTCTTAGCGTGTGATTGGTTGTAAGAAGTTTACGGCTGCAAAGAGAAAATGCAACACATTCGATCCTCGCTAAAACAAGAGACTGATCCATAAAATTCTCAGCTGTGTTGTTCAACTATGAATAAGACTTGAACAGGATTAGAAGTCATTGGATATTTATATCTGTGTGATGAAAACATGCAGTTGTTATATTTGTTAACGTTGGTGGTCTAAGAGACGGTTACCAATTTTGGGTTAAGAGAATCTGTGTATCTGTGTTGACAGTGATATCTGGATCTGGTAACTCTAGTATTATTTACTTTAAGATTATCTTTTGCCTGCAGATAAGAAATAACCCCTTCCTCTGTGAATGTGCTCACATACGTGTATATGGAATGTTAGTATATGTGGCCCAATTACCGCTCCCTTCAACAGATTCAAATATCGAGATGAGCTCTGTGTCTCTTCTTTTCTGTTCATTATGCTCATTGCTGTTTACAGGTGAACAGGATACTGCTACAATCACTTCAGGAGCAGTTTCTACCCTCTTCTCCTTCCCTTCTCACCCGCTATACTAACTTCAGCAACGCTGTCGTCTCGAACAGCGAAAAGAAAGTCGAGTTTGAGCGACAAGACGTCTGTGCCGTGATAATGGCCGCACTCAACACGGGACAGTACATACAGGGTAGAGTTATAATGCTAGAATCAATTTTAGCCTTTCAGTTCTCTACTGGTTAGGAGGTGGTTAGCTTTTGTATTGTTTCTGCTATGGCCATACCATATGTCACCATTGCCTGTTTTTCCGAACAAGTAAGTTATGTATTCGAAGCTAAGGTATTACAGTTTAAATTATGTAAACTGTAAACTGGACTGCTATTGAGAACTGAGAAATTATAAACTATAGAGTCACATTGCTGGGCTTGTCTTTTTTTTTACAAAGCTATATTATGGAATTTATGCCGTTCCCCCAAAAATCATAGGTGCCAATATATCAATGTATCTTGAAAGTCTTTATGTACCATGTTTATGCTTGTACACAGAAATCATCATAATGGAATGGCTATAATTTTATTTAGTAATCAGTTGGGTCTGCTGCTCACATGTAAACGACAGATGCAGTAATAGTCTAAAAGCAACGATTTAGTCCAGATGATGAGACGCTTTTGTTATGGTGTATGATCGATGAGTTTGGTTTCCAGCATTTTCATAAGTGGAAGTTTGTGTCTGTATCTTGTAGATGCAATGAGCCTCAACAGACACCAATCACAATCTCAGTGCTGGAGCAGGTGGTCTTTGGAAAGAGCTGCCAAGGACCCTGTTCCTTCCTTGGATATTATACAACTGCTACGATCACTCCAGCCTGCCCTGCAAGACGCAGTTCAAAAGAAAAGAACGACGAGGTGAGATCGTATTGCAATGGCAGCTCATGCAAGTGCTTCGTTACACTCGTATGCTGATTATTCGTCTGTGGGTCAGGAAAATATATTGGTGTTTATATTTTCAGTTTGTGGGACCCTAATGCCATAAAGGTAACGGGTCCGATGACTTGGAGTGCCTTCTTCAAGCTGGCAGGAAGGAGTACAGACGAGTTGCTCGAACCGCAACCTATACCTGTCTTCCTAGTCGGACACGAGGATGATTGGTTGAGGCAGTCACCCTTTGCACTCCAATACTGGGTGAGCTATTTTTTCTTCTTTCCATAGTCGAAAAGAAAGAGCTACTCAGTTCATTTTCCCTCTCTGCAGTACAAGTAGCTACCAGAAAAAGAGTTGCTCAGCTGGACAGCTGAAGCATATTTATGTTTAGTATCGACTATTGATTGTAGTTGACTTTTTTATCAGCGATAGTCAGTTTTGCACGAGTAACTCAATTTTACAGGACAAACTTTTGCTGAAGCCGTACGGTGGAGAGAGAAACATCTCATACGTCGTCGTTGCCCCTGACAATGAACTCATAAACAAATGTTCGAAGAAATTCTTCCACGAGCTCAGCCTTGTCTATGGCCAGTGCTTGCTTGGCAGGCACATGCCATACCAGGGCCAGAAGGATGGCTTACTAAGCGTTGGAAGGTCTCATGCCGCAGCCTTTGCTGATAAGCCAATCAGCGATTGGTTTCACAAAATAGGTAAGATGCTCTTAGGTTGAAGGTATTGCAGCGATATTATTGGGGGGGAGTACGATTGGTTTCACAAGATGGGTGAGATGCTCTTAGGTTGAAGGTTATGCAGCGATGTTATTGGGTGGGGAGTACGATTGGTTTCACAAGATGGGTGAGATGCTCTTAGGTTGAAGGTATTGCAGCGATGTTATTGGGGGGGGGGAGTACGATTGGTTTCACAAGATGGGTGAGATGCTCTTAGGTTGAAGGTTATGCAACGATGTTATTGGGGGGAGTACGATTGGTTTCACAAGATGGGTGAGATGCTCTTAGGTTGAAGGTATTGCAGCGATGTTATTGGGTGGGAGAGTACGATTGGTTTCACAAGATGGGTGAGATGCTGTTAGGTTGAAGGTTATGCAGCAATGTTATTGGGTGGGAGAGTACGATTGGTTTCACAAGATGGGTGAGATGCTCTTAGGTTGAAGGTATTGCAGCGATGTTATTGGGTGGGAGAGTACAATTGGTTTCACAAGATGGGTGAGATGCTGTTAGGTTGAAGGTTATGCAGCGATGTTATTGGGTGGGAGAGTACGATTGGTTTCACAAGATGGGTGAGATGCTCTTAGGTTGAAAGTATTGCAGCGATGTTATTGGGGAGAGTATGATTGGTTTCACAAGATGGGTGAGATGCTCTTAGGTTGAAGGTATTGCAGCGATGCTATTGGGTAGGAGAGTACGAATTAGTTTCATTGTTTTTGTCAATATCAGCTTTAGATCCCTTTCACATTACCAACTCAGATTTCATGTATTTTGTAGATTCCCTGCCTATTGCCCAGCAAGTAAGGTTACTAGCTAAGGTTTGCAAGCATCAGTTGGCGCCGCTACTGTCTAACAAAAGTCCAGATATAACCTCGCCACTCCCCGCTGCATCTCAGTCTGGAGGCCATGAATTCACCAAACCTAGTCAGCCAGCATCTTCCACTTCTGCAGCTAGTGTCTTTGGCTCGCCCACCAGAGAAGAGCCCAACATCAAAGGTGAGCAAGAAATATCTTCTGACCCCAAAGCTGTTCAATTATCTTGATGAAATTTGTTTGACTCGCAATCGGTTTAACACTTTGATGTTGGTTTGTGTAGATATCTTGACGGACACCCGATACAAAGACTGTAGACCAAAAACACGTGACAATACATGCACAAGCGTAGTTATCTACCTTGTCAACCCATTTGCGACTGGAGTGAGGGGATGCGGAGACAAGGAGGGCAGTAGTGCTGAAAGTGACGAGGCAGCGAGCACCTTGGCTTTAATCATGTGCTTTCACGAACTGCTTGAGAATCTACCTGATAAGCTAAGGAGACGGTGTTACCTGGAAATAGTGCCCCTTCACTCGGTGCTAGCTGCTACCAGAGAGTCGCCCGATCAGCAGGTGCATAATGGCCGATGAAAATAAGTGGTGATAGCAGTGTTTGGCTAGTTTCTTTATTATCTAAGACGAGCCTTTACTAGGAAAAGGGTGGTAGATGTTGCATATATGTATGCGGCTTACATTGGCCTCATAAATATGGGCAAAAAATGGAGCCTAAAGAGTAGGATTTATTTTTTTAAATTTGTAACCACTGAAGACGATCTTAATATATTTATTGGTGTTCGTACAAACATATTATTGGTAATTCCTTTGAACATCATTTCAACAACTTTTACTATCTTCAGTGAGTTTCGCTTATATGACGCGGACATCTCTCCTTTCTTTTAATAGTTTGATCCAATTGATCATTACACAAAACAGATGATATTATGTTTGAACACTACAGGTTGTTAAGACTTATAGTTCTGACATTTTAGCTTTTCCAATGGCACTGACAGCTCCATATAAAAAATGTGCTAGCGTTAACCTGATTCCATGCATGGATACACTGCGGTGTATTTGTTTATTTGGCTTGATAACATGTAAGAGTAAAGATTGTGGTTGTAGAGTGTTGTGAAAGCTTTGTATGCTTCCTGCTTATAGTTTACTCTCTACACATTTACCATCTGTCCCAGTCATACAACTTGATTGGTACTTTAGAAAAATACGATGTTGACATCGTTATGCCTTTAGTTTTTGACCGCGCTAAATAGAAAGTGGGTGCCACGGCGAAGGCTATACTTGTTGCCCTGGTTTTTATTTCTTTATCAAAACAGTTGTTTCCTTTTTGGTGTTAAATTACTCTCATGAGAAATTACAATAAAATAGTGGACTTTTAAACTTTAGCAGTTGATTCACTTTTAATATGATGGGTAACTCGAGCCCAGTTATCAGTATAATATGATGGGTAACTCTAACCCAGTTTTCAGTATAATATGATGGGTAACTCTAACCCAGTTTTCAGTATAATATGATGGGTAACTCTAACCCAGTTTTCTGTATAATATGATGGGTAACTCTAACCCAGTTTTCAGTATAATATGATGGGTAACTCTAACCCAGTTTTCTGTATAATATGATGGGTAACTCTAACCCAGTTTTCCGTATGTTGAATTTCTCCTAATTTCAGTAATACAAATAGTTACATGCATTCGTAGTTGAACTAATTAACCCTTTTCATCTCTGAAGCCAACTCCTGTACTAAAGACGGCTTTGTTATGTAGGTTGTACATCATAATTATATATATTGTTATGTAGGTTTTACACTTTTAGGTATGTTGCGATATAGGTGGTACATTGTGATATATATACAATGCAACCCCGATTCTCGAACATAATCCGTTCCAGAAGGTTGTTCGAAAACCGAGTTGTTCGAGATCTGAAACAATTGTTCCCATTAGAATAAATGTATGTAGATTTTAATCCGTTCCACGGCGAGAAAACAACTTCGGTAAAATATTGTTTCAACATTTTACACCATAAACTGCACTGTATACCGCATACTATAAATAAAAATGGATAGATTTAGATCGTGTTTAATTTTAATAAAAGGTTTTCTATTTATGATGGAAAAAGAAAAGTAAACATTTCGTATGTTTTGCTCTTAAAACACCAAAAACATTAAAGGTAAAGATGCAATACCAAAAGTTGCAGAAATTTATAATGAAGCAGCAAAAAATGCAACAGATCAGCTACATCAAAATCATAGGAAAAAACTATACACGGCAATGGCACGTTTACTTCACATCCTTGAAGGAGGAGCCTCCTCCAAAACAATTTAGGGTAGCTCAACTGGAGGGGTTATCTCCCTAGCTAATCTCTTCGGTAGAGGAAACGTCGTCCAAATGGTTCCTTCCTTTTTGTAAAGAATTTATGAAGTGTAAAATGCTTATCCGTTTATTAACTAATGTTTCCATGCTATTTCCGGAGCTGTTTCAATTCTAATGCGCATGCTCCTGTTTGGTCGAAAACCGAATTTATATTTGAGATCTGAGACGAACAAATCTCAACATCTTTGGTCGAGAACCGAAGCATTCGAGAATCGAGGTTTCACTCTACTGTTATATAGGTTGTAAATTTTTATATATATACTGTTATGTATGGTTTTAAGTTTTTATATATGTCGTTATATAGGTTATACATTGTTATCTATACTGTTATGTAGGTGTTGAGAAGCATGGCCTTTTCGGTCTACTCAAAGGTGGCTAGGAAACAGAAGCCTAACTATCTTGGTCCTACGATGACTGGTTTCGGGCCAGCAGCTGACTTGTCTGGGCTGTCAGGTGATGAAGTGCCTCCCATTCACACACCTCCCTATGTGCTAGCTCCTAAACGTAACCCACTCTTCTCTGACGCTCATGGTTTGGAGGACAAGTCACGCGTGCTCTTTTGTGCCTACTGCCTCTCTGAGGACCAACGATGGCTGCTTGCTTCTGTTGTTAGGGACAATGGAGAGGTGAGTTAACATTAATATTTTTCTTCGTTGCAGTAAAGCCGTGTAGCAGTATGTGCCTCTCCACAACCCTCTAGTGTACCTACACCTACCTAGCTCTACACAACAAAAATGGTCATTTTCTTTGACCCTTTGAACCAATGTGTGTCTGGACAATTTGCCAAAAAGTAGGACATTTTGAAACTTTTATTAAATATCTAAATCTTCTCATAATCAAATGATATTTGTGAAACGCTGGAAAACAAGTCTAATCAACAACACGTGCAAATGTCACCAAGTAGAAAAACTTCATATTTTTAGGACTGAAGCCATAAAAACTCTTACGATCTTGAGATATTCTAAAAATGTTTTTAGTACCAATCATATCCATCGAGTACACGTTCATCGTCATTTTCTGACTCAAAATAATCAGCAAAATCAGTTAGTATCACATAATTCATCATCAACATCACTATCATCTATAGATAACAACAACTAAGCCATAGCAATTTTTTTTGCGATATCATCTAACACAAATTGTTATCATGACATAGGAAGTTGGTAAAGATATTTGAAAACGGAAGTAGAATTTTCGGTTTACTGCCCTATGTATGAATTAATTTGATTGGTTTGCGCTGTTACTTAGAAACAGCATTTGTAAACAAAGTCTCCGCGAATGCTAGAATACAAATGCCGTGAGGTTTTAAAGGGTGAACGCGCTTCTGAGTTATGGACCTACGTAATTTTCTGCAGTGTCCTTTTTTGATTGGTTGATTGCAGTTATGGAATTATCTTCACTTATTTTTCGTCGATGCTTGAGTTGTTGTCTACTTGTAGCAACTAGACACAACAGTTATTAATGTTCATGTTCCAAATCACTCGAGGAGGAAAAAGGCCTCCGTAATCAAGCATGGCATTCAAAGGCTGTTCAAGTACTTGGAGACGACCATGTCCAAGTCGCTAACCAAGTGGCGGCTTGTGATAGGCCGATTTGGAAGGCTCGGCCATGGCGAACTGAAAGGTAGGCATTCCTCCTGTATGTTGTTATTTCAACAGCAAATATTCTCCTCTGTTTATTCTAAGCAAGCATAGCATTGTTGAGATCTGGATGTTGCAGAATGGTCTAAACTATTGAACAAAAGGTCGCTGTTGCGTACATCGATGAGAATACGAGACAGCTGTGGACTCTGTTCGTCCATTCCAAATGACAAACAAATGGGCATTCTTGGGGCTTGCCTCATTTCTATCGAGCCACACGCATCCTTCAGTGTGCTTTACACAGAACCGAGCAGCAAGGATGACAAAAAGAGCACCAGTTGTCCTTTGAGTACCCCACAGGATGCCAGCGTCACCCACATCCTCGTCATACCCAACTCCACTACGGTGAACTTCGTTTTCCTCCGCCTTGTCTCCGTTTTTGTCTGTTCTTGCATTGCGCAGTTGTATTATATTTGTATCACATGACATAACTAGTTTCAAACATTGATTAATTTGTTAAATCCAAATTCCAGTTGTCTTTAAAATGCTATCGAGGGAGGAGAAAGAAGTGAACTCATCTGTAGGCTCCTGCTTGAAAGGAGTGCTAAGGCTAGTCATCCGTGGATTAATTTAAGTGCTGAGATTGGCAGCTCATAAGGCAGGCAGTAGTTTTACGAATCCTTGCCTAGCCCAGTGCCGTATAGTTTCACAGAGTCCCGTGACCAAAAACCGGAAACAAAAACGCATGATTTCAAACAAACCCGATCGACATACTGATCTCTAATGGAATATTCTTACCTCGCTCTCAACATCTCACTCTTTTGCATTTACTTTACTTTATTACAAAAAGTCATTTGTAGTTTCTTGTAGGAAATTTTGTCCTTTTCCAAATGGTGTATAATACAACAATCAATTTCAGAGCGGCTGCCAATGGGAGTAATTTTTGTGAGTTAGTGTTGCGGCCTCTCCATTATAACATATATAAAACAATAGTGGGCGCGGCTTGTTTGTTTGGAGCCGTGGAGCTCCGATATACGCATCCGTTAAAAGCGAAACTCTGTGAAGTTATACAGCTCTGTACTGTCAGAGTCATATAGCTTTACAAAGTCTCGCGACCAAAACTGGAAACAAAAACGTCCAATTCCAAACAAACCCGATCGACATACTGATCTCTAATGGAATATTCATACCTCGCTCTCAATACCGCTCCTTTTTGCATTTACTTTACGTTTTTACAAAAACGTTATTAGTAGCTTTTTGGAGGAAATTTTGTTTTCTTTCAAATGGTTTATGATACAACAATCAATTTTAAAGTGACTGCTAATGGGAGTAGTTTTTGTTGATTAATGTTGCGGCCTCTCCATTATAACTTATATAAAAATAGTAGGCGTGGCCTGTTTGTTTGGAATCGCGCGAGCTCCCGTATACACTTCTGTTGGTCATGGGACTCTGTGAAACTAGACGGCTCTGGCCTAGCCTAGTCAGAGATTTTTAACAATAACCACACTATGTCCTTATAGGCTGGTGGCAACCCATCCCAAACAGAGGCTCAGATATTCTCAGGCGACATTCAGAATGATTCTGAAAATCTTCTTACTAGCATTGACCTTGTTGAAGACCTTGACCTTGGTGATATCTTTGGCATGGATTTTGGTGAGTTGTTTATGTGGCCAGTTAGGATTGGTTCATCTGTATACAAGCATGATGTAGTCATTTCAGTGCTGTTTCAGATACTATTTTCTGGGATGTTACACTGTAATGTGACTCAGCACTGATGTTGTTGTTAGAGTCATCGACACTTAGTCACTTTTTCGATAAAGAAAAGAGCAATTTTTATCTATGCGCTATGGCATCTCGTAATCGAGTTGTTTTGAAAATGTTTTTACCATTATCATGTGCTGCCGTTATAGGCGCTGATCCACTGGCTGGCTCCCCTCCCCACTCTCCCACCAATGCCTCATCTATGTTCGGCGCTGCTGGAGGCCTCACTTCACGTAGAGGCACGGTCACAAGCATGGTAAGTATATCTATGGAGCTTTGTCCTCTTATTTGTTTATTCCATTTTAAGTGTTTAGGGGCTCGTAAGCTCGTATTCTAAATACGTGTCTCTAGTCCATACTTATTCGTTATTAATAAACCTGTAAATATCTACACTTGAATCATTTTGGGCTAATTTTGAGTAATTGTTTAGGTAGACTGATACATATCCAGCGTTTGAAGCAATGGCAGCTCGAGTGGCCAGACTTCAAAAGGTTGCTCTCTCGCTTTGTACCTGTCCCAACCCTGTCCTATAGGTGATAGCTACTATGGTGTCTTTGAGTGGAAGGTGTCAATTTATGTTTATATACAGATGGATGTACCAGCTGAGGACCAGGTTAACCTGCTGCAACAGCCTCTTGCGATGGGTTATATTGTCTCGACAGCTCCTACAGGACGGCTGCCGAGCTGGTTCTACTCGACAGCTCCCCAAACGGAAGGCGCATGTCCTGTCGTGCTCAAGGTAAGGAGTTGCAGAGATTTACTTGGCGTATGATACCGTATTTAGTGGTTGACATTTTAGCCGCATAAACAGTATGCCTGGCTTGTCGTTGTAGCCAAAGTGTTCAATATAATTATTTGTTATTTTATATTCTTGTAGTTATATGGTATATCTTTTAGTTTGTTATTTCTGGAACAGAGCTTTTTATACGAACATAACTTGCTATCTGTTAGCGAAATGAAGTCTCTTCCTAATTGCTGTCAGTTACTATTTACATATATTACTGCTATATATTATTATATATTGCCATTGCTATATATTATATATAACTATTATATATATTTACTATTAACATTTCCTATTAACATTTACTATTTCATTAAACGGTGTTTATGCTAAGAACCTTTTGCTACATTTTATCTCCATTTTATAGTCGGCACTGCATTTCCATATGGTTTGCTCGCAACAAAACCAGGATGACTACAATCATATGACCTCATCCAGTAACCAGCAGTCCAATACTCATCCCCTTGACTCTGGCATGACTTGTGATGTTCTCAGGTATAGCTTGACACACACATTGAGGTTGATTGTTTTCCATTCGGGTATAGTATAACATGTATAACCTATTTTGCATGTATGTATAACTCGTAATGTATGCGTGTGAAACATGATGTATGCGTTTATAATGGGTGATAGATGTTTGTAACATAGGATGTATGCTTGTGTAACATATGATGTATGCTTGTGTATCGTATGACGTATGCTTGTGTGACATAAGATGTATGCTTTTATAACATATGATGTATGCTTTTATAACATATGATGTATGCTTTTATAACATATGATGCATGCTTGTGTAACATATGATGTATGCTTGTGTAACATAATATGTATGCTTGTATGACATATGATGTATGCTTGTGTAACATATGATGTATGCTTGTATGACATATGATGTATGCTTGTGTGACATATGATGTATGCTTGTGTAACATGATGTATGCTTGTATGACATGATGTATGCTTGTATGACATATGATGTATGCTTGTGTGACATATGATGTATGCTTGTATGACAGGATGTATGCTTGTGTAACATATGATGTATGCTTGTATGACATATGATGTATGATTGTATATCATATGATGTATGCTTGTGTGACATATGATGTATGCTTGTATGACATATGATGTATGCTTGTATGACATGATGTATGCTTGTATGACATATGATGTATGCTTGTATGACATGATGTATGCTTGTGTAGCATATGATGTATGCTTGTATGACATATGATGTATGCTTGTGTATCATATGATGTATGCTTGTATGACATATGATGTATGCTTGTATAACATATGATGTGCGCTTGTGTAACTTATGATGTACACACGCATAACATATAAAATATGTATGAACAAAATATGATAAGATTTGTTTGGTGTGTCTGAATCAATGTTCACAATGTTTTTTTCAAGCAGCACCAGTGGTTTTGTTAAAGTGAACAATATTATTCATATTGCAAGCTATGTACATCGTCTGAAAGGGTACCATTCTGCCATTGTTGTATCATTACGATTTAACTATGACTTAGTTCTATCCTGGTTTAAATTTAATTATAAATTCTATTTTTGTTTGCTTACCCAGAAATTAGCCTGTTAACTCTTTGTTATCATGTAGTCTACTACTGATATTTGCAACAAAATAGATTAATGTCAATTTTTAAATAATAGTCATTGTTTAGCATCTAAACATGAAATGGAGATCACAGTAGTGTTACACACTGTTACTTGGATATCAAAAAGAATTTCGGTTCACAAACAATCAGAGCTCCAACAATCGTAATGGCATACTTCATGCCTGTAAAGATGGCTGTCGCATTGCAATGATGTTATCTACATATTTTATATTCACTGCGATTAAATTTGTCCATTGTGAGTTTTGTATCCAGAATGGCAAGTAAAGTAAGTACAGGCACGAATGTGGCAATATCTTCAACAACCTAAAAATTAATCGCTTTCAGCCCTGAATGTTCATACATGTATGTATCTCTTTGGACAGGTATGTGCTGGACTCGTACAATCGACTATCATGGCTGACTGTTGACCCGGTAACGAATGATCGGATATCCTGCCTGCCAGTGCATATAGACGCTTTAATGAAACTGTACAATGCCCTTAACACATTTTTATAGCATAATGGTCCTCGTTAACGACTCCCTCCAGCTCCGTCTCCTAACCATACCTCGGTGCTCACAACCATTACCTACATTCAACTCGCACAACCACTTCCTGCGCGAGCTGAACTCTCTGCAAATATAGTGCAATTCTCTATCGCTGAGGGGGAGAATGTGTGTAAATTACTATGTGGCCTCGTCTTCATAAACTGCACATAGATGTATCATATTCGACTGTTGTAAATATCAAGGCTCTTGCACATGTATTTATATATTTTCATACTTTGTCATGGCATTGCTGGCGTGATAGGAGACTCATGAGCTACTGTACATTGATGTTCACGCGCATGTCGCAGTGCTGTTCACCCATTTTCAAGACCAGGATTGAAGAGTATTTTTTTAATAATACAATGGACCGGTTACTGTTTCTCAAATCATGGTGTAGACAGCTTGTTGAAGAAAGGTTGATAAATAATTTTACAGGTGTATTAGATAACATATTTTTTATATTTCATGGCCATTTGTATAACTATTAATGTACAAACAAATGACAGTATTTATACCATTCAATACATTTTGCTTATATACATTCATGTAACAATTATTGGATATTGATGGTGCCAATCCTAGGATCTCGAAAATAATCCCAAAATCTTGCGGAACACATTTGGGTTGTACTGCCTATACTTGGTGTCGCGGAGCATGCTACGTCTCGGAAGTACTTTGTTAAACAGCAGGTCATCATCTATCCAAGCTAGATTATATCGCTTCGAAGCACCCTCTGTGACACTGTTGGCCATGGCATTTAGTTGAAAGCATGTATAGCCAAATGATTCGCCGTCTGTGTGAATGGTCTGTACACAGACTGGTTCATTCATGAGTGATTCGGTAGCGTTGTGATATTTAGCTGACTCCAAACAATGGGCGTATGACATGACTAGAGCATTTGCATGCCTTTGGTCCATTGTCCAATCCTTACTATGCACGAGGAGGAGGGTGTGGCTGTGTGGACAGGAGTAGTCTGAAGTATAGCCCAGGCACCCATCTGTTTTATAGATATGTGATTTCTCTAGATCCACAAAAGCAGTCATCGGCCAAATGTTGTCAATAGTCCTGTCTCTGGTAGCGAGAACTTGCTCTTTACTGGCAAACCTTGATAAAGGTTTGTCACTTGTCAATAGATACAGACTTTTACATGCCAAATAAATCGGATTCTTTTCTAATACAAAATTAGTGTTCATTTGATGCTCTCGAATGAGGCGGAGGTGATTGACTATGTAAGGATCAGTAATAGACAGAGCCTGAAAGCATCTTTGAGTGATCCCTTGGTACAGAAGCTCTGCGGCTCGGCTTTCAGGAATGCCCAACTCAGTTTTATAGTTCCAAATACTAATGTCATCGGGCTTTTTCCTTTTTGGCAGTTTTTCCCTTGTAGTATCCCATAAGTGAGCTTGCAAGATTGTCCTAAAATAATCAGAACTCTAAATTTCAATCTACATGTAGTCAATGTCTCTATCAGTGGCTCATGTAACAATTTACAAATTTTTCAATAATTCAGCTAATTTTGTATCCTTAAAAGTACCTTGGTACTTCAAAAAATCAGCATTGACTTTTCCTTAGAACATCTACATGACACTCCTGATATTTATCGAATTGTAGGCCTATAAGATAGAAGTAAGAGTTTTTGGCGTACATAGCTGTTCTATGAAAAAAACCTATAAAGAAAATGTACTATATGTAAATGTGAAATATCCACTCACTAGATGGAAATGCAACATTCTGACAACATAACGGTGAGAGGAACATGATAGAGATGTACCTCTGTATGAGGTGATCTTGGCCAGGCAATGAAAACTGGTCGAGGTTGGTCAGCACATCTGGAGGAAGTCCACGCTCGATTAGACAATTGGTAAGTATTTGCACTTGTGGCAAACCTTCCCATAGTTTTACTTGATCATTACAAGTGTAGGCAGAGGTTTGGTGCCAGTCTACATGGTCTTCTGAACGAGAAGGAAACATAAACCGTGGATCATCGGGAGGAATCCATACCTGCACATGCCATAAACTGTTGGGCATAAGATGAGGTTTAAACGAAAGAAAAACTATGAACGGATTTCTTTTAATCAGCATGGAGTTATTACTAGACATCTACAACTGCTACAGATAATAACATCAAAGATAAGCATAATACATAATGGATATTGTAAAAACACTTTTCACAAACAATGATAGTTCTAGTGAAGCTGAGGGCATTTTCTATATTACAACGCCAGGTTTGGTCGGGAATATGCGGTTATTTTTAATTAACAAGTTTATTCTTATTTAGAGTAACTACGCATAGGCTTCTACACGCCAAACCAATGAATCAACAACAAACCTTCGTTTTCTTAACACCAAAGAAATTTTCATTTTCAAGCGGATCTATTGGTTCAACTCCTAGGAATTTCATAGCTGGGCGATAATCCATTTCTTTCACTGTGGTTTTTCGTTTATTTTTCCATATATTTTTAAACCAAAATCCTCTTCTGAAAGCGAGCAAAGTTTGCGTTAGACGCATTTTCACCTTTGTTCAATGGCACTAACTTAATTTGAAGGCGTGAGTTGATTTTTGCAACGATTTTATATACATTGTCGGCTCACTTCTAAAACCCCAAATCTAATTGGGTAATCGTTGACCCGGGTATATTATTAGTTGCTGGACTGGTACCCCTACAAAACTGCGATTATGTGTAGTTTCTTTTCGGTTTTACGTCAGTAAAATAACTTTATATATAAGCTCTATGGAAATAGCCTAAAAAGTTTATTAAGTAGTCTAGTTGCGTGTTCGGTTTTTGTTGTCACGCTAAAATCTTACACTAGCTATACTTACCTACTGCTATAACGACTGCGCTTCTCATGTGGGCTACTCATGCGAAGGTATAGTTTCGTTAAATCAGCATTGACTGGACGTACGCTATATATATTTGTAAGCCCGGCAAAAATTGTAAAGGCCCATACATAATCGATTGAATAGCATATCTTGTAATGATTTAAAAACAATTCGTAGTTTTCATTTAAATCTACAAAATAGAAACGCATCGTAGTGTGGTCAGAGCCTATTCTTGACCACTTTTTGTTTAAACAATCCTCTTATCAATCCTCATAGCTTGCTTTTCACATATTTTATGATTTTAGTTCGAGCATTACTGTATTAGCTAAACCACTCATTAGTTTTGTTTGTTTAGTTTGTATACCGCCATTAAGTTTTCTTGCTATTGTACTTGAAAAAAATGGTAAAATATTGTCAGGTGGCTGTGGAGAAATTATGTTATGCATAACTAATCTGAATCCACACCCAACATCAGTGTTGAGTTTGATTTCTCATTTCATTCTATTTTGATTATGTTCAGTTTGGGTACTTTTGCTTTGTCATGTGGGAACTAATTTAATTATCACTGGTTCAGGTACAAGTGAAGGTGTTAAGTTATTGTAAGCAATACTGATATTTATCCTCAAAAGTTACTTTTTGATTCTATAAGTCCAACAATTAAAATACACAACTAACAAAATTTCTAAACATTAATATTAATGACAAAAGGTTAAAATAGCTAATAAAAGCTACACCCTTACTCGAACGGTCTTGCTTGCTCGATTCGTACGGGTGCGAGTTTTGACAGTCCGATGAGAGTTCTGGCAGTCTTTATATATAGCGGACTGCCATGTAGTTGAGATAGGGGAGTAGAAGAGGATCACCTGATGACGGAGAAGGAGGCTCCATAGGTAGGGAAAGGATAGAGGCTCCAGAGGCAGAGAGAGGGAGGCTCCCAAAGCAGAGGAGCGTGCCTTAGCAGGCAGAGGAAACCTTAGCAGGTCCTTCAGGAAGGAGAGTCTGATAGATCGACTGCCAGATAAAGGCCGAGTTGTTGGAGCTGTTCTCTTTTATATATGTCTCTGTTAGCCTGTGAGAAGCTGTTTAGGTGCTCAGCTTCTGTTCTTTCTGTTGCAGAGGGATAGCAATTGAGTGAACTTGTTTTAAGTACGTCATGAGAGTATAATTATTTGAAACAGGACTAACTCTAATTGCCTTGGTCGTGTTTGGTACAGGTCTGATATCTTTTAATGGTTTTCTGACATGTCAATTGATGTCCCTTTCCTCATGAGCTACTTCCACAGAAGGTTTCTAAGCTGCTTGTAGATGATATATGATGACTTTCTTTATTGGTGGTCCTCTAATGTATTAGGTGTCATGTTCAGTGTAATATTGCATGTCTCCGGTGTTCAGTCGTTTCTCCATTACGCTATCTGCTTTTGCTAATACTTCTATACAACAATATTACTATCGCTTACCACAATAAAGATTGCTCATATACAGGTTGAAGATATTTTTACTCTATGAATTTGTATGTATTTTAAGTTATAATTTAGCCAAAGGAAGTAGGTGCTTGTTGTGCTATCAAAAAGAGTTGCAAAAGTTATGGTGGTTTGGGTTAGACGGTAGCCTTGATGTTGATGTAAACAGTTAGTCGTGTAGAGAATAACAAGAGGCATCTAACGGCCTTTGTTTGGTACTGCAGTGAAACTTGCAGTTACAATCACCATAACATCTAATTTTATTTAGTGGTCTAAAGCACCCTTTGTTAATCGTGTAATAAATGTGACCAGTTAAACTATTGTAGCTGCTTTAGTTGAACAAACAACTCCATGGAGAAAACAAACATGCTCTGTTGGTCTTGGCTAAACGTAAGCTACTGCAAGCGGAAAAATTTGATACTAATATTATCAGAGATTCGTAACATTAAAAGTATTAAGTGACAATCATCGCATTTAGTTATCATTTATAGGAGTCATAATCTCTTCAATTAATTAATTGTGAGTTGGCTTTTTGGTCATAGAGATCATATGTAAAATCCATTCTACAAAATCTGATTGTTTGGCCAAAACCGAGAGACGCGAGTCAGTAAATTTCCTAGCACATTTTGCATGGATGTTAAAACGTTCTTACCGTTTATCGCCATCTATCTACAATGTCAGCATTTTCTGTTGGTGGTTTCTATTTAACTGTCAAATAGTGATTGGTTTCTCGCAATTTCAAAAAAATGATAGCTAAGCTCATTTTTGTTGTAAAAAGTTACATGAATCCCCAATGCAAATGTTACAACGTGAGCTCTCGAAAGGAGACTGTGTATTGTTCGCGGGAAGGAACAAAATCTTCAAAGATTGTTTCTTCACGAGAGTTTAAAAAATAAAAATTGTCAGCAGGGTTTTGTTTCAGGATGAATTCTTTGTAGTTTTGCACATTTTATGCATTGAAGGGTGCTATGAAGGATCGATATGTAAAACAAGGTAATGCAGCTATGTTACAAGATTACATGATCAAGATATCAAAGAAAATGATAGTTGACATACATTTTGTTGTAGGCCATGCTAAAGTGCGTTTTGTCACGAAGTGCTCCAAGGCACATAAGCACTACCTTGACAAGGCTCTCTAGTTCTGAGTCTTTCAAAGATCAATGGCCTGCAAAGATAACTCAACTCGAGCAGCGAAACCCAGTTCGTCTGAAACGGCGACCTATTCTGTTTGCTAACATTAAACCGAGACAGCATCACCCAAGGTAAGGATGACTAGATCAGTGTTTGAAATTACTTAATGATATGCTATTTCATTTTAAATTACACGCAATTTTCTTTCGGTTTGCTTTGCGAGAGGTTTTAGTTTGGAGAGAGCTAGCACTGCATTTAAATATTTCTAAGATATCCTTTACAATGGTCATCATTCCTCTCATGATGTAATTGCTGTTTCATTCAGTCTGTAGCCGGAGTTGAAATTGTCGTCAGTGATGAATATACTCCTATTAGATAATTTAGTGAAATTGGCAGATTTTGTTTGACTAAGCTATTTGAAAACAGTTATTTTTGATAGTTCTGATTCAGCTCTTCGTTGTAGTTTACATTCTGTTGATAATGAGTATAAACGCTGAGATATAGCCAAAAATAAAGTCTCTCCTAAATCTGTATATTTCATCTTAGCCCAGATAAAAGATGCATATGCAGCAATTAATGAATTTATTAGTGGCTTCAGGAAGTTAATTAGATGACGACGAACCGCTGAGATGGAAGTATGTTTATGATTATTTTTCATAAAATAAGTTAGTGGTTAATTAGCACAAAAACATCATTTTTTATATATATATATATTATTATGATGTTAGTCAGTGTTCAGCAAATGATTATGAAGTGTTTAATTGGTTTTTATGACAGTTGATTTCTGCACTGATCTGGTTTTGAACGAAATCTACATATCACCTATTGCCATTCATGATAGACTTCTGCGTAAAAAACGTTCTTTCAAGAATTAACATCGTAACTGTTTCATTTAAAGGGTAGTCATGATATTTTTGCTCATTTTCGTTCTTTCAAGGGTGCTACATAAGTTGAATCGTCGAATTAAAGAAATGCTGTGAATGTCTATTACCAGAGCTGTTTGAATATACCATTAAGCTGTTGAAAGGCAGCATGCTGACAGGCAATGATGTACATCTTTGTAGTCATGGTAAACAAGAGGATCGTCAAAAGGTTGCATATATCCATTCAAATGATAAGGAGATGGGCACTGAATATCCTCAGTATATACACAGTAAAAAGTCGATATATAACAGATCGAGCAAGCACGAAGACTACCATAGTGAACAAAGATTTATCCCTAAACAAAATCAATTTGTTCATTCTCATCTTGACGATGATAGAATTGATCGGTCAGATCGAAAAGTTCGGGATAAGAAGGCTCACAACCGTCATATGAGTGATATGACTGATGGTCTGCGTGGGGCAAGGTCAGATAGAAGGCACGACAGACTTGCTAGTGACGAATTGGAAAAGTTGAATGATCTACAATTAACAAAGGATGATGATGAGCTGTTTGGTCGATATTCTAAGGGCTCACAAGACCGCTTGCGAGAGCTATTAGAGCAAGACACTGACAAACGTTTTGCGTGAGTTTCTCATCATGACAAACTTGAAAAACCAGCTCTAAAAAGTCTGTTTTTAGCAGTTTTTTTGCATTATTCCGTAATTTGTATATTATAATATTTAATATATAAATGATAGTCTCTAATTTATTCTGTTTTCTGGAGTTCTTACGGTTTGTTAAAGTTAAAGTTGTTCCATCAGGTTATGTTTTTCACAGAGATGAACAAGAAGATAATTTTATTCGGTTGTCACACGAGAATCGTGGTCCAAACAGTATGCACACTTATGAGTCCAAAATAGAACGATTTTGCAAACAAGGGCGGGTAAGTCATACTAATATTCAAAGTATCTTTTAATCAAAACTACCATAATAGTGAAGAAGCAGCCTACCATACCAGCAGGTACCATAAAGTGCTCAAAAAAGTGATTTATTTTATATTAGGATGGATAATATGCTGAAATAATGTTCTCGACCAGAATTTTAGGCTGATTCTGAATATCTAGTTTCTACATCTCTAAACTAGCTACCAGACTAATTATAATGTATTACGTAATACAATAAATTAATATCATTTTTATAATTTACAAGTTGGACCAGTACAGAGCGGGACTGTGATACATCAAACTAGATCAAAATTTGTAGCTGATTTCAAATATCATATTATCAGATTTCAAAAATGCATGGATTTGATATTATATTACATAACAATATTATTATGTAAATTATATGCGTAACTTATATGTATTAATGTATGTAGTATGTATTAAATATGATTGTGGATACCACCCAATTTCATTTGTTTTTGGACCAGAATTTGGAGCTTGTTCTGAGTATGTAATTGACAATTTTCTCAACTGGCCACAACATTTTTTGTAATGTATTATGTAATACATGAATTTAATGATATAATTTCAAATTTCACCAGTTTATCATTTGGAGAAAGCAAGGAGGTTGCAACACATCAATCAAGATCAGAATTTGTAGTATATTTCAGATTTAATATTTATATCTTTCCAAGTTGCATAGATTTGAACTTATATATGGTATTATATAATGTAATGGATTACATAATTTGTCTGTCTGTCGGTCTGATGTAGCACCGTGACTGTGTGTTATCTCCTACACATCTACAAGAAGGAAAATGAATCAAAAACTGTCACAGCTGTTTAAAGATTTGACCAAGATGTAGAATCTTGTTTTTCTGTCTGGTATCAGGGAAAGGTATCATTAGTGGAAATATTTAGCAAACTTTTAAAGACATAACCTGATACTTGATGTATAATAACCTACCTTCACTAGCATTCTCATCAGAATCTGTATTCTTTTCTTCAACACCAGTTTTGTTTCTATAGTCCTTGCACCGACACATATCTGTACATTTGAGTCCAGCCTTCTGGCACTGGCATCTATTGGATCAACATCCTGTCTTCCATCGACAAAACATGTCTTTCATCACATCAGAAGGCGCTCGGTTCTGTGTCATCCATGTGATTTTGAGATTGTCATTAGACAAAATCCAGCCATGACTAGTGGGTAGGGGAGGATCAATTGTTGGCTGCGCAGCTCTACGCCATATGGCTGCTTGGTAACCAGCTCTCATTACATGCAGCCTCAATTCATCTTGGGTTGGAGGAAGATTAGCTTGGGAAATCCTTGAGAGAGAGCAATAAACCAAATACTTTGCTTCATTGACCTTTTCAGTTGTGTCAATATTATAAAGCCTGCATATAAGTTTCTCTATTATAGAGTGTTGAGTATCATCATCTACCTCAAACTCCAAGCCCAAAGAGCTTAATACGTTGATGAACGTTGATGAGGGTTCTGCTTGAGCAAATTCAGAAAGGATTTCTTTCCCTTTGAATGCAATGCGCTGGTACTATCACAACCGCTGGATGTATGTAGACCCAGAAGTGCCTGGCAGTAGGGCGGTGTTAGAATACCCGATACATTTCCAATGTGTATGTATCGCATTCGTTCTTTTTTCCCACAGAAGTAGTACAATTTATCTGATGGAAGCTCATGTACCAAAGGTATACAAATCATAAACACATCTGTACCTTGACACTTTATCATCACCGTACAGTATGATCCTTTGTCTTCCATGATGAACTTTATATGTGCTATCATTCTTGTGTCAGCTTCCTCATGATCTGATGCTAGACTCACTATATTTTTATTACTAGTTTTCCCATCCATTTGAAAACTGATCTTGTTGCACTTGGAAGAAAATGCTATGTATACATCAAGATCCTGTTTGATCTGTGCACTGCTCTACTCCTTACTCAAGAAAGCCACCAAAGCTTTGTCAGCACCCTCTGCCAGGATGTCTGACCATTTTGGTACCATTTGATTTGGTTCAAAAATTGTCACCTTTTGACTACCTTTCAATCCACGATACATTCATTCTGTTGATTTGATGCTCGCTTCAGGATAGCTATTACAGAAAAAATCCACCCGAGAAGAACCATATGATGTAGCAATTGATGCTAGCCTTTTCAATAGGACACTAGCAACCATTCCGAATGCTGCTGAGGGTTTCAAAGCTTGAATCTCAGCCATTCCATCAATGACCACAGCATCAAATTTTGGAAGGTTTTCAAATTTTGTGTAACATGTTGGATGTGGCTCTAGCTTTTTCTCCAATGCTGTCATAAGGGTAGACTTAGCTGTCTTCATCATCAATCCATCCGCATTTGCCAGGCTTCCAGCTTACATTGCCAAGAGAATAAGAAAGTACTTTTCTAAGCTCAATGTTCCTCTGCTGGCTGATTACAAGAAGACGATCAAAGATCCATTCTGTACACTGTAGACTTTTCTTACTAAAAGTTTTCTTTGCACTTTGACTCAAAGCAAAACCTTTCAGTCTGTTTGCCTTTATTGGCGCCTTGAATTCTACTTCTTGAGTTGTCATTCGTTTGGTAACAAAATCTTGAAACTGCTTTTCTCCGATCTGTCTTGCATTTTGTAAATCATAGGCAATGTCAGTTGAAGCCTCTACTCCACTGACGATAGAGACAAGGTTTTTACCTTTGTACTTGAATGGGTTGATTCGAGCTGATATGATTTCTTTGATGAGACATGCTTTCGTCAGCTTTCCATGCTGATTTTGACAAGCCGGGCTTGTCTGAGCTAGTGAACTCCAATTCTAGAAGCTTCTTTATTTCTGTGTGTACAGCTGTCCTTTGTGGATGAGCCATGGTCCATCTCTGTGAGGCAGATTGAGTTTTTGTGAATCCAATGAGACCTCCATGTGATTTAGAATCACGATTGACGGTCTGTTTTGTCGCCATATCACAGGCAACGCTGGAGAATGGGCGGTGATGCTCATATTGAAAGGTAGAAAACCACGGTGATCTGCCATTGCTTGGTAAATTAGAGGGTGAGTCTTTGCCAGCTCCGTCATCTCCATATAGTAAAGTGTACCATACCTTGCATACCCTAGGACACTTATGTATTCGCGGCATCTAACTTTCGCGTTTTCGCGGCAACAGCTTCTCGCGAAAATTTCATGAGCGAAACTAAACTATCATAACGAACGAGCAAAAACGCGAAAATAAATGGCTTTCTTCATTGATATTCACAATAAAATCGTCATATTAGAAATGCAGGCAATTTTCGTGTGTGGTTGGCTCATTGGGCAAGTTTTGCTAAACTCATTATAGCTAATACACCGACTGAGCAGCTTGGCAAAACAAATTAAGATAATAAATTTTTTTTGGAAAAGCCTAGACAAATGAAGAAGATGATGATATTAGCTTAGTCATTGAATTTGTAACTGATGAGGATGACAGTCTGGTAGGAAAAGTCATAAAATTGAATAATAATTATTGTGGTGATGAATTTTATTACCAACCAAAAGCAATAACAACCCGGTGCCATGGCCACCGCACAACCGCGTGCTATAAATACTTGAATTCTAATATTGGTACCTATCAGTCACTGCGGCTTTGACGTCATTGATAGTCTAGGAAACAAATGGCAGCAAGCGATCAAATTACATTATTGATCTAGCCTACACATTTCTACCTGCGGTTCACAAATACAAACTACCGTACTTTTCGGACAATTAGCAGCTACTTTTTTCTGATGATTTGAGCTATGCGGCTTATAGGTAGGCCTACAAGGGTGCGGCTAATCACTGTGGCTTATTCTGTGGCTTTTTCTTTCACCGCTAGGGCGCACTAACGGGAATCTCCAATTAGTGCACTTTTAGCTGTGAAAGAAAATACGAAACAATGCCTCACGGTACTTTCCCGTTAGGCACTAAGTTAAAAAGCGTCGGATAATACGAAACTGTGCCGTTCTGCACTGTTCCGTTTTAAATGGCTTTAAAAAGCACAGTCCTTAGTTCTGCGGCCTATAGTAAGGTGCGGCTTATGTATTGTTTTATTATCGTTTTTGGAAAATAAAGCACATGTAGTTTATAGAGGTGCGGTTTATAGTCCAAACAGTACGGTAGTCCCAAATTGAAAAATATTTCGTACCAGCGAACTGGACCTGAGGAATCTAATGTTTGTTCCACTGCATTTATTTTCACATCACTATATTTTCGCACTCATCAGAGCCGCGAAATTAAGTTCCAGCGAAATTTTACTCTGTATGCTACTCACGAAACTAAATACTAGCGAAATATAAGTGTCCTAGGGTAGTTGGAGTGATCGTATGCAAAAAACCATGGCAAGAGTTGTTGTAGTTAGTTGACATGGAGGTTCTAATCAGGTTCTCTTGTGGCTCAGACAAAACTTAGTAGCTGTGTCACTATTTTAGTATACTTTACCCAAAATCTAAATGTGGGGTTGCCTATTGAAGAGGTGACTATAAAATCTCGGAATGCCTGAATCATGTGGGCGAGTTCAGATTGATTACATTCAGTGTGATTGAAAACAGCTCTACTAACGTCCAAACTAAGAGAGTCAAGGGCACTAGAGGATTCAAGACTTTTAGTGAATTCATCCAACAATAGGTCATACAGTGATTCCATGCAGAGTTTGTGTGCCATGATGGACCTATTGTAACTATGACCATTGATCACCCCTTTCAGGCTTCCTTCAGCGAGACATTGCGATTCTGTGATTATTTTGACCCACCCAGCATCACCATACCTTTTGCCTATCACACCAAGGAAAGCCATCACTGTGTGGAAATCTTCTAATCTAGGGACAAGTCTTGACATGAGAATAGGATTGAGGAAGCAAATAGTTTGTGCTTTACAATATATAGCTTGATCAAACACTACTACAGCAGTTTCTATAGCAAACTTGTCAGCTTCATTGATACTTTTTTGAAGAACCCTAACCAAGGTTTCACCACAATTTTTCACACAATAGAAGACACATTCCTCATCATCCACGCTTTAATAACTCTAAAATGTAAACACTTGACTCATAGCAGTAATTCTAAGCAGGAAAATGGGAATTTCCCGAAATTTTAGGAGTTGCCCTCTCTCGAAATAAAATCGTCCTAGAACTTCTAAATGTGACCAGTTATAGGTGTAGAAACTATATCATTAAACTCAGCATAAAATTCTGGCCAAGAATCTGGTCTTACTTTATTCTCCATATTTATATAAATAAGAGTGAAATATAGCTCTGGGCTGCTTCTCCACTATAAGGAATGTTGCCACGGCTACTGGTAAGCAAACTGTATACATGACACAACAATGCTACTCACCTCCCATTGAACGAACAGAAAAATACAATATAATTTAAAAACGTTCATTTCACACACTTTTTAATTGCTAGTAGTCACCTAGTTTACTACTAGCAGTTCACACAGAAACATCCTTTATAGTTTTAACACTTCTCTTACACTAGTATAATACCCAATGTTGTCTGCTTATTCAATATGGTCATATGAAAAGGCTGTGATACAATTCATATAATTATATAAATCTCCAAGTGTGTTGTATATGTCCAGCTATAGCGATTAAAATCGTGGGATGAAAAACCCGCATCGCAAAGGATTTGATCTCGGAACCTTCCATTCCCATAGCGACAATGTAACTCATTAAGCTACACGAGAGACGACGTATTCATTTGGAAGATAGTCATTACATGAGTTAAAATACAAATAAGGATGCTGTATTACGCGCAATGTCACTAAAACTGGCTCTTACAGCTCTTAATAAGTTTAGCAATACGTATACTAGCCTACTCATATTTGCTAATGGCAACTACATTACCTGCCACTGTTTATAAGTTGTTTTATTACCCGTGCAACGCAGTGCATTCATCTAGTATATTCATATGACTAGGCTGTGATGCAATATAGTCATATGACAAGACTGTTACAATACAGTGCACCCTCAGGATACGATGTTGATCCGTTCAAGGTTGGCAGCGTGTGGTGAAAAATTCGTATGTAGGGGCATAGAGGCCATTGTAATTATACAATGCAAACATCTCCCTATAAAAATCGTCAAAATTTTATAAAAATTTGTACATATTGAACATTAGTAACAAAATAGTATGTTAACAACTATTTTACTGAAATTCAACTTTTTAACATCAAAATTTTATTTTTCATCAGTTTCTGTCTTCACTTTCACTATAAAATTTAGCATGTCTGGTTAAAATCTTTCTCAACATAATTCAACAAGAAAGGCTGAGCGATGCATTATTGAAGGCGGCCTCTCGCACACTTGACCATTTAATGGCCATCAAAAAGAAAAATGAATTTTTATTTACTATACAGGATGTACATACCTTTGGAGTAACATGAATAGAGCTGGTACATGTAGTGAGTAGAGCAGCGAGGAGGCAAAGACGTATCAATGCTAATTATGTTACTGTACATTTGAAAATAAATTTAATACGTAATGAAATGGAATTTTTTTAGCAGGCTAAAAGAAGTTGTCTAATCCTGTCCAATTTTTTCGATTGGTTTTAAAAGAAAAAGTTTAACACTTTTGGGTCCTGAAAAGCAGAAATGGCCAGGAAGACACAGCTTTCCTGCTGGTGCAGAGAGTGCTCTAAGAAAACAAGCTGGCTTGGTGCAATGTAGAAAATAGCCTACTTGATCACTTAATGAGGATTATGCTTGCTGGTGCACTGTAAATGCTGGTGCAATGCAGAAAATTGCTAGCTAGCTTACGCTTGTAAAAGGATCTAGAGAAGTTGTGCAGTAGTTTGTCTTGTATGAAATGTGCACAAGAATCAATGTAACCATACATACAGATGTTTGTATGTATTTATATCCTAGAGGGCAGGGCTTTAGCAAGTTCTAGAAAGTAATAAGGATGCATCAACTATCTTGAGTAGCTAGTTATAATATATGAGTTCACGCATACGATGATTTGTATTTACGTACTAAAAAACAGGCCCACCTGCAAAGACATGACTAAACAAGAAAATTAAACATACAATCAAAATTAAATAAATAAAATGTGAAATAAAATGAAATAAATAAAACATGAAACGAAGATAAATTAATGATATGCATTATACATACATTGTACAGTATTGTTTTTATGTACCAGTCCGCATCAGTAAATTAAACACTTGAAATTTTTCTGCTGATATAAGTTTTTCTGTCTCTTTTACTTCCTCACCCCCACTAAATGGTTGCTCCTCTTGAATGCTGATCCCGTGCATGGCCTCCAACTCCTTCAAGTCGTCAGTCATAAGCTCCTCCTTGTGTTTGCTTTAACGGATTTCTTGTTTTTAATAACAATAATTGCAATTTTTGATTGGTTGCGACCATATTCCTTGGCAGTATTAACAATGCGAGCGCCTTCTTCCTATTTATTTATGACCTCCAACTTTGTTGTCATGGAAATCATTTTTCCTTCATCTTGTAACGTTTGTATCGGTCTCAGATTCTATAGCTAACGAATTAAATATAGATACATGTAGTTATATACGTATGCTGACTAAAAGTTTATAGTAAAAGGGAGTATAACGCTAAAGATGAATATTTGCTCTCGCTTAAATATACTTTTCACAAATTTTTCTTGGTGGAATGCTGACCTGAAAAAACTCGGTCGTCGTGTCTCTTCTGAACGTTATGAAAATATTGTCGGCGAACCGCATTTCGGCGTCTTTCTTTTTTTGACGTACGTCATAAGCACACTGACTGCCAAATTTGAGCTCGGGCAAAAATTTTCTTGAATTCGTATGGTGAAATAAAAATCTTATATCAGGGTAATCGTATCCTGAGGGTGCACTGTATAGTCACATGACAGGGTTGTGATACAATATAGTCATATGACAAGGCTGTGATACAATATAGTCATATGACTGACAAGGCTGTGATACAATATAGTCATATGACAAGTTTGTGGTACAATATAGTCATATGACAAGGTTGTGGTACAATATAGTCATATGACAAGGCTGTGGTACAATATAGTCATATTACAAGGCTGTGGTACAATATAGTCATATGACAAGGCTGTGGTACAATATAGTCATATGACAAGGCTGTGGTACAATATAGTCATATGACAAGGCTGTGGTCCAAAAACTCGGTGCCAAATCTAGAACTTCAAGCTAAACCAACTTCTCTCTTTGTTGTTATGATTCAATTAAAATGTTGCAGATGGCTGAAGCTAAGGAGTACTTTGAGAGAATTGTCAAGGAGTACAGAGTCAAGCCTACCTCCTTCATGTACTCTAATTTGATAAAAGGCTATGCCAAGAAGAGTGATCTGAAGAGATGTCTTTCTTTGTATAGCGATGTTAGTGTCCCATTTTCATATTTGATTGCGTGTGTCTCTTTTGTCACACTTTCATAAGTGTAGATATGTTAGAGGGTATGCATCCATAGGTTACCATAGTGTAACTATGGTAACTCCTTGGTGCCCTCTTCTCACAATATTACTAGTTCAATTACATGTTCTTAAAGGACTATCTAAGCATTGTACAATATTACTAGTTCAATTACATGTTCTTAAAGGGCTATCTAAGCATTGTACAATATTACTAGTTCAATTACATGTTCTTAAAGGACTATCTAAGCATTGTACAATATTTAAAAAATGACAACAAAAAGAACAAAATCAAAAGATATATCTAAAACACGGTTCACATAATATATTGAAATATTAAATCTGAATCGCAACTGAACTGCAACAATCAAGGCAATTTTTGCAGTTTTTGTTGCTTTTTTTATGGACAAATTTTTAAAAATTCTGATATTTTGTTTTTCAAATGTTTAATGCAGATAGTAAACAGTTTGTATAATTTCCATGAAGTCTAACCACTATGCATTTCACTTTATGACTTGAGGTTGAAAATGGCAAATAAGGAAAATGGCAGTTTTTCTGCTTATGAACAAAATACAGTGTTGTATTAATATTATTAGTCTAGGTTTTGGGCGTTAAAATGGACCGTGTTATGTTTTATTAGAATGTCTTGTCAATGAACTAACCCAATGCAAATAGTCAGATTATGCTGATTCTGGTCTATTCAGGATCCGCTGCCTCTCTAACCATGGATGTACTATGTGTTTCATTTTATGACTTGGGTGTATGTTATATATATATATAAATATATATATACTTTCATTCGGCAGTCGATAATCATTTTGTAAAAAAGTGTTTTAAACATGGTGCCACAAAAGAAATAATAAATAAAAATAAAGGTATTGTGATATGGTATCATTAACGCAAAACCAAAAATGTTAAACAGCATCTCTCATCCTTCACTAGAGTAGCTTTAACAACCTTTTTATAATGATGGTGAAGTGATATTTACATGTAAAAGTTCATATTATAAAATGGCTTAAATATTGTTGTAGTTGGTTTTCTCAGACTGCATACGCACTGTAGTTGCCTCCTCCATTAAAGGTACAATTGATGTTTGTATGACTACTATATAAAATACCAGTTCCATAGTGCTACTATGTAATAATAACTATGGTAACAGTGATATGATTTTCAGCATATAATGTATCATTCAATGTTATACTGATCTGTTGATTTTTATGCAGAACTTTTGAGTAATTTACAGACCCAGGCTAACTCAAGTTCAAGTGTGTGTGCGTGTGTGTATATATGACACATGTATATATACATTGTATATAAGTATACGAGTTTGTAGGTGTAGGTATCTACAGCCTTACTTTGGTGTATCATGTATCTACTTGTGTGACTGTAAACATTTACTTGCTTGTATGAGTGTACGCATTTACATATGGATATATATAAGCTCTTGCATACAAGTGCGTGTCAATGAATGTATGTATGCTAATGTATGTGTGTATATTCGATAGTGCTCACATGTTTGTACATGGCATGGATAGTTATCGAGGAAGGTTAGCGTAGTAAATTTGTGGTGACTATGATAATAGGGTGAGCTTAACGAAACTGTTTTGCATAAATTTTAGTTTATTATCATATAAACAAATAACAAATAAGAGTATAGCATAAATTATGTTTAAATATTTTGTAGATGAAAAAAATGGGGTTGATGGACCGTGACAGTCATATATACACGTCTCTATTTGAGGCTTGTATGCGTGTCAGTGACAAGACGGAAGCCCTTGAAGCCGCACTCCATGTACTAGGAACCATCCGGCATGATTCGGTGGAAATGAGTGGAATAACCTACAAGGTATAACCTTTATCTTTGCTATGAAACTCTTGCACGCTGCCTTAAGCTGACTGTTTGTAGTTGTTGCATCATATCATCAGTCCATACTTTGATATCTGTGTAACTTGTTCTCTCAGGCAGCTGTGAAATGCTTTGGCTTGCTTGGAGACTTGGAGACAGCATTTAGACTCGCCGATGAATGCAAGTCTTCACAAAAGCATGACGACTACATGCTCAGCGCCCTTTTAATTGCCTGCAACTCTCATAAAACTGCTGGGTTTCAGCTTGCTATCGGTGTAAGTAGATACAGATACTATCAGAGTGAGTCTAGACATATTTTACTATCAAAGTAAGTCCAGACATATCACACCCAGGGTTGGCTCGGTTTAAACCAGCCGAAAAACACCGGTTTTTATGGTGTTTTCGTTTTTTTCATTATTTTTTGTGGAAAACATAATATTTTAAGCTACTAGTGGTTCCTGTGCGGTAGAAATGCAACTATATGTAATTATAGCTGTAGAAGTTTATTTAAGACGCAGTAGTAAATTGATGGCAGAGCTCAAGTTGAAACTACATGAAATCCTACCACAACAATGAATTAGTGAATTTTATTTTTAATTGCTTTTATCAAGTGATATAATGATCTCTTTAATGATGAAATATAAAAACCGTGTGAAATATACTAATCCAATCATCATCGCTAATAATGAATGAATACTTTCTCAAGTCTGGCCAGTGAGAAAGGATTACTTATAATTAGAAATTAAAACAATAAAATCTTTTTGTTTTTACTTTGGGCAAAAGCTGTAAGTTTGCAAACTAATATTTCATTTATTGGGCACAAGCCAAAGTAGTTGGATTGTTGGAATTCAGTTTACCAAGTTTTTTGTGTTTTGAACAGTTGTGCCTCAAGTTTCCAACATGCCTCGCAAACAGGATCCCGTATGGCAAATTTTCACTTGAACTGCAAAAGGCAAAGGTTTTAAGGGAAAATTTAATAGGTGGGGTGTCGTAACGCAATGTCACGCAGATAGGCTTGAAGCTCACGTAGCAAAATATCAAGCTGACCACCAATTTAGACAGTGATGCTAATATTCAGGTGATAGAAGTTGAGTCATCTGCCACTGCTCCAAACACTAGCAATGCATCTGCATTATGTTCTGCTCTAGACTACCACACGGCTAATCACTGGGATTAAAGTTCCTATTTATACATAGAGCTGTATGTGAAATATTCACTGTATGTAATAAGATTTTTGCTCTGTATTTCATCAATCATGTTTGATTAAAGACTCATTCCGAAATTTCCATGTTTTCTCTCTTTTTCCCCATAACAACTCCCACAGTACCATCTTTAACAGATGATTCCACGTATGTATGTTCAATACTCAATCATGCAGCTATACTAAGTGATGTTAATTAGACTTAAAATTGCAAAAACTTTGGTAAAATTATAAAAACCATAAAAACCGGTTTAAACTATAAAAACCGGTTTAAACAAAAAAAACCTGGTTTTTTCATAAAAACCGTGGTTTTTTCCAACCCTGATCACACCATAAGAATGTTTTCAGGCATATTGTACTAAGACAATATTTTCATGTCTGTTGCATGTATATTTTCTTAGGTGTGGCGGGCTCTGCGAAAGAAAAAGCACATTCATCTCAGTACGAAACAGTATAACCTTCTTCTTCGCACTCTGACTACTGGTGGAGGGAACATGCAGAGCTTCAGACAGCTCATTCAGCACCAGTCTCCAGAAGGAGACAACTCCAATTTACAAGTTTCACAAACTCTTCTGCCTCACACAGTGGACAAGTCAGAAATTGTGACAGACAATCTTCTAGTCCTTTCTCCTGGCGCTCTTCAGGCTGACACCTTAGAAGCTGGTACGAGTCACAAATCTGGAGACCCCGTTACCAAGGAAAAGTTTTCAGAGCAGACGGAGTTGGTGTCCATATCTGAGGAGCTCGTTAAGTCTGATGCGGCGGATCTGATGCCCTTTCAAGAAGAGCCTTGTTCGTTCCTACCTGACATACTAAATTCAAAGCACAAGCTACCGGCAAATATTGTTCTGCAGTCTCTGGACGAGCCACATGACCGTCTCACGTTACTAGGTTTGTGTGGTTACTTGTTGGTTTTTTTGCACTGCATTCTGAAGGCATGTAATCAGTGAATAATGACTTCACTGGTTTCTATTAAATACGTGGTAAATAGTGAATACTATTTTTGAAAATTTCACTATTTTTGTCCTGAAACTAAACAGAGTTTTCTATTGCAATGAAGTTGCTAAAACTCATTTATATGGTGGTGTCAAAGGGTCAGTATAGCTGTCCCAGCTTGGTGAGTTTCTCAAGCTGTCTTATCCGTTATTGTAGGCTAAACTGTAACCATAGTGTTTAAGTTAAACCCAGAACCACTGTGAAACACATTTCTCTAGTCTGTGATGGCCATTGGCTTGGATCAGCCAGGCCAGTGGATGTACCACCTTTGTCTTTTTGCAAGAAACAAATTGTAGTGTTCATTATCATTTGTTCTGGTAGAATCTGTTTTACTTTTTATATATGTATACATACATATCTAACAATTCTATACCAATTATTCTGTGTTCTGTGATGTTGGGGAGTTTTTGCCCTCAAATGTGTACGTAGATGAATTAATAGATTTTCATGAAATACAAAAACTTTAAAAAAATGTTTCACAGTTTTAGCTTTAAATAAAGTTATATTTATGTATATATTAAGCTCTGTGATTTTATTTTATTCAGCATTCCTATAAGTTTTACATATACGGTATATGAGTGTATGCATCTACATATATTTATATGCATGAAAGTACATGTGTAAATATTTTTGTATGTATATTTAAGACTATGTATGTATGTGTATGACTATGTTTGGATGTGTATGACTATGTATGTGTATGACTATGCATGTATGTGTATGACTATGTATGTGTGTGACTATGTATGTGTATGACTCTGTATGTATGTGTATGACTATGTATGTGTGTGACTATATATGTGTATGGTTATGCTTGTATGTATTGGTATGTTTGTATGTATGTGCTTGGCTATGTTTGTATGTATGTTTGTTTATGAGACTATGTTTGGATTACATTTATGACTACCCTATGTTTGTATGTGTGCATGCGCTCAATTTGGTCAAGATGGAGGCACCTGAAGGAAAGCTGATAGACTATATTTACAGGAGGTGTGCCCGGAGTACTCAGCCGTATGAAGGGCCATGGATGCGATCCAGATGTAATCACTTTCTTCTACATGCTCCGAGCTCTACCAAACAGCAAGAAGTATGAAGATGGACTACTGCAAGCCATGCAGGTGCTAGTTGAGATGTTTGCATACTTACTATCTTGGAAATTGTCACATCATTTATTGTGACAATTTACAAGATAGTAAGATTGTTTAACAAACAATCATATATATAATATATATGTTTGTAATATTATATATAATAATACAATTATATATATATATAATTGTTTATATATAAACAATTATATATATATATATACATATATATAATTTATGGCTATTGACTAAATTCACAATGAGTAACAATGCTGTAAATGAGAATTTTAGTTTTCCAACAGAGATCCAGTTTATTTAGCAAATCAGTGTATAAAATATTTTACTCACTTTTGCTACATACATGTATATGAAAGGCTATCTATTAAAATAATATGTTTATAATTTAGTTTACATAATCATTCGAATACCTCTACAGCTGTTTGGTTTACGTATTTGAAATTAGGACAAAATGGGGATTAATTTAATATATAATTTATGGCTATTGACCAAATTCATGGAGTAATAATGTTGTAAATGAGAATTTCAGTTTTCCAACAAAGAGGTCATTTATTTTGCACACGATGGCAATTGTCTCTTTGAAAATACTTTAAACCATTGTTCTGTAAACAATAAAATTTCAGAGGAAGTGGTTAATATACTTACAATGAAAGCATTTATTTTACAAAAATTGCAAATAATGGCTCTATAATATAATATCAGTGAAGTTAATACTGACTACCTGTTGATGACATGTCATCAACAGGTAGTCAGTTGATGGCATTCGTGTCAAGGGTTACAGTTGGCCATATCTAGGCCAAACCTACTGAGATTAGTTGGAGCTTTTTAGTTTCACATCAGTTGGTAGTCTGAAAAAAAAAAACACGAACATCGCAGAAAGTGCATCATTCTAAATCGCCTAATACAGCGATATCATTCAGCCGTAAAAAGTTTATTGTGTTGCTTGAAGAGCACACAATAGTAATGGATGACAGCACGAATATGACTTCTTTATTGCAGGAGAACAGCGTAACACCAGATGGCAAATTTTATCAATATCTATTCCTACGAGCAGCACAAAGGCGCTGCCCTAATGAGTTGTGGCAGCACTACCTTTCCTCTTGTGAAATGGATGTCACTCACACCAAAGAGGCTTACTCTATCTTAGCCGATGTATGCACAACGTTACACAAGTGTCGTCAGCTGCTCACACACATGAAGGTAAATAGGAGATCATCGTGACTGCATTTCTAGAAGCTGATGTACTTGGTAAAAACTATATTTGTCAACATTTTAAGTTATATAATTCAATGGAAATTGTATCTTGATTGGTGTAAATTTGCAATATAAAAAAGCATTGGTCATCAGCATGTTTATCATAAACTCATCAGCATGTTTATCATAAACACATCTGTGAAAAGTAAATTATTCATAGATATAACTGTCATGCATCTTATGTACTTTTACAGTAGATGTAGTAGACATATCTGTCATGTGTACTTTTATTACAGATACCGTAAAACCTCTATTGAACTCCATGAGGCTCTATTTTTCAACCCTTCCCCTATAATAGTGGCGGTCAACTAGACTCTAGCGTTGTATTTTTCAAATGGTTCGTCAGAGTTTTAGGAAGATAAATTTAACCCTTCCATGGGCGAAGCGAATGTTGCCTACATTTTGCACACTCCTTCGAGCAGAGCGACGTTAACCCTTTTAGATGCAAGAAATCTGCTTCTCACCTCCAAAATTCTCCAAATTCCAAACTCCAAAACTCACCTCCAAATTCTTGTAGATCTCTAAATAAATATGTATTGAGAAGCCGAGAAATATCCCTACCAGTTAATATCTATTGCTTGAAATTAACCTGCGATGATATTATAGCCTGTGGCCCTGATTTGCAATTTATTAGAGCTTTAAATTTTTCATTTCGTTCTAATTTTGAAGGCATTTTTTTTATTTTATAACTAACTTTAGCAATGTTGTATAAAAGCTCAATGCACTCATTGATATGTTTGCTACAGTTTGCAGCCAAAACTGGCACTTCAGGTGCTTTTTATGTGCAATAGAAGAAGAGTTATGAGCGCTGATCCATTGTAAGCTGAGTTAAGATACTGTAAAACATCTATTTAAACGCCATGGCCCTCTATTTTCCCCAAGCTTTTCCTATAGTGGTGTTTAATTAGAGGTGCCGTTCAAATAAAGGGTGGCGCTGTATTTGTTGACTAGCTCATCTGAATTTTAGGAAAATAAATTTAAACCTTTTATGGGCGAAGCAAATGCCGCCTATATTTTGCACTCTCCTTCGGGCAGAGTGACATAACGCTGTCCCCCTCAGCATTATGCTAAACCTTTTTTCATATATATGTGTCAAAGTGTCAGACCGAGTTAGACAGGAAACACATTTGATTATAACAGATTAGCGTGGTACTGCTATTGATTATTTCGGTTGCGTCGCTTTCAAAGTTTTAACGAAAAAACTGTATAGGTTTGGAGTTAAAAAATGGACATGTTTTTCATTTTTAAAGACGTTTGTAATGTTTTGAAGTTAGAATAAGTTATAAAAATGGCTTCTATTGCCTTGTACGGTGTACCTAAAGAGTATTCTCATCATTTATCAAAATCCTTTAAAGTCTTCAAGTAAGATTGTAAACCACATGGATGAGTCTGAAAACAATGGATATTATTTAGACCTTAGTGACTTTGAATCAGAGTTGAGTTCTGATGACTGTGATGATCGATTTTCTCAGGTACACCGCCACTAAAACCATGGCGACCACTACAACAGCAGCAAATGAATTAATTGATATTGATGTAACCGAGTCATTATTAGTAATATTTTGTGGACACTTTTCTACTGATCACTTGCTATTTTGGGTTCCTAAATATCAAAGATTGTCAAAGTGGAGGGAAATATAGGTGACGTTCAATTAAAGGGTGGCGCTGTATTTTTCAACTCAATTATAGAGGCGCTCTATTAGAGGTGGCGTTCACATGAAGGTGGAGTTCAAATGAAGGTGGCATTCAATTAGAGGTTTTACGATATGTCCATCATAGGTGCACTTATCACTGGCAAATTGATCGTAGGTACATTTGTCATTGTCATATCTGTCCATAACTGTCAGTATATTTATCATAAACATATCTGTCATAGTTGCGTCTATTATAGATGTCTGTTATTCAGTCATACCTCGACATATGAGTGCCCCAACATACAACAATTTTGAGATATGAGAAATATTCTGAACAAATCTTTGCCTTGAGATACAAGACAGAATTAATTTGAAAAATGAGCATACAAGACAGTTCTTGATGCCGCTGCTAGGTGTCCGAGTTTGTGGACGGTCGCTTACCATTACTCAGCCTTACTCATCGAATCATTTTGAAAAAGTTCAAAGCGTCAGGCTAAAAGTCAAAGTGACAGCGAGTCAAAAAGAGCCAAGCAACAAAAGTAAAAAACTGAAAATGAAAACAAAATTAGAAGTAAGTTCAGTGTAATGTAAAATTAAAACATAATTTTAAGTGTGTGTGTAAAGTAAGCTAAGATCATTTCAGTTTAATTTAAAGTCTCTGTTACATTATGAAGTGGCACAAATGTCTAGTGTACCGAATGTGTCACTGTCAAGTCTCTCTCACACTGCTTTTGACCGCTACTGTCCGCCTCGAAAGTATGAACTCTATGCAGTACTGTGCATAGTAATGTTACATTTATTGTAAATCACATAGATATAATATACCCTTTATTATATCTATGGTAAATCTTATTATTTAAATGGCTTTATTATAAATTTATTATATTTATGGGTTTATTATATCTATGGTAAATCATTACAAACTAGATAAGTATTTGTTACCTTGTGAGTGTAGATGGTGAATTAGAATGATTAATAACACATTTTTCCATAGTAATACCCTGTTTTTTTTGGTGGTTTTTTCAGAGGTTTGGAATGAATTACTTTGTATTTGGTTATTTTATCTAGGAAAAATTGATTTGAGATACAAGAGAGTTGACATACGACCTGTCGTGGAACGCATTAACGCATTAAGCTCATATGTCGAGGTATGATTGTATGTTTATCATAGACCTTTCTGTCTCAGTTATATTTACTTTGTATTCGCTAGGAAGCCAAGTTTGTGCCGACATTAGCAATGTTCAAAAGCATGCTCCGTCTGGCAGGCTGCACCCACTTTGATCACCTCAAGCTTATTCTTGAGGAGATCAACAGGTGCAGTCTCAGGCCTGACGGAGAGCTCTGCGACATTCTTGCAAAAAAGTTGGAGACAGGAAAATCGAAACTGGTAACGCAGGTGAGCATCATAAGCAACTACTGTTATAATCTTACACTAAGTTATGGGGAGATTGATTATTGTCTTGTAGGAAATCGAATTTGTTTTCTTTTGCAATATTAAAGCATGTTTGTAACTCTTTCTCGTGTTTTTTTCCATCCCCGTTTTATTAAACTTTAATATTTTGACAGGAAATCAACGAAAATGAGAAGCCACGGTTAGCAATTGATGGTGAAGCCATGAGAAGTTATAGTATATTCTATAAAGATTGGTTGCAAGCTAGTGGTGTGGCCTAGCAATATCATGTGTAGTGGCCCGTTTAGGCCTTTGTGTGTGGATGTGTTGAACAGTCTGCTCTGTGTCCGGCAGCGGTTTGCTCAGTCTTTCACAATCATGCATAGCGAATTACCTGGTCGTATTTTAGTGGCTGTTTAAGGCTGTGGTCACTCTGTAGCTTAGCCAAAACTTCCCCAGTGCATAACTCAGCTGCGCTGGTCAGAACTAAAGTTTAGTGGTGAATGTTACAGCTACTTCTCATGATTCCATATATTCCATTGAAATCACGATTGAATTATTTATGCCAAAATGATGTGAATATTGCACTTGCCAATAATATGCTGCCCAATCAAACGCAAGCTTCACTGTAGCTGACCAATAAGAGTCCAGTATGCCCAAAACCATTCAATTGCAAAGTTCTATACTTCAGTTGCTTCAAAGACAATGTGTTGCTTCTGATTTCGGAAGCTTTGCTTCAGCTTTTGTGTGACCACAGTTTACATCAACACAGGGTGAACAGAATCAGTGAACATGGAGATTTGTTTCTAATATTGCTGAAATGGCGAATTACCAAAAGAGTTAAAAGATGTAAGAAGGTCGATAGTCTTTATGTATCTATATTGTTTTTTGTCCAGTGACAAAACTAACAAATACTATTCATACATATCTTCACTGGTTGATTTTGTTTCATCGTTCTAATATTTAAATCTATTTTTGTAAAACAATAAAGCAGTTATGAAGATGACAACTATGTGTGTACTATTACTGATTACATACTAGCTAGCCTCTGCATCTACTAGCAGTTCATTTTGATTTTCGTTTGCAGAATAACTCCTATATCTTATATAATGGATATGACATATTTTCATTCATTGGACACAATTTGTTCAACAATTCCGAATGATAAAAATTCCTGGCAGAAATATAATCGTAACAGCGCGGGTACCAAGCCTCACAGTACCCCATAAGCTACAGGAGCTATAATAACATTTGCTACAAATACTCAACGGGGAAGGATAATAAAAAAGACAACCAAATGGCTCAAACAGAAATTGAACCAATAGATGGTTTTGGTTTAGTAATGAATACCTGACAGTAAACGGAACAAGCTTGAAGTGAATAACAAGAGCTCATAGGATGCTGAATGGTCTAGAATGTGATCTTCCCTGGCTGACAGGTGATCGACTAACTGAAGTTTGGCGAGGTGGTAATACAAATACATTCATTATTCTATTTCCATAGAGGTTAGCAGATTGAGCCTACTTTTTACCATCGTTATAACTCACAAATTTTATCTACAAACCCATAAACTACTATTATAAATCCCATGTTACCACCGCATAAGTAATAGGTTTAAAATTTTCATTTTAAACCAGAGGCCGTTGGAGCGCATTTACAGCATAATATACTGTCAGATATATTGTTGTGGTACTAAAAGGTACTAGTCTAGTGCTAGTAGCAAGCCAATGTTAGTAATGATGACATTAGACGATGTACATCAGAGTACTGGGTTATTTGCCATCTCTTATAGATTGACTTCGGTGGAAATCCTCAAAATTCAATTGGCTATTATAACAATTCCAATATGTAACATTTAGTGCACTCTTCACCTAGTTGTGATGAAAGAGTAAAGAGCTCAGAAGAATAAATGATAATGACATAATAAATGAAAAGGTGCAAAAGCACTATCTCCAATCTATTTTCGTCCGACTTTGTTAAAAATACTTATAGAAAATTGCATAATGCAATATGAAGCGACAGACGTGAGTATGCAAAAAATACTTGACAAGTATCATAACTTTCATTACACTGTACAAACATAAAAATTTCAGCAAAATTGCCAAAGCACCAAAAGCATTACAGCTCATGCATTAAAATACAAATACATGTATGACGATTGCATATAAGTGAAAAATGTTTATGAAAGCTGACTGGAGGCTTTTTAAATATTTTTAGGATCTATTGGTAGCTTGACCACTCAGCAGGAGACAGCAGGCGACCGTGCACATTACTAGTAGTCTGAGCGAGCTTTTCCCCTAAAATATTAGATAAGAACTTTCGATAAGCATGTTAACCTTGAAATCAATGAAGGAAGAACTGGAAAGGCTCATATGACTTTCCAATTCATGTTAAGGAAAGTTGGCAGCCATTTCATAGATGAGTGTAAAGAATACAAGCTTGGAAAGGGTCTCTAGCGCAGCTAGGAGGCACAAGGACATGTATGCATTATAAACTGAAGCCATGTGTTATCATTCTCCCATTAAAACAAGAAAACTACCAGCTGTGAAATGAGGTACATGTAGTATTAGTTATGTGTTAATGTACTTTCAAAAGATAAAAACTGCAGAAAAATAAGAGATAGTGGCAAATTTACAACATTTATTTAATATATTATTATATATTATTATTATATTATTTATTTAATATAGAAGTCATGAGTTTAACATCTATAAATGTGTAAATATAAAAATAGAAGACTTGTAATACAAAGACAATGGAGATGAAAGTCTAATAGTATAATTTGGGAGTTGTCCCATCACGTATTTAGATAAGTGTACGTTATATGTATATTAGTACATTTGGCAAATGCGCGACGAGAGAAAGATCGTAAGGAGGAACAAATATGTGCATAATCAACTCATTCGCTACCAAATAAGTTTATTTACTGAGACAATTACAGTATTGGTAAAACCTAATATTTACGTATAAATCGTCATAACTTATGAACCACATGGTCTATAAAAAATATTTTAATACCAAATTAATTATCATAAAATTTGACACCAGCACTTGCCAATAAAAAATACCACAATGAACGAACGCTTTTATTCATTCTCGAAAAGACTGTACGTCCGAGTCGGATGATTTATCAATATTATTACAGTTTCCCGCATTATTATTACTGATAACATATGACTCATAACTCTTAGTAGTATTATAGTTCAATAAAAGTCCATAGACCTAAATTTAGTAAAAATTTGGATCTGTAATGCGTGTAGCATGACTGGTCATTGCTAACAATAAATTACGATAAAAAATAAGTTTTTGAGAAGCGAAACTACGCTCAGGATGGGCCATATTTTTTATTGACTCAACGCACGCAGATAATTGTTTCCTTCCGTTGAAGTATAGATGCGATAAAGTAATTTAGCGGTGCAGTGATTAGAGAGCCGGACTGTAAATCAGAGTACCGAAGTTCAATATCCATGTGAGGTAATTTTATTCCTAACACTCCGGAGAGATGTGGCTCAAACAGACACGCGTGGCTCCGGACGGACAGACACTGCTCTTATTATAGACTAGCTGAATGCCCGGCATTGCCGGAGTAATAGAAAATTCTTTGCACAGAAAATTTATTTTTACTTAATATATAACAACAGTTACCATTCCAACTTTCAAACTAAATGTCTTGAGAAAAATGTTTTGTGCCGCTCAGATGAATTAAAAGAAAAAATAAAACGACTGTGAAGGTGTTGAAATGTGAAATAATTAGCAAGTAATAGCTAAATAAACTCTGTTTTGCTATGATTACAATAAAAAAACGATTTGATAATGATACAATTAATATGAAATGAGAAAACAAAATAAAAATCATGAATATATTGAATTCATAATAGCAATTAGTGCTTAGAAGTGGGTATAAAAAAGGTTACTGTTTCAGCAGGAGCTATCCATCAAAACTTTGAATATGACGATACTGGTACTTCTCAATACTGGTACAAACGTAAAAATAAGATATCGGACTGTTTCTGTATGATAATTTGTCTGACCAAATGCCAAAAAAAAATGAAAGGCAATTCTTACTCAAGATAATACGATTGTCCACGCGAAAAGCATTTAGCCTTTACAGATTTAGCTATCGAAACCTAGGAACAACTGTAAATAGAATATTTAAAATTTAAACGGCACATTTGAACTTTATAAATTAAATAGATAGGTAGGCTAAAGAGTAGTAGTGAAAAAGCTTTTCAAAAGTTTTGAAACATTGCAGTTTCCTGGGTGAAGAATAGAGGAAATAATAAAAGTTAAGAAACAAGAAAAAAAAAGAAATAATAAGCTTTAAGAAATAATAAAAAATCATATGCTAAATCGAACTTGTAAGTTTGAGTAAGCTACGCTGTATATCTCTACCCCACCTCTACCCCTGAGCCAGCGCATCGCCAAACCCCATATACGTCTTTAAGACAAATCAACAAAAACCTTTTTATGAATTATTATTACTTATTTAGCTTTTTTATTTATAATTCAGTTTTTGTAATTCATTTGTTTTAAAGCTATATGTCTTTATCAGTCATATTTATCCATAAGTTACTGCAGGTTTTGAATTGTGAAACAAATAAAACTTAATTCTCATACAAATATTTCCTCAACGTGGCAGGTTTTGACATGCGAAGCAGATCTCAGAATGTATTAATCCATACCTGCCACGTACAGCTTTTATCATTTTTGCTAGGTAAACCAGATATGCTGATTCCTATTTTGTACTCAAAATAGAGATTGGTACACTAACTTTCAAAGCCATGAAGGTTTTTTTAAACATTTCAATATCTGTCTCGAAAACAACACAATCGGCACAACAAGCCCCGCCCATAAATATGTGACGCACGCTAGCTTTTAAGGAACGGAAGTTAGGGATGTTTAGTCCAATTTTGAATGATAGATATGGGTGTCTTAAAACCCATTATTATCTGAATTCAGCCTTCAAAATCATCTCAGTCTTTTATGAAAGGTAGATAAACTATTTAAAATTGCTCATAGCTTGTTACAGGATGTTTAATAGGCTGAACGCCGAGAAATATAAGTTCAAAAAAGCGTGATTTTATCAAAAAGCTAGCGTTGTTATTACGCTTTTTTGAGCTCATTTTTAAATATGCAATGTTAAATAGCTTATCTACCTTTCAGAAAAGACTGAGATCATTTTGAAGGCTGAATTTAGACAATATTGGGTTTTAAGACACCCATCTCTATCAATCTAAATCGGAATAAACATTCCAAATTTCCATTCCTAAAAAGCTAGCGTATATTACATGTTTATGGACGGAGCTTGTTTTCGAGACCGATATTAAAACGCTGTAAAAGGCCTTCATTACTCTGAAAGTTAGTGGACCAACCTTATTTTGAGTACAAAACCGGAATCAGTGTGTCTGATTTACCTAGAAGATTCGATAAAAGCCGATGTTTGTGGCAGTTATGGTTTAATCTTGTATGAAGAGGTTAGATTGAACTCACTGTAGGTCAACTCAAACCTATTACCAATCAACATACTATTACCCTCTGGCAAGCTTATGCTGTTGCTTAGAATGACCTCTACAAAATTGCTGTCACAGCCAGCTACCGAGCACTCATGCATAGCACAGCTGACCTCATGACCTCACAGGGCATTTCAAAGCAAACTGATCACTTACAGGCCTGCGGAGATGCGAGGGCTGGATTCTTGGCCGAATCATAGTCAGGAGAATGGAAGAGAGCGTATGCTAAAATAGACTATCATAGTTATAGGGTAGTAGCTATAAGTAGTGTCCATTGCATAGCAGCTGCATATCACTCATCATAATTATTTACAACTAGGATGTCTTCGAAACTTGACCACCGCTACTGTTAGTCACTGCGTAGTGATGTAGGGAAATGGGCCAGTTTACTTTGAATGTTCAGATCTATAGGAAATGTGGAATGCAAAAAGGCCATTTTTAGAGTCAATATAGAAACTTGATGGCTAACTCAACCCAAAGTTTGGAGTGCAGTTATCTGCTAGAAGGCTCCATGATTCTCACATAAAGCCAGTGTTAATATTGAACACAGAACTATCACAGCCTTAAATCCATCTGTAAGACCTGTGAGCAGCCATATTTATTAGCTAGAGTCCACGATTGCTGCAGAATTCTAGTCCTGAGCGCTGCACTATTACCATTGTAAATCAGATAGGGTGAGTGCTGCACTACCAATTTATTAACATGTACCACTGCTTCCGCAAGTCGGATTTGGCACTCTAACGACGCTTGGTCTAATAGGTCAATTTGTCCAAAGACATTTCGTCTACAACCAATTCATCAAATATACCATTAAATCCAATAATTTTTCCTCTAATTTAACTTGTCTATACTGAATACAAGACCCATATGCAAGTCTTTGTATTTATATCCTCGCCTTTGTTTCAATTTTAGACTAACCACCATTAGACCAAATGGTATATTGGATGAATCGATTTTGGACTAAATGTTTTTGGACTAGTTGTCTATTACACCAATTTGACTTAGAGCACTCAATATTAGAGCAATCGTACCAAACCTGTTGATATCAAAATAAACCATTTTAGACATGACACAAGATACCTTTCCAAACACTATCTCATAATAGTATTGATATTTCTTACATTTTACGTACATGTACACATGTACAACATGCGTACATGTACACATGTACATCTACAACATGTGTACATGTACGTGTACAACTCAATGCACTCTGTTCGCCCATTTAGTATGAAATAGCATACGGCCCCAGCTTTAACCAACTACATGTAGGTCTCACACAAGTTTTATTTGCAAAGGTGTAACTGGTAAGTCAAAGATGACAGTCGGAGCACTTTCAGACCTACCATTTCTACCGATATTCTTGCCCAGTTCCTCTCTCCAGACGCCGAGAGCTGTGAGATCTGCCTCTTTTATAAACTCTTGCAGACTTTCTGACATGGTAGCCATCGAGGACTCGGAAGGAAAGCTGAAGGTGTAGAGATGGTAGACACCTGGAGAGCACACAAAATCAAATGATGGATTGATTTTGTATGCTTGCTAAGCTGGTAAGAAAACTGCTCCATAGTTACAAAATTTGAGACATTTCATATTATGAAAGTTAGTACCTCAATGTGTAGAAAATGTAACGAGTTTACAAAATACATCATCTATAAGGATGTGTTACATAATTAAAAGCTCTTTCAGCTGCTTTCTATGAAGAACACACTTAGAAGGCCTGAAATAATTCAGGATGTTGTTCTGTCTTCAGATTCGCCGCCTGAGAAAACTTGGCTGCGTAGTTTCACTTCGTCTCCCCCACTTTCACACTTTATGTGTGTATGTAGTTTCACTTCGTCTCCCCCGCTTGCACACTTTATGTGTGATAGGTTTTCAGTATAATTCCAAAGTTTTACGTCAATTGGACCACTAATTCTCAAGATTTTGGCATAATATTGACTGTATTTTACACTTACTGAGAAATTACAAATGGCTGCTGACAGAACATTAGTTCCTAATGGCACACTGATTGAAGATCAGTAGTCAAAATGTTAAATAAGGATTTCTGTATTGTCATGGGTTGACTAAACACTCAATCTTATGGAATGATATGTAAGGCTTGAAAGACGATTACCTTAGTTACTTTAAAAAGAGAAAAACCAGCAAATCGTGAAATTAAGCTAGTGAGTTGTTTTATCACCAATAAATTGACATGACAGAGATGAGCTCTGTTTTACAATCATGTGACTTTTTGCCTTTCACATATTTTAATTCTGTCACCTTCAGCCCATGATTACGATTTTCAGATGCATAATTTATTGCACTAATTAGCATTAATGTATTTTATTTATTTATAGTTATACATTAACAATTGCAATGCTATTGTTATTATTTCGGCTCATTGTGTTTGACATGGTTACTCATTGGTTGAGAAGTCAATCAATGAGCAAGCTCTTTATTTCAATTCCTCAACTCCTCAGTAGACTTGAGAAGGAGCAAACAAGGAGTGGCTTATTCATTACTCCTCCAAAGGCATCATTCTTCTCTTCATTCAGAATTTCACAAATAGTAAGTTTAAGTACGTAGTAAGTCTCAACAAGTTTTGACTCAACATACCTCCAGGAGCGACCGCAGTTTGAACAACACTCCATGGAAAAAGTCTCATGGTTACATTTTCCTGCTTCTCCAGCAACTTCAACATTGGTGCTGCCGCATCGTTCCAACCCGGATCACCTGCTAGACTCTTTCTAATGGCAGCCCTTTGTGCATAGGTTTCTATATAAAACACAGAGTATATATACTCTATATCAAATGATTCCTCAGAAGATTTGCTATCCTTTATAAACATTTATTTTTAAAAAAGACTATCCTAGCAGTCTTTGGGGCGCGTGAAACCAGTTTTTTGGAGTAAGATTTGGAGTCAATCTCTGAAGCCAATTCCTCAGTGAAAATGGTATTATTGTTAAAGGTTCTATTCTCATTAGAAAGATTTGATTCTCAGCTTTCTAATGATGTGCAATATGCATGGCTTATACAGATTATGCAATAAGTAAAGTCTATTCAAAGTTTCTCCAATTATTGCTAAATGGACTAGGCAACAAAGAAAGGGGTGTTAATACTTTTGGTCACGACTGTATACTCCGGATAAAACCAGGAAACTGTCATCACCTATTCGAAAGGCATTGTAGCATTGATCTGTAAAATATAGGCATAACCTACCATATTCCCAGATGTGAACAGACTCTCCAATACCGCCTATCTCAGCAAAAAAATAACCGAGGCCTGGTGAATGACTGTAACGAATAGGCAAAGCCTCCTTACATTCCTTAACTAAAGGTTTCGTGTTGGAAATCTTGAAAGAGTACACCCTTAGTTCATAGAGCTTATCAGCATATCGCCTTGCAGCACTCGAGAATTGTCGAATTGATGATTGCATCATCATTAGCAGCACCTGCAACATTTCTGACGCTTTAACTCAACCTGCATGTTTGATTGAAATGGTTGATCGTAGCACAACAAATACGCAAGATTTGCCTATAATATGACAGAACAGTCTGATAATGTTTCCCAGTGATGTGAGAGGATGCTAGAACTGCTCTCACTCGCAATAACCCACAACACCAGTAACACTTTGAACCATGCAGCGTAAGGTGGAGTTAACATGGCTTACTTGACTGTAAAACAATGCTGTTAGAGCTAGTTTATCGAAATCAGCAATCAAAATTATTCAAAACGAGAATCATGGTAAACTAGCAGTTTTGATGTCTTTTTTATATGTTTATATTCCATTCCTAGCATGATGAACCTGCCACAGACACTCTAGCTATTAGCTATCTTTCCTACCTACTTGTTGTTAGAAGTACCTACCTCCAGACAAAGCTTTGCTGTAAGATGCTTGGTTCAAATGCATAATTTTGTTTTGTGGTTTTTGTATTCTATAAGCCTGCTGCTAAATTCGCCTGTAGTCTTATGCCAAGGTTCAGGATTTAGGGCAGTTAGCAAAACTGTATTACTTCTAGGATAATGCTGGCTAAAAATAGCAAAATTTATGCAAATTCATTACAATACCAAATCAAAAATGATATTAGAGTAATTTTTCAAATCTTTTTCAAATCGTGTTTTAAATCTATTCTCACTAATGGTACTCGGTTTTCGGTTTTTGAAAGGATTGTAATAGTTTGATAAAATTAACTATGCATGCACAAGCCATACTCTACCATACTTGTTACAACTATAATTTTGCAGAATATGGATTGGTGCAGCCCTCTTTGCCTGCTATTATTGTGTTAGCCGCATACAGCCACACATTGCATCCAGTTTATTAGTTCTAAGCTGTCTTGTGCTTACTTGGTGTATAGCAATGTAGCTAGCTGGCAATGAGAGTACAAATAGTTTTCTTTTTAAGGAAAAGGCTAGTCAAGTCGCAAATAGTCAGAGTTGAACACTTCCGTATGACTGGTGCTAGGCCTAACTTGTATAACAGTCACAAACTGCAGCTAAACTATTTCATATAGCTTACAGAGCTTATAAAGTTATAGTTGTCTCTCCTTAGAAAAGTAGCACTATAATACCAGCAAACTACAAAAGACTAATCCTGTAATAGGTTTATGTACCCTCAAAATGACGAATTTATGTGGTAGAATTTACACCAATATGTTTAAAATGGAAAGTACTTAATATTGCAAAATACTTTCTATGGCCGAGAATCAACATAGATTAGATTAATGTCTGCGTTAGATTGGAGCTATTATTTACATTATTCTATTTTTATTAAGATTTTGCAGAGCTCCTTAAATTTTTAAAACTTCATTGAACAAAGCTTTTATTACGCACATACATGCTGTACCTGTTCACTAAACTACAATAAAATAGGTAGAGACAAATGCAAAGATAGATTGGTTTTCTTGAACCAAACTTGAAATTATTTTTGTTTAGTTAGTTAGTGTTCAGCTCAAATAATTTGGACCTAGTTGACAAGATCATCAATGCAGAACTGGCTCATTTAAATCGAATTTAGGCCTGACTAATGTAGATCAGACTACAGGCCAGACTACATAGAACACATAGACAGGCTGGATGACTTGTATCAAATGCAAACTTGATTGATGTGGGAGGGTTAGGGTTACGAGTACTTTTTTAAAATAAGCTGTGAGCTTGTAGGATGAAGTCTTAACAAACAAGTGAAAAAAAAATTGTTCGCTCAATCAATTATACTTTTTACAAGAAATTGGTCCAGTCAAATTTGTACACCTAAATTAATGCTATAGTTTGTCCCCTTATGAACCGTATGTATACTGACAGTCATCGATAATGTGATGGTTTATTCGAAGATAAAACAATTAGTTTATATGTTCTATTTTGTTCATTGATGAATCAACCATTACAAGAAATTGAAGCCATATTTGTGCAAAACGATTAGTGAGGGCTGACAAAAAACTCAATGTTCAGCGTATATACATACGCACTCAAAGCAGATGATTGATTGAAAATAAACATGTTAAATGATAAAACGATTACGGTATACAGATAATCTGAGAATGAGTGAGAGAAATTATGTTCAATCATGTTAGTACCAATCATTTGCAACATAGGAGTTGACAATAATAATCAAAATCTACTAAATCAAGAGAGACTTCCGACGAGTGTTGTACGACATTAGGTGTTTTTTCAGAACAAGCAAACAGCTTGAGAGTGTAAAAAACATGAACCTTTTAGGTACATAGTGTCTCTCGTAAAAAGCCAAAAAAATAAAGGCAACAAAAGATCCTCAAAACCTTGTTCTTGCAATAATGAGCTTTTTTACAAAGTTGACAGCTTCCCTTCCCTTTTGCCAAAACAAATCGCATCAGTGCAGGATGCTTCATACAATCTGCTATCTATGAAGGAAACCTCTCTAGCATCTCACAGAAATTCCAAGATTTGTCTTGGTAGTACTGATGCCAAAAGTAGCATCAGTAAATAAGCAGTTCACAGCACCACTAAAGGAAAGTATTGAGCACAAGGAAGGCATCAAACACAAATTGCAGCTCTGTTTCAGTATCCCTTGAAGAGTTTTGCAGACCCATTGCGGGACTGTCTCATTTTAGGGCTGTGTTCCAATGTTTGTTGATGTTCACACCAATTTTGCATTAGTAGTTTGAAATCATACCTGCCAACTCTCACGCATTGGGCGTGAGACTCACGCATTGGGCGTGAGACTCACGCAATCACCTCAAAGAAAAAATGAGAATGCGTGAGAATTGCGTGAGATTTTTGCCCCAATTTCCACAATTTTACACATACTATCATTGATACATCAATTGCCCCAAAACCAAATCTCACGCATTGCCCCACTCTTGGGTTGGCAGGTCTGTTTGAAATCATATGCGAATTTACATTGCAACCAACATACATGGCACACGATAAGTGCATTAACTATTAAAATTGAATATCAAAATAAAAACATCATTCAACACGCGTGTCTAGCAGGGGTCTAGCAAAAGCAAAACCGTCATTGGTCAGTAGGTATCTGAGCTTGAACGCTTTGCGTAGTAAACGATGTTAACAAATCAGTATATTATTTCATTCAGATAATATAGGGCGAAATGCATGCATCGTTGCAACAAACTAAAATGAAAAAATAGTAAAGTGCCCGAGATAGTATACTGTATTAATAGGGCGCGCGCTTTAGAACAAAAATGCGGCATTGCGGAGTTTTTTTTCCAGCTCATACTACAAGCGTGTTTTTAGCACATGATACAAAGTGCGACAGTCAGTTCTCTTATTCGTCCTTTCATGTTAAAACCCAGCCCTCTGAAGACCTGATAGCTTATTGGTTAGGTTTTAGCATGTTACGCCAATTGGCTTAGCGCTTAACTGTTTCTTGCGGAGCTACCCAAAATGGTAGCGATGTATAAACAAAAATGATATTGGGTGGTAAATATTTCGGATACAACTTCTTTTGCATTGCTGTCATAAACAAAATCGCTAGTTTTACTGATTAAAATGTAAGCAATTATTTCTTGATGATGGTGCTTTATATTCAATAATTGTAGCCAGCATAACGTTCAATCGTTACTGTGCAACTATGTGTTGACTGTTTTTCTTGCGAAATGTATGCATCAGAATTCGTAGAGCCTTGAAAACCAGTTATACGTGAATTGCTTGTTTCGAATTCGCATGGTCGTACATTTAGAAGCTCAATGTCATTTTTTAAATAAATTTGTTTTAATTTGTACAAACGACTCAAGGTTGATGTCGCTGAAAGTACTGAGTAATCTTCAGCAAATAATGTTTCAGATCTTTTTGGAACTCACAATCCTTTCAACTACACATATAGTTTTGTGATCAGTTTTTTTAAATTTAGGTAGCATTTTGTTGTTATCAATAAATATTTGTTTTGAAGGTCTACAAACACACTTGACAGTTATTAAACTATTTGATGATTTATTATTCTTCTACATCACTGTGGAATGTAAACAAAGTTTTGAAGAAAGCTCGTTAAAGTGGGCTGGGACAACTCTCATTTTTGGCGTGTCTATGATACGTTTATGCAACCAGCCCACTTGTGCTCTGCTGACACCAATGATATACAGTGGTGGCTGTATATCATTGCTGACACCAACAGAGTGCGCTGAAACCAACGCTTCCTAAAATACAACCTGCTTGAACCAACAGGAGGGATCTAAAATTAACTTACTTGGGCTCTGCTGACATTAACAGAGTGCGCTGAAACCAACACTTCCTAACATACCACCTGCTTGAACCAACAGGAGGGAGCTGAAACCAACTCATTTGTGCTTTGCTGAAACCAACAAAGTGCGCTGAAACCAACGCTTTTTAAAATACCACCTGCTGGAACCAACAGGAGGGAACTCAACTTTTTTGTAGCAACAATAATTCCTGAGTTATTTAATTATTGCTGCAATCTTGTCTGAGCTTGATGCTATTTGTTTAATAATGATCAGAAGTAATATTTCTCCAACGGATAAACAATTTTGTTATAGTAATAATATTATGTGTTTCTTTCAAAAGCCAAACACAAGCTGCCCTGTCTAACAAATTACGGCAGTATTTATATTGTATAAGCGGGCGGGTTAGAGCTTAACAATTATAGGTCAAACTGACCAATTACATCGCTTTGCTGACTGCCAACTTTGTAAGTTTTTCACAGTCGCAACAATTAAAAATTATTGCGTGACAACTAGCCATTCTGATACAACTAATTAGGCTCCAACAAAAGTCCGTGTAAAATTACATATAATGTGTAAGGAGTTCATTTCCGATGGATTGATAAAAAGACAAGGCGACTGAGCTGTTATATATAAACTAAGGACTTGTAGGACAGAGGTTGGCCTAAAAAATGAGACAGATACCTTTAACCGAGATGTTTGAGCCATTTGTTTTTTACTATATTATGTAATTTGTATTTACCTTTTTTTCAGTCTCAGCTTTTAATGACAAGTTTTTTATGATTCTCATTTTAGAACTTATATTCAGCTATTAAGGGGATTGATAAAAACGTCATTGTAGCTGGCTGTGATAATGCATTTCTATGGGCTATGAAGTCATTTCTAAATGTCAGCATTAAGAGAAAATGTTACTTCTTTCTTAATAGTATTATACCAGTGTGAGATCCTCCAGAATAATCTGAAAACCTGAGCAACGGTCTCTAGAGGGAACGTTCTCACCCCCTACAATGGATGTAGAAGCGCTAACAAGCAGCATCAAACAACTTGTAATCAGCTCAGGAAAGTTTATGCAAGAATCAAACACCTTTGAACAAGCGGAGGAACGTATTATGCACTTGGAAGAAAATGATGATCAATTTCACAAGTTAGTGCATTTGTGATGTAATTCTAAAGAATTAATTATCACTTTCTAATGAAGTGAAGGCTTTAGGGGTTGTAGCTACTACTAGAGATTGTAGCTATTACTAGGGGTTGTAGCTACTACTAGGGGCTGTAGCTACTACTAGGGGTTGTAGCTACTATTAGGGGTTGTAGCTACTACTAAGGATTGTAGCTACTACTAGGGGTTGTAGCTATTACTAGGAGTTGTAGCTACTACTAGGGGTTTTAGCTACTACTAGGGGTTGTAGCTACTACTAGGGGTTGTAGCTATTACTAGGGATTGTAGCTACTATTAGGGGTCGTAGCTACTACTAGGGGTTGTAGCTACTACTAGGGGTTTTAGCTACTACTAGGGTTGTAGCTACTACTAGGGGTTGTAGCTATTACTAGGAGTTGTAGCTACTACTAGGGGTTGTAGCTACTACTAAGGATTGTAGCTACTACTAGGGGTAGTAGCAACTACTAGGGTTGTAGCTACTACTAGGGGTTGTAGCTATTACTAGGAGTTGTAGCTACTACTAGGGGTTGTAGCTACTACTAAGGATTGTAGCTACTACTAGGGGTAGTAGCAACTACTAGGGTTGTAGCTACTACTAAGGGTTGTAGCTATTACTAGGAGTTGTAGCTACTACTAGGGGTTGTAGCTACTACTAAGGATTGTAGCTACTACTAGGGGTAGTAGCAACTACTAGGGTTGTAGCTACTACTAGGGGTTGTAGCTATTACTAGGAGTTGTAGCTACTACTAGGGGTTGTAGCTACTACTAAGGATTGTAGCTACTACTAGGGGTTGTAGCTACTACTAGCTTTTATTTTCATTTGTTTGCATAGCTTAGTATTATCAGAAGTGAACAGGCTAGTAATGAACAAAATTGCATTTTAAACATTAGTACAAGCTTATTTGCATATTAAAAATGTTATAAGAATTACATCAGAGAATGATTTGCCCATTTTGTAGTTGAAATCTTATGCAGTGCTATTGATTATGATGTTTAGGTATGAGCTAGTAAAGTTGTTAAAGCAGGAGATTGAAGACTGCGTTGGACCAATTGTGGATGAGGAGCTCAGTCGCTGTAATGAAGGCGGTCATGAGAACTCATTTGACCCTGACACTCTGGTATCTCGAATCACGGACAAAGTTACAAAGTCTCACGAGTTAGTATTTCACCTGGACAATTTTTTTGTATTTTTGTTTTGTATTTGTGCTGCATTCTGCTCCATACTTTTTTGCAAATCTTAGTTGATTTATGGTTTTAACAGGTTTAATGAACTTCATCGAGATATCACTAAGGCAGTCCACAAGTCTGTTGAAAAATTGGTACATAATTTTGATGAGCATTTTCGAGGAATCTCTGAAGATGATTCCCCTCCTGGCACACCTAAGCAACGAGATCCTTTGCAACTGAGGTAAACACCAGTATACCATAACTAGCTGTGCTACCCGGCGTTGCCCGGGTGTTAAAAATCAGCTTGTAAACAATGAGAGATAATGAGAGTTGCCTGCCACTTCCTATTAACTTGACACATGGCCAATTAAAAATTTGAGTAAGCTTACTAATAAGAGCTACCGCTTCTCATGATGTTACGCCATCACTTTGCGCTATGACGGAAAGCGGTAGCATATTTGCACCAATGTAGCGACATATATCGCCTAATCAATCCATCCATTGGACTGCTTAGGCATCGGACTGGCGAATTAGAGGGTCCGAGATCAAATCTTTTGCGATACAGATTCTTTCTTCCAAGCTATTAATTCACAGCTATGGCTGGATATACTGGAGGACAGATGACAGACAACAAACAACATTTTGAGATATATATATGTATATATGAATTAGCTATAATTATCTCCGGTAGTCATGTTATAGTTTGTCTGTTTTGCTGGTGGTCTGCGTCCTTGGTGGTCTATATTGTAGGTTCCTCATATTGAGGGTTATATACATGTATGTCATCAGTTGTTTTCATATAGTGTTTATACCATAGGTGATCTTTATTGCTTGTGGCCCATATTTAAAGAGGTCAATATTGTAGGTAGAACATATCACGTTTGTACATTTTATGATAGTCCATATTACAAGTAGTACTTATGGTAGCTGGTTCATATCGCGACTGGCTCATATCACTGCTGGTTCTTATCGCGGCTGGCTCATATCACTGATGGTTCATATCACGGCTGGTTCATATCATGGCTGGTTCGTGTCGCAGCTAGTTCATATTGCAGCTGGATCATATCGTTGCTTGTTCCTATACAACTAGATAATGACACTGCTGAATCATATCACTGCTGGATCATATCACAGCTAGATCGTATCGTATGCGGTCAATCGCAAGTTCTCATTTTATTCATCATAGTTCAACTATGTCTTGCCAGAATATTCTGTGAAGATTTATTCCTTGTTTATCCAGTGATGAAGAATCTAATTTGAGTGGCTCGTACAACCATGAAGGTTTTCTGTTTGTACCTTTGCAACAGCTACAAAAGTACATCGAGCAGCTAGACAAGAAGAACAACATCCAGGTAATAACCTACGGTATATCCTGCATTTGTACTAAAACTTAAGAAAGCAACATCAGACTGACTTGAACTTTGAACTTGTCTCTTTGAACTTACTTCCACATACACCATAAATATTAATTAGCTACACTTAAACATTTGTACATCTAGATGGTATATACTAATTACATACTTGGTACAAACTTCAAACGGAAACATGTGATCTAACTTATATATATATACAAAATATTCTTGTACAAACCTTATGAACAAGAATGTCTTTGTCACACAAAAATATGTGACAAACACATTTTTGTGCGCTAAAATTATCTCCCCCTATTCTTACATGATTTGCTAATGAGTGTATTGAATTTTATTTTTATCAAGTGAGACAATTGCGAAAAATACATAAAAATCATTGAAGAAAGCTCCAAGCGCACAATAGCTTGGTTAATTAAGCTGCATAGCCCAGTTGGCAGGCAGTGAGCAGGCTGGGGCAGGCTGAGGCTCTCACGGATGAAAAATCACTGCAATTTTAAGGAAAAAGTAAAAAGGCAGACTACTCCAGTGTCGACAGGAAGTACACTTCAAAACCGTCCTAAATAGATCAGCATTTTTTATTCATCAGATGTCAGCAGGTAGCAGATTCCTTGCTTCTGAGGCTTGGTATGAAAGCTGGCGATGTCCAGATTTTTTCATGCCTTCATACAGTATACCAATTTAGAATGAACTAAAGCATTATACATCAAAATATGAATCGACATGAGCATAAATTTTGATGCATGAGAAATAATCTGCATAATCAAGTTTTACAAAGTATGATTTCATACCAGCACAGCTCACTTCCATTTTTCTATTTATCTTTGATGCTGGTTATAAATTTTTACAAACCTTTACTGCAATACCTCCGTTTCTAACAGTACTCATCTGATTTGGATATAGTCAAAACTCCCATTAATATTTGCTTAACGACCCACTTAACTTTTTGGATGTCTCGACTAATATGAATATTTACTGTGGCTTAGTAATAACATTTGTTGTTATAGGGATATCCGAGCTTAATTGAAATGGTATTACATAGCAACATACTGCTTTATTCAAAAACCAATACATTTATTAAAATTTCGCCCCTTCAAAAGTGTCCTTAAAGATTCGTCTTATTTTTAATTTGTGAAACTTGCTGTCTCTTCAGACTCGACGGGCAGCTTTGAAATCGCTGACCCACATGTCTCTGAATGATGTTTTGGCAAATGATGAAAGTTACCAGAGAGTTTGGCCGTATCTGGAGAGAGGAATTGTGGATGCGTTGAGTGAGGATGAAGATCAGATTCTACAGGTGATGATAACTCTTAATTGTAGCTTAATATTTCATAATGCATAGACCACAAAATGGTTTGGAGGCATCATAGAAATGCAGATGTAAACCACAACTACAGGTCTCTGTAATTCTAGTATTATTTGTAGCAGCAAAAAGCGTTGACTTTCTGTCTGACTTTCTGAAGGTGGTTAATAGTAAGCTTGCTATCGGTTGAATTTCCAGAAAATTGCATTTCGAAGGAAAGACATCCCCAATAGCCAGTGCCCTAATCTATATTATATTAAAACTTAACAATTTAAATTATGTATGAAATCATGTTAGGATACTCCCAAAATATGCAACATGGATTTTCTATTTTAAAAATAAGATTCTTTTGTTTATCTATTTTAGTCGATTTGAATTACATTAAAAATCTAGAGTTCTTCATAAACTCTACTTTAGTGATTGGAACTTTGGAATCTAGCCATTTAGAAGGCCAAGATGCTGTTTTTTGTTCTTTTGACCTGGTTTATTTTGGTTTTTTTTCACAGCAATATACTATTATAATTTTTAATGTTTCGGATATCAGTTTGTTTCTTTAATAAAATATTGCCACAGAGTTTAGCCGCATAAGATACGCCTGACATCTGATTAAATTAAAAATAACAAACGAAATGAGATATTCTAGTACATTTTAAATCCAAACATTGCAGGATGGCTTTATGTTAGTTTTTTGCAATTAAAACTGCCAGCTGCTAGTTTCAAAGAGCGAAATCTTTTGTTTGCAGAAAAAGGCACTCTCCTTTATTAGTCGAGGTTTTTCATCAAGCCAAGGGAATCATCGAGAGTTGTATGGGACACTCACCGCCTTCCTTTATGAGTACTTTGCTGACAACACTCGACAGCGTGTTATGAAGGTGAAAAATGGACTGGATGCCACCAGGCAGGAACTATCCACAGTACTACAAGCTGTGAGTGAAATTCAAATCTATTGACTAACTAAACTTTTATATTATTTTGGTGTCATCAGGCTACCCTTGTCACATGTCACACTTTCTGATGTCAGGTTACGTGTCATACCTTTGTAATGAATCATCTACTGTGACCTTGTATGAAGTCATTCTCGTCTCTCCATCGCTCATGTAACATGACTTGCTCTTATTGACGCTTTATATAATGTTTACCTGTCAAGTTATGTCGCAACTGCCTATTGTCAACCTGTCTAATAATGTCACAACTGCCAACTGGCACCCTTTTTAATGTCAACTTTCTTGCGCCTGTCTAGTGCTAGATTGTTTCATGGCACACCGACTAAGGCCAGCTTGTCTTGTGTCACTCTGTAGAGTGTAGAGTGTCATCTTGTTTTATGGAAACTGTCTACTGTGACACTACTTAGTTTCATGATGTCTTGTCAGGTGTCAGGCTGGTCAATGTCACACTAAATCATCCCATCAATACTGAAGTTTGTCATAGCTTGAGGCATGCAAACTTACACCCATTAGCTAAACAGAATATTTAATGAACGCTATGAAAAGAAAAAAGACAACAAAAAACAACAAGTCCTTCAATAAAATTTCAAATGGTTTTAGAGCTGCTTTGAAGCAGTACTCGCTGGACTCTCTGAAATAGATTTGTTCTGATTTATTTTGCTTCCATGTTTTCCATGACTATCCACCTTTTCTTCATTAACAAACTCATCTGTTAACTCGGGCTCTGCACCTCGAATAACCATGCTACTGCGCATATGGGCCTTTATTGCACCTTACTTTTTCTATCATTTGGTTATGCTGTGATTTAGCGTAAAAACAAACAAACAAAGTTGCACTTTTAGATTTTAAAACTATGAAAAAATTAACTTGTTTGTGCTACTTCAGTTTTTAGCAATGTTCTCTCGCAAGCTGCAGACGATTGTTTTGTAGAACTCGTCAACTTCCAAAATCATCATTGACAAGGCTGCCAGCCTTCTGGTTGTTAATACTTTCTACTAAAGCTGATTTGCTGTGTAGTAATGAGAAATGAAAAATGAAAACCTAGTTAAATAAATTTGTAACTTTCACATGATTTTAATTGCATAGTTTTTTTTATGAGACAAATGCCAGCAGTTATATATATAGTTATATATATATACACTATATAGATTACTCCAATATGTGTATCAGTATTTTTCAGTCTATTAGAAGCCCATTTCAGTCATTTTCTTTGTTAAAGCTTATAGCCAGGGTAGACAGGCTGGCTCTATATCGCTTTTCTGCATATAACTAAATTTACACAGGCTATCTTCCTGTTAAACACAATGCCTGCAAATCCAAATGTATTTGTTTCTCCACGTGTTCACAATTCATTTCGTTGTTATCTCTTGGTTCAAGCTGAGCTTAAATATTGAAACGAATAAAAAGCCAGTTAAATAATTATAATCCAGCATCAGCCATTAAATCATGTAGTATTGATAAATTATTACGCATAAACTCTATTTACATTATAGTCCATTGCAATGTTAAACCAATACAATGGGGTTGGCTAACTTCTTAAACCATCTTTATGGTAAGTCCATGATCATTGCCTCAAGATGTACAGCAAACAATGCAGTCTGACTGCAATGGAGGATAGCTCTGAAAATAGACTAGCAAGAGATTTGAGGTTATGTAGGATTTGGGTTTATCAAAAAAAGCAGACAACTCTGACAGTAAACTTGCAGGCAATGTTAGATTAGGATTCGTGCGGAAGACAACTCTGAAAATAGCTGGAAGACGCGCTTCCATATTTTTTTGCTGCTAATCCGTAGCTTAATTTCTTTGTAACAAGAGCTCAGGTGCAAAGTCTGCTCCTTTTGATTTGATAAGTATGTTTAATTCATTTGTAACCCGGTGGGTTATTGGCATATATTTTCTTCTCTAACGATCAACCTCAGTGATTTGCTTCAAAATATAGGTATATGATAGCCTTTTCTCTACACTCACAATCAATCATGCAGATTGTTAATATAATGAGCTACTACACTTGTCCTACTGCTGACCTTGAGAGTTATTCCTCTTGTTTTCTATCTTATCAGCAACTTCTCTCTTTTCCTTTGGACATGTTTAGATGTGATAGAACCTTAGGAAGAGAGCTGACTCTAACCGCTGGATGGCTGACCTAATTAGAAGTTATTAATATGTTTAAAAAGCATCAAATAACCTCAAAAACTATCTCTGCTGACTATTATGTCATAACAACAAACAACAGCAGCTTCGACAGCAGATTAATGTAAAGACAAGCTAAATGATAGCTACCACTATTATTCAGTTTATAATTAAAATTGAAGCATAAATGATTATCGTTACTATTTTTCTTTACAATCATTAGCCATTTTGAACGATAGCATTCGTAATTGATGAATGAGAAATAGTTCATATATATTTGATTTGTCGAAATGAGTGGTTCCCATCGGACAGGTTGCAATTTTCATTGAACTATCATAGCCGAGTTATCCAATAAGAGACTGTATCTCATTTTATATCAAAGTTATAGCCAAGTTATCAAATAAGAAACTGTATTTCATCTAATATCAAAGTTATAACCAAGTTATCCAATAAGAAACTGTATCTCATCTTATATTAAAGTTATAACCAAGTTATCCAATAAGAAACTGTATTTCATCTTATATTATATTAAAGTCATAGCTGAGTTATCAAATACAAAACTGTGTCTCATCTTATGTCAAGGTTAAACCTCTAATTTGTTAACAGAATTGATAAGAGTATAGTCAATATGACAGCTATCAACCAATCCGAACCAAGTAATAAGTAAATATCTGTCTCTACTTATATTGTATTGCATTTCTTACTAGCCACTTGCCGTCATATTTGTGTTTCATCACCATTTTAGCTCTCATTTCCACTTGCATATTTAATAAACAACAGAATAATATTAGCAGACTATGTTTGTTTCAAGCGTGTTGCTCTATTTTGCTCTCCGTAGTTCCGACTGATGAATGACTTTCAAAAGCACATTCCCAACTACTGGGTGCGCTACCAGACACGCTTTCTGAATGACGTACTAGAAAAGACGGTGATGCTGGTATCTGTTGGTGGAAGAGGAGGGATGGAAATACAACCTTTCCTTAATGTCACTCCTGTACATCTGCTAGCACTTGTGGACCCAATAGCGGAGTGGTTCACCAGATGGACAGTGAGTTGCCCTTTACCTATTACATAATTGTTTTTGTTAGAAAATTGTGTTTAGAGCTATTACACTGGGCTGACATTGCGAAAGGTTCAAAGTAATTGCGTGATGTCCATGTTGTGGTGTTTGCCATCATGGTTATTTTAGTTTCAAAAACTTAAAAATGGAGTGTAGACGTTTGCGTTTAGTTATACATGTTGTAAATGCAACTGTTGATGCAATAATAGTCTGCAACTATCGTTTCAAAAATGTTCGTCCCTGGGTGGGCTTGAACCACCAACCTTTCGGTTAACAGCCGAACGCGCTAACCGATTGCGCCACAGAGACTCACTGATTATTGCAGTGGTATAAAGGCGATAATAACGCTCTACTTGGCTAAGAGATTGATTTTTGATTACCGTGGCTGCTGTAAGTCAGTGTCGTATAGGGACACTGCTGTAAGTATGCTAGGCTTAGGAAAGACATGACGCATATGCACGCGACCATGACATCCGTATTATTGAAACTGGAAATGTATAGCTTGGTGAAACGTTTCCAACGCAGAACCAATGCGAGCCATACAGGTATCAGACAATGTCTCTGCTGAATAATAATTGTTTTATATTGTATGTTAAAAATATATGTACAAACAGTTACCAATTTTGTTTTAGGCAAACAAGTAAAGATAGAATCATAGATAGTTAAAGAGAGATTTGTAATCATGATATTGCATGTTGCAAAAACATTGCTCTTATAATGACAAAACCATAACTATTGGCAGCTTGTTGTGTTCCATTCCTGGCCGTATTGTTCAGCCCAACTAAAAATGCCAGCCTATTCTCATGCACAATACTGTGCAAATGGTTGCTCTACTAGAAAAAAAAACCACCAGAGAAAAAAACTAAGGAACGCCCATGTATCAGCACAAAAACTCTAAATTTTGCGCGTGTATGACTTGTTTCATAAAAATGCATTTCACAAAATGTACAAGAAGAAGCTCATATGTCTGGGTATTAATACAGCTTGTGGAGTTGACCGCTTTACCTACCATGCATACAAATTTAATATAAATTCTAGTAGCTAACAAAAAACAGTCTTTGTGATGTTCCGCATAAACATTGCGTGAAACCTATTGCTATACACATAGTTAAGATAAGCTTCAAAACTACATGAAGGAAAGACACCCCTTTACGGGCGTATGTGAACAACAACCATAAAAACGTAAATAGCCCGTGACATGCATAGATTCTAATTTGTCCCAAATAAGCCAGGCGTTGAATTCAGCTATTAATCATGATGATCTCCCATTATCTGTAGTGATAGTGTCAGGTGTTCATACTAAATGATTGATACCACTTTCACAGCATGGCTCCTACAGTCGTCTGCCCCTGTTTGAGGTCATGAAGCGACAGCATGGGTTCTTGGAGAGTCTCGTGAAAAGTATCCTCGAGTTTGTAGAGTCTCGACGTGTACCCTTTGACCTCATCAGTGAGGCATCGGAGAGCGTGGCAAGTCAGCGAGGAACAGTTGGTACGTGTTAAGGTCATTGATCACTCGTAGGCTTTGTGAGACCAAATAGGTTGGGTGTAGAATATTTATTCTGTTTTATTTTTCATTTCAAAACTACATTACTTGATATGCATGGAATCACTTTATGGTACTGCATAAACATAGTCCATACCAGGGAACCGTGAGAAGACAACTCCGCTAGTTTAAATAGGTATTGTATACTACAAAGCTTGGCTTGAAGGAGATTTTATAGGCTAACTTGTACAAAGTGACAGCACTTATATACATGGGATAAAAGTAGCTTGGTAGTTAGTTATATGTCGTCTGCTTGTTTAACAGGATCCCACCAGCAGAGATTCACCTACACTGGTCTAGAGCTGGAGTACTTCTACTTTGTACATGCCATCAACATTGTGGGCCGTATTCTTATCTATAAACAGGGTCTCGAACTGTTTCCTGTTAAAATCGAAGGCTACAAAGGTGAGCTTCTAACATCAAGCAGTGACATTCTATCAACCTACAGTGTTCATGTTAATATCTAATATATAATGACTCCTTCATGCTAATATTCTGCATGTCGGAATCAAGATAGCTTTGGGAGTTTCGAAAAAGATGAATTTTGTGTTTTCCTTTCACCATGAATACTGTAAAACATCTAAATGAACGCCACCTCTATTTGACCACCACTATTTGACCACCACTATTTGACCACCACTACACTACTACAGGAGAAGAGTTGAAAAATAGAGCGTCACCCTTTAATTGAACGCCACCTCCATATGACCACCTCTATGACATTCTTTGATCTGTACAAACCCATAGTGGCAAGTGATCAGTAGAAGTGTCCACAAAATCGTATTAATAAGGACTTGGTTACATCAATAACAATTCTTTAGTTGTTTATGCTTGTATTGAAGTCCGTTTTTCAACGCCAAAGCTTTTCGGTTTTTGTCATTAAAACTTTGAAGACAGCACCGTAAAAATAATTAATAACTGTATCAGATTGGTAGCGGTTCCTTGTTTAACGCAATCTTGATACATCAAAATATAGGAAAAACGGTTCACATTTACGATGGTATATGGAACGACTAGTTTTAGGCTTAAAGTTTGTCATTATTCGTGCGAAATGCAACGTTTGAAAGATTTGCTCAGCCAAAAAAATGGTTTGGACACTAATATCGACTAGTTCAGCAGTGCAGAAGAGTAGTTGAAATCAAAAGACATTGTGGAAGGTATTGAACAGCCAGAAGAAGATAAAATCGTTTCAAAGGAAAGCAACAATCAGAACGCAACTGTCCGAGCAAATGATGCAAATATTTTTGTTTAAAAATGTTAACTTTTGTTTTTGCATGTATTGTAAGTATGGTTTGTTTATGTCACTTGTTCTTAAATATTTGTTTGTAGCATTTAATAGATTATTATATAACTTTTAAATTTGTAGATTTATAGCATAATATTTGGTAGCATCATTGCGTTTATATAAAGCTTATGATGGATCGGCGCTCATAGCTCCTCTTCTATTGCACATGAAAAGCTAGTTTTAGCTCCAAACTGTAGAAAACATATCGATAAGTGCCATGAGTTTTTTTATAGAACATTGTTAAATACAGTTATGAAATATAAATATGCCTTCAAATTTAGACTGGAAGAAAAAGTTGAAAGCAATAAATTACAAATCAAGGCCACAGGCTATAATATCATTGCTGGTTAATTGCAAGCAATAGATATCAACTGGTAGAGATATTTGTCGGACACCCAATGCATATTTATTTAGAGATCTACAAGAATTTGGAGGTAAGTTAGCAGATTTTTTGCATCTAAAAGAGTTAATGTCACTCTGCCCGAAAGAGAGTGCAAAATATAGGCAACATTTGCTTCACCCGTAAAAGGGTTAAATTTATCTTCCCAAAATTCTGATGAGCTATTTGAAAAATACAACGCTAGCCTTTATTTGAACGCCACTTCCATTTGACCGTTACTGAAGGGGTAGGGTTTAAAAATAGAATGCCATGGCATTCAAATAAAGATTTTATGGTAATTGCTATGAAGTTGGTTTCTGAGGGTGTACACGTTTGTTTTAGATGAGATCACTATTACAAAGTTGATATGTGCCATATGTGAACTGGTAACCAACCCTGCTGGCCACGCTAGCAACTTTGTAACTGGTGAGTCTTATAGCTACTTTCATGTGCTTGTTCATCTCAAGAATCTTTACTATAATAAGATCCATGGATAAGATCCATCCATAAGATAATAAGTCTGTCTGTCCGAAGCCATGCTAAGAGCTTTAGAAAAAAGATTGCCTAGCATGGGAATTGAACCTGACGCATCAGAAAAAAGATCGCCTTACATGGGAATTGAACTCGGATATTCCTTTAAGCAGCTAGGCACACTACTAACTGCACCACCCGACCACCTTTTCACATTTAGGAATAGTTGTACGCATAGTTATTACACTGGATAATCTATCACTGCGCACTGTACTGCCAGCGTACTAGTTTCTATAATATATTTTCATGAATGACGTTAAGAAGGGAACTTTATGGAGATTATGTCTTTAGAAAATATGTGTTATTCGCTGACTATTTTGCTGTGTCACATGACCAGCTTTCTTTGAAAATTTTTTTTAGTTGTTTAAAGTTTGATAATACAGCTAATAGCTGAAGACAGAAGACATCTATGCGAAGACAGCTAAGCATAAAGACTTAGCTAATCACATGCATCTATAGATATACTTAGAGCTTGGCAGATACGAATTTATTTACTATCTACTAACATTTTGCAGTTAGCATGTATTCGTAGAAGTATTTAGTGGAGCACACTTGTTCATAAATGTACTTTGTACTTAACACTACTACAGCTAGTACTGTAGTAGTGTACTGCTGGTGTACTACTAGTACTGTAGTAGTGTATAGCTAGTGCTGTAGTAGTGTACTGCTAGTGTACTACTAGTACACTAGCAAAAATTCATGAATTCGTTCGCGAAATTCGTTATGATTACCAATGGAGCGACTGACATAACATCGCAGCCAAGCCACATAGACGGAAGAGAACAACTCCCTTTCAGTGCAGCTGATGCATCAGGTGCAGTGCGTCTTGTGACAAGTTGTTGTTTTGCTCGCCACGCTCGCTGGAGGACAACTCCACAAAAACAACAGTTTGTCAAGACAGGCTAACCTGATACACACACAGAGTGTAGGTAAGGTGATGTGTAGGTACAGAGGTAGAGGTTATGAGGGTGTGTAGTAACTTCAACTTAAACTAGGCAAAGGTTAAACTTACTGAGCTTACATATTTTTTATTACATTTTTTTACAGTTCCTTTTAGATTTTTGCTAGCCTCTTCAATTTTACTGGGGAAGCTGATGTTTCAAGAACAGTCGAGTATTATATGGTGGCAATTATATCAAGTATAGAGTTGAATAGTCGCTAGATTTTTGCGTCATATTTTGAAAATTTTAGGAGATCGTTAAGAGAAGCTTGACCGCATATTTTGGTTTTCTAAAGCTCAAACTTGTGGTTTCAGGTGGATTCGAACCTTCGATAGTTGCTACGGAGATACTGAAAAAGCTCTGCTACTCCGAGTGTACCTACAAAGTGTGTTTGTGCAAGGATGATGTCACCAACACTATGTTGATGCCTATAGCTCATTGGCTAGACAGCAGCATCCCTGTACGTGTTAACAATATTCGCTTAGTTTATGTAGGCCTACAAGTGCACTTGCTATTGTGGTAATATAACTGCAGGGGAGGACAAACCTCTTGTGTTATTTATTCAAGGAGGGATCACTAGCAGGGGAGGCAACTTTGCGAAACATAGCGGACATTCTCTCAGTAATGGCCTCGAAGAGTGTTGGCAGACGACATCTTCTGTATGGAGAGAGAGGTGACACTTTTTCACGCAGCAGGTTAGTAAATACTTCCTTTTGTAGAAAAGTTTTGAATACCTGCTATGGTATAGATGAATTCTTGTGATACTGTTATTGTAATCTACTGTTATTGTAATCTAACTATAAAAAACTTACAAGTTGGTTTTTTCAGTTTGATTACTGGCACTCTGTTCTGAGATTGGAGGAAAATAATTATCATCATACGAGGTTCACTTACTCTAATGTTTGGTTTGTACATCAAAACCGTCAAACATTGGAGCAAATATTCATATAACAATAAGTAATAGTTTGTTCATTTTACATGTTAGAAATGATGATAAATACTTCAAATAGTATTGAGGCAAATACACAGTGTACAATTATACGTGATGTACAATTATACGCGATGTACAATTATACGCGATGTACAATTATACGCGATGTACAATTATACGCGATGTACAATTATACGCGATGTACAATTATACGCGATGTACAATTATACGTGATGTACAATTATACGCGATGTACAATTATACGCGATGTACAATTATACGCGATGTACAATTATACGCGATGTACAATTGTACACAATGTACAATTATACACAATGTACAATTATGTAAAAAACTAAGTTATATGGAAAACTAAACTAATAAAATAATAATCAGGTTATTTCACCTTACAGACATGAGAAGGGAAGTGTAGGTTTGACATTGTTGAAGTTCTGTAGTAGCATGACTTCCTCTAAGTGCTTCTCAAATAGCGGGTGCCGACATCCACCCCATTCGTCAAGGGGTGAATGTGAGCACCCCGCTATTTGTCAAGCATTCAATTAGAGTATTTGTTACCAATTTGTCTTCCTTTCGTTTAATTTGTTTTACTTTAAAGTTCTATTGTTTCAATAAACTTCAGATGTCATGTGTTGAAAATCACTTCGTACCTTCAGTCGAATATTTGCTAAAATCGCTTGTCAAAGACTTTGAACATAGAGGTGATCATAAACTGATGTTTGTTTGTGCCACTGTTTGTACTACAAGTATACTGTTTCAGCTCTGTACCTGTATCTATGGCTATTGAGCCGTAAGTATTTAGGCAAACACACGCTGCTAATACCTGTATATTATTTTCTTATTAAGGCCTCACCGCTTGTATACATATTTTTGTTCTATGTTTTCCTTCCTATCACTATTCTTTGCTCTTCACACTCATCAGATGTTACACTTACAGGATTCACCTACAGTCCTCTTACATGTATGTAATCATTGAAATCTCTCATCTTACTACTCTGTCTGCATTTCGACTAAGTGAGCAATGTCATATTATGATGGTGGATACTAGACCAAGTTAATATTCATCTAACCTATTAGGATGACAGATAGGTCAAGTTGGTTGTTCTCTCTCATTTTAGCAATGCATATAAGTCAAGTTGACATGTTTCTGCCACAATATTACTGTATATTTGCCAAGATGGTACTTATATATACTGGTATAAGTGAAGTTTGCAATTTTCTACTACCGTATATAAGCACTAGGCATAAATCAACTTGGTACTCTTTTTGTGATAGCTTGGTGTGTGAGTGCGTGCACGCATGGGATCATGCGTGATCATGCGCCCGCATGTGCATGCGCTCGTGTGTTAAATTGGCACCTCTAGTCATAATAGTCTTGTATATAACTCAAATTGTTACTCGCTAGAATAGATATAGGTCAAGTTGATACTCTTCAGCCATTTAGGCATTTGATATAGGTTACTTTAACACTCCTCTCTCATATTAGCAATATAGATGTGTGAAATTGGTACTTTTTAGTTATGTTAGCGATGGATATATGTCTAGGTGGCACTCAATCAGGCTAGCATTGTATAAAAAGTCATGCTGGTTCCCTTCTGTCGTATCAGCATTGTTTATAGATGAAATTAGTATTTCTTTGACATATTTGCAGTGTATATAGCAATCATACATAGCTCAAGTAGATACTACTCTGTGGTATCAGCACAGTATATAGGTCAAGTTAGTACTCCCCTGTGGTATCAGCACAGTAGATCAGTTAAGTTGGAACTCCTCTATTGTATTAGCACAGAATATATGTCAAGTTACTACTCCTTTATTGTATTATCAGTGTTTATAGGGCAAGTCAGTTCTTCGCTGCTGTATAAGCACTGTACATAGGTTGAGTTTGATCTCCTCTGTTTTATCAATACTGCATATAGTTCAAGTTGGTACTCTTCTATTGCATTAGTACAATGTGTGAGCAAGCTGGTACTTCCACACCATATAAGTTCTGTATATACCGTACTTTTCGGACTAATAGCCGCTACTTTTTTCTGATGGTTTGAGCCATGTGGCTTATATAAGGGTGCGGCTAATCTGTGGCTTTTTCATTCACCGCTAGGGCGCATTAACAAGAATCTCCTGTTAGTGCGTTTCTAGCGGTGAAAGAAAATACGAAACAATGCCTAACGGTACTGTTCTGTTAGGCACTAGGTTAAAAAGTGTCGGTTAATACGAAACAGTGCCATTAGGCACTGTTCCATTTTAAACAGCAAAGTTGCTGCCGCGTTAAAAAGCACCATCCTGAGTTCTGCGGCCTATACAATGGTTTGGCCTATGTATTGTTTTAATATCGTTTTTGGAAAATAAAGCAGATGCGGCTTATATAGGGGTGCGGTTTATAGTCCGAAAAATACTGTAGGGCGAGTTGAGATTCCATCAGTTTTGATGCAAGCATAGCTAGTTATTCAGGCTATGTTTGCATTCCTCTAACATAACTTGTAACAAATTTTACTATACTGATCATGGTTCCAAACTATTAAATATAACTGGTCTTAGTCAATACCTGATCTTCGAAGGTAGGTTCACCTAATATGGCTCATTGTAAGTTTATTAAAGACTGGCGTAAATATAGCCAAAAAAGAAGTTGAATATTTGAGTATTTTCAGGTCATCTGCTGCTCACTGTCTGACCGACTTCTGTAAGAAAGCTCTGAAGAATGCTTTACCAGCTGCTCATGGACAAGTATCTCGGTTGGTATCGGGTAGCTATCTCTTTCTCTGTAGACAACTTTACAACAACGGAGAAGGACTACAGGCTATATACGGTTACGATTTGCACACTGTGCTCAGTGAGACTTGGAGAGAGGTTAGTACCTACATGTAGTTATTAGTATTGCGCGGTTTAGGGGGCTGCCTGTCTTACAATATCACCATCGGTGGTTTTTGTGTTCTTGTAATTTTATTGGTGCTTTCAATTAGCTATTCTATGTAGGAGTGTATGTATGCAGTTGATCATATCATGCTGTATGGCTGGGTTGTAGGCTTTCTGACCAGCAGAAGTGTGTGATTTTTTGTTAACCGTATGAAGGAGCAAAAGCAAATGTTAGTCGAAGACTTGTGTATATGCGTTTATATTGTTCTTCCATATCATATTATTAATATCTGCATATTGTTCTTCTCTTATTTAATATTAATCTCACGACCAAAGACGAGCGAAGCGTGTGTTTGGGAGCTTTGTGATAAATGCATATGCGCACACAACTCCTAAAAGTTATTCATCAACGCTGTACCCAAACCCTTGTACCGAAATCTCATCAAAAAATTTAACCATTTTTGTGTAGAGTCGTTTAAGTATAATAACGATACAAAAAACATATAAACCTAGTTAAATATGTTACCAAGTCTTTGAAAAGTGTAGACAATATCCTAAAACCTACCCATCTGATCAGATAATACATAACTAGACAGATTAATTTGGCCTGAAATCGCCATTTAAACCTGATAAGCCTTTTTTAATCAAAATTAAGACTGGCCAACAAAATGCCCATAAAGCCGTGTGACAGATGGTAGAACCATAAAGCCGCGCGCATTTCACGAGAAAAACGTGCATATTTCACCAGTCTATGGCATTGTCCAATTACCGAAGGTTTCTGTAATTAACGTAGAAGTACTGAAAAGTAATCGTTTCTTTTTGCCGATTTTAAAGATAATTCTGACATTTTGGACACTTATAATGAGTACTTTGGTATTCCAACCGATGTCCAAAGCAGTGAAAGTAAAGGAAATGATGATATTTTTCTAACGATTCTTATAAGATTATTACAATATTTAATAATAAGAATAATTATTTGATTTTATAAGATTATTATAAGATTTAATTATAAAAATAATCATTCGAATTTATAAGATCGAAGCATATAGTGACCGACGGTGTGCAATATATTACTGTTATTGTTTTTCTACAGATTTTGTTGATGATACTACGGCTGTGCCCAATATCGCGGTACTGCCAAGCCGTTTTTAATATCTACAAAATTAAGTAATAGGCTTACATTTTCTTATAGATATACAGCTATTTCTATGACAACCAACTAAAATCTGTTTAGATTTTTAAATTTAGCATAATTTTTTGCATATAAATACAAAAATCTAGATAAATATCACAACTTCTTGATATTGGTTGCTATGACGTTTTGAAATGTAAACAAAATTGTGCATTGGTTTTGGTTTCTCAAACTTTAACACCAGTTTTCTCAGAACTATGTTTTCGCACTAATGGTAAACATGCATTCAGTTTATTGACCATAAAATCTGCTGTAATTAAGCTGGAATCAATATTTTTTGCAAAATAACTGAGAATTTTCTCCCTCTGCTAGTGTAAATAACTCTAAATCTCACACACCCGACTTAACCATGGTTTTTGTGATCATGACCCATTTCTTCACTTCGGTTACAGATCGCTGTCAAAACCATTCTACATTCAGCACAACCAACTTTCAAACTGTGTATATTACACAGCAGCTTGCCATTTCACTTCTAATATTGCATTTCTCCTATTGCAAGGGAGAGATATAAACATAATTATAATCTTTTCCTTTCATTATTGCTGTTTGTTGTACATAATAACACCCAGTACATTACAGCTACCATCGCAGCTACCATTGCAGTTCTCCTATTGCACTGCAGTGCCATTTGACTGCTAATATTGCATTTCTCAACCATCAGTACCCTTTCTTTTTTCCATTATCACTTTGGTCGTGGGCTGTATGACAGGGGAATTTCTAGTATATTATTCTTCTATTATATATAAATAGCATGTATATGTTATTCTATTATATATTATTAATATATATTATTTTTCTATTGTATACAATTTTTATATATGCCTATATTGCTTCTATATACCGGTATATTATTTTTCTATTATGTATTATTTACTTATATGTATTTATATTATATATTGTTTCTATGTATTATTTACTTATATGTATTTATATTATATATTGTTTCTATGTATTATTTTTTCATTGTATATTATTTTTATACGTGTTATTGTTCTATTGTTTATTGTCCATGTATATGTATTGTTCATATATATTACTTTTCTATTATCTAGTATTTTAACATTATATATTATTTTTCTAATTGAATTTTATTTTTGCATGCTCTAATATTTTTCCATAATATATTTTTTCCATTATATATTATTCTTCTATTATATACTATTTGTATATTTTATATATACCATATATGTATATACTGAATGTCAAGCGATCACAGTTATTGTAACTTGGTTTAGAGTGGCACGTTTCATAAATTGCTTAACACAAACATACAAAAGTTCTAAACACTAAAAATTAGACACCATAAATATTGAAAGACCGATTTAACTATAAATCTTTTGACTCTCACCATTGAAACGCACAATCAAAGATTGTTATATGTTTATATAAACATGTGACATGTTATTGTAGGCATCCAAAGCATTGAACGGTGTTAGGGAAAAACAGTCAGCTGCTAGTAAGGAAATGTACGTACTTAACAGGAAGTTCTTTCTGCTCCTATTCTTATATGATGCTACTATGGTTGTTTGTAGACATCTACTTACGACTCTGAACTAAGATAATTGGCAGCATTCAACACTTATCAATCATTGTTTGCATGTTCATGCTGCTGTATTCACGGTGGTGTGGTAGAATACAAACCAAATGTATTTGAAGCAGTAAGGGAAATTTGATTTAGGAAAATTTAGTGGAAATTTTATTTTTAAATTAAAATTTAATTTATTATTTTAGCTCTACTTATACAGTTTCAATATAGTATATTCTTGTTATTTCATATAGGTGTAGTCTTGCGTGTATATCTCCTGTGTTGATTATCAGTGACTATAGTCTCTTTTGTACAAAATATCTGTTGGGAAATAATCACACATAAAAATAAAATAAAAATTTTTTTAAAATAAGTTTTATTAAGTTTTTTAAACTTAATTATAAATTAAAAAGGATATTTAGTCAATTCAGTGTTTAATTTTTACAACTTATTGTCAGAATATCCTGGGAGGAGGAGTTGAAAGACAACCTTTTGAGTTATGCGACAACTCCAAAGGGTGTGCTGCTAATGCAACAGTCAACAGCTATGTACGCTTGCATAGAGCATCTCTGTAAACGCCATCGCAACAAGATTCAAGTCAGCTCTCTGGAGAAGTTTGGCTATGGCAGCGTCATCACCCAGATAGCTGGTACAGCTTGTGGGATGCTGGAGTTTGAAAAACAGGGTGAGTGCTAAATGGGTGATTTGGAAGCTTTTTTGTATGTTAAGATTGCAGTAGGTTTACAAATTTACACTGATTGTCAGATCTCATGCCTTTCTAGCATGGATTGTGGCAAGATTAACCTGTGGTTGCTTTAATACCAATATTGTTTTGATTTAAAAATGGTTGGTTGCTGTATTGGCTAATCTGTTACTTACACATAAACTAAGACTCAGCTATGACTCAGCTATGACCCAGCTATGACTCAACTATGACTCAACTATGACTCAGCTATGACTCAGCTATGACTCAACTATAACTCAGCTATGACTTAGCTATGACTCAGCTATTACTCAGCTATGACTCAGCTATAACTCAGCTATGACTCAGCTATGACTCAGCTATGACTCAACTATAACTCAGCTATGACTCAGCTATGACTTAGCTATGACTCAGCTATTACTCAGCTATGACTCAGCTATAACTCAGCTATGACTCAGCTATGACTCAACTATGACTCAACTATAACTCAGCTATGACTCAACTATAACTCGGCTATGACGCAACTATGACTCAGCTGTAACTCAGCTATGACTCACCTATGACTCAGCTGTGACCCAGCTATGACTCAGCTATAACTCAACTATGACTCAGCTATGACTCAGCTAAAATTAATTAGATGCAAATCCGAACAAATTGAGTTTTTTTAATAAAATTTGCTCACAACCTGTTCTAGGAGTATAAAATCTGTGCAATGTGATGTTAACCCAACTTTGTTTGATGAACAATTAAAAAAAGTTATAAAACCGCGTTTCGTAGCGATTGCCCGACTGTGAAAACCCATAATCAATTCAAACAACTTTCTGTCCATCAAACTGCTATGAGACAATAAGTTACCAGTTAGTATTTTTAGCCATGAAAGTCTGGTTAGAATATAGACTCAGCTCTAGACTTTGGCAAATAGATATAGTAAGGTTAACAACTGTTGACCATTAATTTTGTTCTCAGTAATAATTATTTTCGTATAAACCAGAATCAGTTGAATACATATTGTACAGAGTTAAATTTGACATACTTTAATATACATGTACATGTATGTAATTAGTTAAATATACTTAATATATGCTTAACCTAATATATACTTAAATAGATGATGTTATATGGCATGTAGATATATGATGTGATTTGCATGTGGATTGTCTAATGCACCCTTTATCTGTTTCCTGCAAATCTTCAACAATTAAAGCAGTTGGTGTACTGTGAAATGTAGCATCCAATGAGCTAGGTGTTTGATTCCATTATAGGTCTTGTGAACCTGTTATGCCAGGAGGCGTGGGACAGCATTGAGCCCGGAGAAGACTTAGAAATTCCTTTTCAGCCCAAGGTCTGGGCAGTTGATGCTATTGATAAGTCTGCCCACAAGGTATGTCCAATCATATGAACAAGTTATAATTACTTAATAGGTAAGTGCAATCATATATACATTTCACACACATACTCAAGGTAAATTACAGTTCTAATCAATGGATTGGAATTCACACCAAATATGGATTTGTACAATCATGGATCTCCTTGTAATTAACTTAATGTATGGATTTTCCAAAATGCGATGTCAATTTTCTAAGATGTGATGTGAAATTAGAGCAAAGATTTGCCTCACTACTCCAAGAAGCTTTGAACTTATGATGTTAAAAGCTTCTTGAAGCATTGCAGTTATTGTAAGTAAAAATAAAATTAAAAAACATCACAAATATAGAAAATAAAATGATACAAGAATTTATAAATTAAGTTAGTTTAAACTTCATTCAGTTAGAGAGTTAAATTTGTTGCATATCTCTATTACCACAATATACCTCTTTGTCCACAATATACTCTCTTTGTCCACAATATACTCTCTTTGCCGACAATGTACTCTCTTTGTCCACAATATACTCTCTTTGTCCACAATATACCTCTTTGTCCACAATGTACTCTCTTTGTCCACAATATACTCTCTTTGTCCACAATATACCTCTTTGTCCACAATATACTCTCTTTGCCGACAATGTACTCTCTTTGCCGACAATGTACTATCTTTGCCAACAATGTACTACCTTTGTCCACAATGTACTATCTTTGCCTACAATGTGCTATCTTTGTTCACAATATACTCTCTTTGCTGACAATGTACTATCTTTGCCCACAATGTACTCTCTTTGCCGACAATGTACTGTCTTTGTCCACAATATACGCTTTTTGCCGACAATGTGCTATCTTTGCCCACAATGTACTATCTTTGTCTACAATGTGCTATCTTTCTCCACAATATGCTATATTTGCCCACAACATACTATCTTTGTCCACAATTTACTATTTTTGCCCACAATTTACTATATTTGTCCACGATGTATTATCTTTGCTCACAATCTACTATCTTTAGTCACAATGTACTATCTCTGTCCACGGTGTACTAGTAAGAATGTCTGCTCTATTATTTGTGGCAACTCAAGTTGTTTTTTAGCCTTTAGTCAATCTTATACACATCCTCTCCAACTTCACCTCTGTATTTGAACTGCTTGGAGGCGAGAAACTGCCTGTGAACCCTCAGTACACCTTCCGAGACCGACCGTCATCACTCATCGTATGTTTACAATATCTCAACCAGTTCAGTTTTTTTAACACTTGTCATCACTTGACTACCTTGTTGTATTTGTTGCAAGTTGTCATCTGTGTCATGCCTAAACAACCCTAGGGCAATGACAACTTCTTGTGCAAAACTATCAGATTTTTTGGTTTTATCAAATATTCAAGTACATACATGTATACCACATGTACCAAGGTAGAGATTTGCTATCACTGTACAGATGTAAGACTTTATTTTTTCATTGGTTCATTATGTTTCAAGTTATGCATCGAATCATATACAGTGTTTATATATCGTGTATAGATATTAATTTGTTTCAGCGTTGTCTTTGTAATTAGAAACCCATAGTAATTATCTAGTTGTTTTTCACCCCCTGGTAGAAAACATCGAAATTTTATATACGTACTTTACATATTAAAAATTAATAACCAAGTGGCATATTAACCTTAGTAACTATAGTTACCTATAGTAACTTTATTGTATTTAGTGGTTATGATTTGCAATAAAATGTAACATTACAATGTACTACGTGCAGTACGTATGGTAGGGGACTCTTACCTTCGAGGCAGACGTATAATATAAACTTAGTACTTAACTTAAATGTATTTAGCTTACTAAACACACGCTTAGAGGTAAGTTTTAGTATGTATTTTACTAAACTAAAATTTAATTTTGTCATCATCTTTAATACTTATTTCCAGTTTCATTTTCAATATAACATTTAATGAATATGCTGAACTGAGAGAGAGCGAGCATCAGATCTCTTTCAGGCAATGCGAGATGGATTTCAGCGAATAGCATATTCCCATTTTCATTATTTCAACGAATATAGCATACTGCCCGTCAATTTTGAATTCCGAGAGACATTTTTGTTGATGTCATATGGCGAAAAAAATGCCATATTTATGGGACAAAAAAATAGCGTGTTCCACATTGTAAGACGAAAAAAAAATGATTACGGGGACATTGTAACCAGGGAGTGCACTGTACTTAGCTTGGTTGAAAACTTCTCTTAAAAGCTATTACAGGTTCAATATTTTAAATTATATTTCAATAAAAACATGGCAATAAAAAAGTGAAATAACTAACCCCCAGCTACTCAGCAATTACAAGTTCAACGTATTCTGCTTAAAACATTTAAGCAACACTTTTCGCATAGTTTCTACTGTAAAATTTGGCATGACACATTAGAAAGTCCAAGAGGTCTGGGAACAGAATTTATCCATTCGCGAGTAGAAAACGTGGAGGGGTCCAAAAATTCACAAACATTGATTAAATACTTTATCCTCCATCTCCTCAAAGCATGGCATTCTGAAAGACACATTTGACCACCTTATAACAGGAAGTTAAGAGATAAATAATAAGCTTTGACCTCTTGACCTCTAGTGTCTTGTGACAACTCATGACACATATTATATGTTTTTGGTACAGTGTGGCAGCCATGTACAGAGTGACAGCCATGTACACATGGCAGCCATGTACAGTGTGACAGCCATGTACACATGGCAGCCATGTACAGTGTGACAGCCATGTACACATGGTAGCCATGTACAGTGTGACAGCCATGTACACATGGCAGCCATGTACAGTGTGACAGCCATGTACACATGACAGTCATGAGTTGTGGCACTAACAGTTTCAACTTACCTACTATTGTCTGCCATCTTTTTTATTGCTTGGTATCACCTGTCATAGCTTGTCAACAATGTCGTTTTAAAATGCCTGTCATTGCTATTATTTCAGCCAGCATATAGCCAATGCTTTGAAAGTTATTGCCTCTCTTAGTCATGATATTGGCTCATTTTCGGTTGCTAGCCCTGCTCTAGCGTTTGTCATCTTCTACATTGCCTGCAATGTTTTTTGCATTAGTCCGACATGTCGGTTAATTTCTCTTCTAATAATGTTTGCAGTGAGCTAACAAAGTTAAGAACCAGTTTCCCATTTACAGACAACTTTTCGTTTGTTTCTTATGTATAGCAAGTGACGATATCTAATGTATAGCAAGTGACGATATCTAATGTATAGCAAGTGACGTTATCTAATGTATAGCAAGTGACGATATCTAATGTATAGTAAGTGACAATATCTAATGTATAGCAAGTAACGATATCTAATGTATAGCAAATGACGATATCTTATGTATAGCAAATGACGATATCTAATGTATAGCAAGTGACGATATCTTATGTATAGCAAGTGACGATGTCTTATTTATAGCAAGTGACAATGTCTAATGTATAGCAAGTGACGATATCTAATGTATTGCGTATTTATTTGCCTTAAAAGGGCTAGTCACATCAAATTATAGCAGATTTTATCAGAAAGTAAAAACATTTTTCTACCATTTTAGCTTTTTTGCTGCTTTAGCTGATCTGACTGCCTTATGTTTCAAGATAGAAACTGACAAATAATGATCGCAGATAGAATGTTCAGACAAAAGACGTGCTCAGACTAACCTAAAAATGATGTCAACAGTCGTGCTTCATGTTGATAAATGATAAATATGCGGTTTCATCAGCATTCGGTACTCATATGTTTAAACGGCATTTTGAGAAAAATATTGGGACAAATTCTAACCAACTATCTTTAAATCATCTGCAACATCTATAGTAATGCATCTGAGGCTATATTTGAAGTTTTATTCCAACAATCATGAGCAACTACAAAATAAAAATATGTCAATATTTTTATTTTTTTAATTTGTCATAGGCCTATTAACTATTTCGTATAGTTAATAGGTCTATAGTGTCAATAGAGACTTGCGAAGCACTCCATCTTGAACACTATAGCCGATGTCATAACGAGAGGGACAAACAGGAAACACGACTACTGATGTCATTTTTGGGAACGTATTTTTCTTCTGAGTGTTTTAACCGCGATCAAATTTTGTCAATTTTTATCTTGAAACATCCTGACTGTCGGATGAACTGAAACAATAAAGAAAAGCTAAAATGGTAGAAAAATGTTTTTACTTTCTTAGAAAATCCACTAGAATTTGATGCAACCAGCCCTTTATTTTTGCTTAAGTCTTGTTCGCCCGAGTTACTGGTTACTTACAATAAATCTATGATACCAATGAAAATGTTTGACTAAATCAAAAAATTTCGTATATATCACACGTCTTTTGCATCTAAATGGTGACGAATGTGAACTAGCTTTTTAAAAGGTTTCGGCTAGTAAGCCTTATTATTTCAATTTGCTGAAGAGGCTAATCCTGGCCAAAATTATGTTTCAAGCAGTAAATTCTTCTCTCTGTAGTTATTTTGCTCTTGCAAACAGCAACCCAAGTAAACCAAGTGTTAACACAGCCCGTGTTCCAACAATGCTATCCAACATTCCGATGTTACAACTGTTATACCCCCAATTCTTTTTATGGTTCGTAGGAACTTCTTGACAGGATAGCTATTATAAACACTAACAAGGATGAAGATAAAATGCATTTCCTGTTCAATGTTGAGCAGTCACACGTGTTTGGCCTGCGTCTGCTCAATGCACTCACCGCGTGTTTAGACACACTGCTCCTCCTTGACAGCCAGTTCAAGGTGCTTGACACTCTCATAAGCAGTCAGACAACAGATGAAAAGTGAGTTGAATGTATTAATCGTGAGAGAATAAATACTTTAAATATGTATTACCATAACTAATGTGTATGTGCCTTTATCTCTTCTTATTTAGTGCCGGTGGCCCTTTGATTATTGATGCGATCAGTGTGGAGAGGAGCCATATTCTAGCCCGAGCTCTTATTATAGGTGGGCCATCTGAAAGGGTGCTTCCTTCGCACTCCCTAAATGATGTAAGTTATATTTTTGCTCGGAAAGCGAATAGACGAGTTTTAGGAAGTAGAATCCTTAATTTTTTTCTTTTTTGCCACAATATACTATCTTTGGCCACATTATACTATCTTTGCCTACAACGTGCTATCTTTGCCCATAATGTACTATCTTTGCCTACAATGTACTATCTTTGCCCACAATGTACTATCTTTGTTTACAATGAACTATCTTTGCCGACAATATACTATATTTGCCCATAATATACCATCTTTGCCCACAATATACTATCTTTGCCTCCAATGTATTATATTTGCCCACATGTACTATCTTTGTCCACAATGTACTACTAAGAATGCCTGCTCCATTATTTGTAGCTACTCAAGTTGCTGTTTTTTTAGCCTCTAGTGAACCTTATACACATCTCCTCCTCTTTAAAAATCAACAGTTTTAAATTTGTTTTAAATTGTGCCACTTTTTGAAAGTGGCATAATTTAAAACCAACTCTCTAAAAGTGTTTGTGTTTGTAAGTTAGTTATTTATTTCTAATAAACTAATCAACGGCACCAGTTTTAGTACAATATGAAATTTTCCATAGTAGTCCAATGAAGGGGTGAACAATAAATTCTATATATTAAAGGCTCACTCAGGCGGACTGGAGTTACCCCTCATCACATCTGCCACCCCACAGAAAGAGTACCTGCTTAACATTGCCAGCAAATCGTCAATGAAACAAGGTGCGTCCATTGTCAACCTTTCAAGCACCAAAATATAAACTCCATTTAGATCAGTTTGATTCATAGAGACTGGGTTGAGCTGATGGAAATTCTTCTCAAATATATTTTTAGTCTCGCTTGGAAAGACTAAATTGTTTAGACATGAAGCTCCAAAATTTACTTTGCTGCCAATAAAAAATAGTTTGAAGACATGATGGAGTGGGGGAGGCAACTTTAGTTCAAATAGAATCTCATTAGCATTCAATTGGATATCTCCTAGCTGACGTGTAGCAAAATACCCTGTCACAGAACTGCATTAGGTGTATTTTATGTGTTTGTATGTGGCTGTCAGTAGTGACAATATGCCGGTCATGTGAAGTAAAAGCACTTTATTTTTAACTCAGTGTAAATACCAAAATAATTTGAATTAAATGCAAGTACTCAAGAGCAGCAAAGGCATTATGGGTAATGCACATATGTGAAAAAGTGTTGCTGCCAAAGACCTGAGATTTTTATATTTTCTTTAATTGAAAATATAGGTTAGAGTCAGAAAATAAAATTTGTCAAATTACTTAATTAAAAATATTACAGCTAGAAAAAGGTAGTCGTTTAAACAGCTTAAAACAAAAGTGTTTCTGTCTATGTGTATATGATTCATATTAACAATTATAGATAATAGTTAAACAAAATGTTTTTACTGATACTGTGTGCAAAAGCTGAGTCAACGGAAGTGTGAACTCAAATCAACAGACAGAATCAAAATCTCTCAAACCCATCAATTTAACAATCACTGCTGTTTGGAGACTAAGGCTTCTGCTTATTTGAAGAAAACGTCCAGGATTTCAACAATTTTAATCTAGTTCACAGTCTAACCAGACTTAGACAATACACTACTCTTAAACTACAAAGGATAAGATCACAGTCTATCCAAACTTAGACAATACACTACTCTTAAACTACAAAGGATAAGATCACAGTCTATCCAGACTTAGACAATACACTACTCCGAAACTACAAAGGTTCACAGTCTATCCAGACTTAGACAATACACTACTCTTAAACTACCTTGAATGAGATTGTAAAGTTTTGTGAATTTGAGAAGACAACATTTGTAAAATCTGACACAGTTGCTGATTTAAACATTATGAAGTGTGTCTGTGTGTCATTCCTGCTTCCATTTCTCACCAGAGTTAGATTAAACAGTAATCTTCAATTTTGTTTTAATATTTAAAAATCTGATCAATACTTGCTGGGTGAGCAAGAAGTACAAAATATTGGGAGCCTCTGACAAAAGTGTAATGCACATTCTACCTAACTTTTCTATATTTGAGTCACCAGTTTACTGGTCTTAATATTGATGTACATGTAAATTCATTCAGGAAGTTCATACAGGAAGTTCATACTCTCATACAAGCTCATCTCTCACGCAGGGTTACAGTTGGGCTCTGCAATCGTAACTCATACCTACACATATGTTTCGAAAATCCATTTACAATTGTGTTTATAATGTCTACCTGCTGTCTGTATGTATGTACTTATGATGTCTATTAGCTGTTTGTAAGTATGTACTTACTTATGACGTCTATCAGCTGTTTGTATACATGTATGTACATACTTATGAGGTTTAATAGCTGTTTGTAATTATGTACTTAGGATGTCTATTACCTATTTGTATGTACAGTATGTACTTACTTATGAGGTTTAATAGCTGTTTGTAATTATGTACTTATGATGTCTATTACCTATTTGTATGTACAGTATGTACTTACTTATGATGTCTTTTAGCTGTTTGTATGTATGTACTTGCTTATAGGGTCTACTAGCTTTTTTATGTATATATGTACGTACTTATAGGGTCTACTAGCTGTTTGCAAGTATGTACGTACTTATGATGTCTATTAGCTGTGTGTAAGTATGTACTTACTTATAAGGTCTACTGGTTGTTTGTAAATATGTATGTACTTATTAATGAGGTTTACTCACTAGCTGTTTGTAGGTACATGTAGGTATTTAGCAATGAGATTCAAACGAGATTATATCAAAAAATTTCAGTACATCTTCTATTTGCTTGTAATTATTATCTGTTGGAAATCAGTTTCAGGTATCCCCTAAGCTATATCATTTATTTCTCTCATATTTTGGAGTAGGGAGTATGGTTCTCAATAAGTGCGATATGCTATATAATATAACTGTATGATATGCTATATAATATAACTGTATAATATGCTATATAATATAACTGTATGATTTGCTATATAATATAACTGTATGATTTGCTATATAATATAACTGTATGATATACTATATAATATAACTGTATGGTATGCTATATAATATAACTGTATGATATGCTATATAATATAACTGTATGATATGCTATATAATATAACTGTATGATATGCTATATAATATAACTGTATGATATGCTATATAATATAACTGTATGATATGCTATATGATATAACTGTATGATATACTATATAATATAACTGTATGATATGCTATATAATATAACTGTATGATTGTACTGCAGTGCGTGGAAAAGCATCAGGTAATTTGTTGCGTTTTGCTACAACTTAGCGTGGTTGGGTGCATCCGCTACCTGCACAACTACTGCTTTCCTTACCTCCCACCAGTGAGAGCTGTTCTAAGTACACCTGTGTTCATTGCATGGTTTAATGGTTGATTATAAACAGCATGTATATGATGTAAGAGTAATATTGTTTGCTGTACAAACAAACCACAGATGGATACACTAAGAGTGGATGTTATAAATTACTAACTGACGATGTGTGACGCCTAACTTGTTTCTTGCTCTCTCATTGTTTATCATGAACATAAAATTGATAGTTTTTGCTTATACATGTATGTTAGGTAGGCACTTGTAGGACACTGTTACGCAGCTCTCGCCATAGTCCAGAGCTTTCCAACTACGGGTGCTTGCACCCCTAAGAGATGCGGGCAATTGTTCACAGCGCTGCACAGTCAAATGTGAAAACGAAGGTGTCTTTGTCGTCACAACGACTTATCTATGTGAACCCTGATTGTCATCTCTTCTGTGTATCAAAAATATATATAATAATGCCATCAACCCTAAAAATAATCTGCGCATTTCACTTACACACAAGGAACCACATTCTGATCAGATAATAGAGATCATCAGGTGTGCCAATAAAGCTGAGAGGATAAGTACGTGCACAATAATTCTAAGGTTGTGGAAGGTGAAAGACTAGCGTAGATTGTACCATATCATGTAGCCAATCCATGAGTTTCGGGTGTGAATTATAAGTCTGTACAGTAGGCAATCCTACAATGTAAATAATCCGTTACAGGAACGTTTACGTTATAAGGATTTTGCGTTGTACGAACAGTAAAATACATGTAAATTGCCTAATCCGTTCCAAGTTCTTTCTAAACTCATCCTTTTGGCAATATAAAAATAACTGTAATGTTATTAGTTTGCATCGAGAACTAGTCTCCTTTTTTGATCAATTTTGTTGTTTTATAGACTATGATGGCGGTAATTTTACAATAAGTTGTATTATAAGCGCATATTTGACGCCCATTTACAACGATTTTTTTATTTTTTTTAGACAGCTAAGTCTATTCTACAAACTAAAATTAATAACAAAAATTTTATACGTCTACAATAAAGCAAGATAAAATATATTTCTGGTATAAAAAGAGTGGTGTCTACCTGTTCGTCATCTACCTGTACCTGTACCTTGGGGTCAAGGTTAGGATAAAAGATAACTTTCGGCGATACTCTAAATTCCGTGACCTTCAGATTGATCGACCGACACTGTAACACCTGCACCAATCGATCGTATTTATTAACAATTGCGCAGTTACTTATTCTCTTTTTTGTCGATGCATCTGACGATCTATCACGACAAACTAAATGTTATTGGAGTTGTATATACAGCACTACATAAACATCATTTTTCTCACAAGTGCGGTGAGATATGTTACCATTCAAATTGAATTTGAGAAGTTTCCCTTCTTGACACTTTACGTTATATGGAATTTTTTACTTAGTCTGAATCTGGAATTTAAGTTATAGAAGGTATATGTTTAGTATCGTCTACTATTATTGTAGATGGTGAACGATTAGCTCAGTTGGTAGTGTTGCCGGGCAGTAAAGCTGAATGTCATGGGTTTGAATCGTGTATTTTGCAATATTCTCTTTCAACATCCAATAGCAATTTCTAACAGACGAATAGACATGGTTCTTACTATAGTAAAGATTATAGTAACAATCGCCAGCAAACACCAGCCATATTTGTTGGGAAGGTCTATACTAGTATTTTAGTCGGTACAACTTACCGGCGCAGAAAGCCATATGTTTAAAACATATCCTCTAGCTCGTAACAGGCTTCTGTAAGCTTTTCATGCAGTTCATTAAAACTATTTGTAATCGGAAGGTCTGCGGAGTAGAAGATCCATGAAGCAGGCCAGTAGAAGAAAGGAGCTGTAGGTTTGGAACAAATTTATACAAGCTGTGTAATGGTTTATTGCAACTCTGAGCCATTTTTCTGTTTTTCAAAATGGATGTAATGCATTAGTTGTAATGCATATATAATACATTTGTAGTAATGCGACTGTATTACTGTTGCAATAATGCAAATTTAGTATAGTTGCGATAACGCAAATCTAATGCAAATGTAATGCAAATGTAATGCATTAAGATCGGTTCATCAAAATAGCTAAAGCCAATAGGCAGATATGCCATTTCTGTGAAAAAATGAAGTTAAACATCAGCTGCCACAAAACAAAAGGCAAAAGATGTAACTGCAATGTGATTTCGCATTTGTTTTACAGAGACAGAATTAAGTCGCTTTCTTGTGGAAAGCAAGTCAACTAAACTGGATGCAGCTTGGCTGGAAAAGTGTAAAACAGTCTTTTGTAAAACTATTGAGAACAAACCAGATGCCACCAAGGGCAACAGTAAGTATTGTCATTGGACCTACACGTTGGTAAAACACTCTCAGCTGCTGGCCTGTGTTATTATCAACCTAGTATATGTTTAATTAGCTCATTCAAGGTGCCTGTTCATGTTTGCTGTTTTAACAGTTCCTATTGTTATAAGATAAAATGATATTTCGTCCACTGATTCATTTACATACATGAATGTGTTGAGAGACACTGTAGATAAAAGGAAATTTAAAAACATACTCATTTGCGCATAACTTAATTATGAAAAACGCAGTGATTAATCACAGAATTTTTGAAAGATTTTAAAGTTAAGCTTTGTATTAGTGGACTTTCTTATTGAATGAGCAAATAATTTTACAGTAAGTTTTTCATAGCTGTTTCTTTATCTTCTATTGCCGTCCGAGAAAGTAGAATTGTCTTCCCTTGTTAGCTGATTAGCTTGGACAAGTCGACGCTCTGCGACTAAACCTCTTGTGACATCATCAGGTCTTGGTGATATATTGATAGTGATTTATTGTAGTGATTCAATTATCTATATTTATTTCTTTTCATAGCTCTGCAGGATGTGCTGGAGAGAACAGTGGCTGTTAAGTCTACAATCAGTGCAGAGGCCATCTTCACTGCTTCTGTTTCAGGTCATTTTAGTGTACAACATTATTGGTATTTCCATTTCAACTCTGCCTTTTTGGCTTCAGCTTACTTTGCCATTCTATCAGTACATAACTTTATTGCATTTCACTCTATTATATCATTTCTCCTTCCCTTGATAACTCTATGGCATTTCATTCTATCGTATCATTTCTCCTTCTCTTGATAACTCTATTAAATCTGTACTTAGTCCTTCTTTTACTCCGTCACTACCTCTTTGTGATTTTAGAACTAATTCTACTTCTCCACTCTGTTTTCCATTCACCTTTTCAACTTGTTTTGAAATTGCTTCACCCTATAATCCTTTTACTTCCTTACTCTATCACTTGATAGCAATATTGTAGCAATATTTTACCACTCTATTATTTTATCTCTCTATGATTTTTTCATTCTATTATTTTGTCACTCTATTATTTTGTCACTTTATTACATTGCCACTCTAATATTTTATCGTTCCATTATTTCGTTACTCTATTATATCACTACTGTATTACCCGCACTAAGAGAATTACATTTTTGGTTCCTTGTTTGTTGGAGTTACCTATACATACTAGTTAATCTGTATATATATAAATTATAGTTTGTTTTAACTTAATTCTGATGACCTAATTACTACAATACTGGCTATCATGATACCTTTATGGTTTAATATGAACCATGTAGAATTCATAGAGTTATAATGCAACTCCCCAACATATCTCTAAGTTTTCTGCCATTATGAACAGTTATAATTGAGACCCTTCGATAGATCTAACGTGTAAGCAGCTTTTTAGTATGTTATCACTGTGAGTTGTCTACACAACCGGATAAGGTTTAACAAGTTAACAATTACAGATTCAGAGAGTGGTTTCAAGTCATTCAAGTTAACAACCCTGCAAGAGCTCGGGGTGAAGAAAGCCATACAATACGGGGTTCACCTGAAGCAGCTCGCTTCCACTAGCGAATCACAGGAGAATCTCACCAAACTCCTTCGTCATGCTGGATTCTTTCTCAAACAGCAGCAACGTCAGGTCAGCGAAATAAAAACTGTTTTAGTACTTTACAATGACTTTGCAATTGTAAGTTTGAAGGTTGGCTTGGTGAGCTCACACCAGCTAACGTATGTATGTATGTACGTACATACATATGTACATATATATGTACGTACATATGTACGTATGTACATATGTATGTATGTACATATGTCTGTACGTAGATATGTACATACGTACATACATACATATGTACATACGTACATATGTATGTACGTATGTACATATGTACATATGTATGTACATATTTACTACTCTAGTACATCTAATTATACATCCAATATATTATCCTATCAGAGCATCTGTACAAGACTTTGTAATTTGCACATTTGATCGTTGCTTTCATCTATCGACAAGCTGCCAAAGAAAGCTCTGATCAGATGCATTGTATAAATCAAAAACTAACTTTTGGAATTTTCAAAGTTTTTCAACCGGGTATTCTCATAATCAACGTTGTTTGATCTCATTTTTTGCAACACATTCGCTTCCTTGTAGGTTGGCAGCAATCTCCGTTCTCTCAATCACATTTACGTGGGTTTTGATTGGTTCGCTGCTACCATCTTTCTCATGATGAGGGGCAGCTACGATCGGTCTTGGAAGTTTCTTCAGTCTTTTTCGAATCTGGCATCATCAGCCTACTTGTGGATGGCAAGGATGCACAGGTCTATTCACCTACCAGCCAGTCTTGCCTCCAGCAGTATTTCTCCAATCCTTTTCTCATCGTGCCACTGCGTCGAGCTATTGCTGCAGGTGGAGTTGCCACTAGTCTACCACGCCTTCCGTATGTCTGGCTTTACAGCCGCTCAGGTTTGTCTGCTCACGTCTCTTTCATTCTGGTACGAGTTTACATGATTTAACCATGGCAATTTAGCATGGTCCTTTTTTGAGCAGTTTTAATAGATTGAGTATCAATCATAAGATTAATATAGACATTTAGATTTAAATTCGTCAACTAGGCCTCATATAATATCTACTTTTGCAAAAAGATGTATACATAAATTTAATTAAACAACAGAAAAAATACATACTAATTTTGTGTAAAATTGGTAATTATAAAATTTTAAACCATTGGCAAACTGAACGAGCAGTATTCTGGATGGAATGTTTTGTTTTTTGTTTTTGTCATTAGAATTCTAACGTGTCTTGTCATGAACATAATTTTCTCCAAAGACAAGGAGTAATTTTCTGTAGCTAATGAATAAATATCTCTTAGATATTTTACAATAATGATAATTACATTGTGACAAACATCAATTATAAATCCATTTGCCATGAAACCAAACTTGTAAACACCAGCTGGAGCTCCTTGTTCATATATGACGAGAGTTCCAGGAGAAATCTACCGTCATTAGCTATGCAGACGGGAAGAGTTGCACTCAGATATCGTTTGCTTTTTCAAATTTGAACAAATTTTGCTGCTTAAACATATACTGAACAAGCTGGTGAAATACGGAGATAAAAAACTGCATCAAAATATAGATTCTACAGTCTTCAAATATTTCTAAATTGAATACTTAAATTGTTTTCTGTAAATTTTAACTTTTTACAAAGGTATTTATAACACGCGCTCACTCATCAGTATGAGTATTTATTATAAGTTGCATGAACACAATGCAATCAATTTACAAGCAGATAATCATTTTTACTAGTAATTTATATATGACTTGGTAGTATTACCAAATAGTGCTTCTTAAACAAAACAGCTAACACAAATGTGTTAAACTATCTCGTTATTCCCCAAACACTGCTTGCTATTACTATTGGATAAGTAACCTAAAATCACCTTCAGTTAGCTCTTTCTTTGGCAACGGGCGTAGACTATCAGTCTAGCTTCGCAACGTGCCTATCTTAATGTTTTAGACTCAAAAACTTAGCTATCTTTTGAACCTTAAACAAGAACATGTACAAAAAGACTCATAGAAGTAGAATCAAAATGATACGCTTTGCATTCTAACACTAGCTGTGCCTCCCAGCGTTGCCCGGGTATTAAAAATCACCCTATAAACGATGAGAAGTGATGAGATTTGCCTACCACTTGCTGGCAGGCAACCCTCCAGCAAATGGCAGGCCATTGCCAAGTGGCCTGGCACATTGCCAATGGAAAATTTCACTAAGCTAGTTAATAAGCGCTAGGTTTCTATTTTCTAATGCCGTTAGGCCATGACAATTCTCAGCATTGTTGTCCAGCAATGCTACTAATCGTTATAGCTGGACATACCTGGACAGAAAACAGACATACTTTAATAAATATATATATACATATATATATATAGATAAATTATGATTGTCTAGGTCTCTAGGATATACTAAATATGTTGTTTTTTGGGGCTGTCTAATCTCAAATTGTAGCATATCAAATCTCAAATTATATTATAACTGCTCCATCAACTATAATAATTAGTATTACTATTAGTGTCCGAGAAAAAGGCTCCTCTATTTCCCCTTTTCACTTCTTAGTTGAAGACAAACTCTTCTAACCACACGACCTTCTGACCTGCCTGTTTATTTATAGATTTGTATTGCATACCATTAATGCTAGTTACTATCATAAAGAATGATGAAAAAAGCTGTGACTCGCTACTTGTGTGGTATGTCACAGATCTGTCAGTTATGGATACGACAGTGTTTCTGGAACTACCTTGACTGGAGTGAGATCTGCCACTATGTAACCATGTGTATGCTGCTAGGAATAGACTATCAGGTCTACATGTGTGTCGCTATTCTTCGACATCTTCAGAATGATATTCTTCATCACCAGCAGCAGCAGGACCTTGTTATCTTTCTCAGGGTATGACATCACTTCCTGTCTACTTGTTTATACTTGTGTTAGCAATTGTTCCTAGGGGACAATTGCTGGCGCATTCTTGGAGAATCAGATGTACGTTTAAATGGCTGGTTCGCAGGAACCAGGAGTTTTGGTATAAATTATTTTGGTGACCTGGCGAAAAGCATGGAGAATATGGGTGTAAAGTTTAGACAAAATTGGCTGAAAAATGCGAAAACTCATGCTTTAAGCAATTTCAACTCATTCAAAAATCACATCTCATTCTTTGCAGTTGTCTCAGTTTTATCAGTTAGTAGTTGTTGGTTAGTTAGTTCACTAGTCTAGTTGTTCTCTGTTTAGCGGTTTGTTGGTGAGATTTTCCTTGATAAATAGTCTGGTAACTTGAGTAATTTACTCATTATTTATTTATTAATAAACAACAGCATTCAGGCTAGCTAATGGGCATGTGTTGAATTGATAGAGAATTGATTTTGTCTATTTGGGATAATTTATTTAACCGATTCATTGGAGTTGGGTTAAAAAATTGATAAATTGTAGTCGTTTTGCTTAAATACCAAATTGAATATATTCTTAAATGACCTATGATGCAAAAGAATTGTGAATTGACTTGTTAATTTATTGATGAAAATTGAATCATTTTCTAAAGCCTAAAAACATCTCCATCAATTTGTAAAGAGTGTACAACAGTTGCCAACCAGCCATGTAATATTCTTTGAACAGGAGCAGCCAATTACCGGGTTCAAGGTTGGCAAGCATTTAGAATACATGCAGAAGTTGGAAGCCAAATATCGTAAGACTGTTTTACCAGACATGCTGCATCTATCCAAGCCATGAGTCTCATCAACTGAACACCGGACTTGTTCTTTTACTACATTATATTATATATATTACTTTTATATATTTAGATTGACACAGAATTTATTTTCTTTTTATTACATTGTTGTTTTTTAACCCGATCTCACTTGATGTCCGATATTTACACCAGTAGGTAATTGTGTTGCTTGATAGCTTGCTAACTCTTACTTGTTCTCTGCAGAATGTAAGAATCAAGCATGACAGACTGTAGCCTAAATCATTTGCCATTAAAATAAAACAATAAATTTTAAGCATTTTACAAACTGTGATAAGGGCTTTAAAGATGATCGCTAGTTGGAGATTGAGCTCAACGCAAGTTTTAAAGCGAACTGAGTTCTAGTGGACTTCTGACATCACACAAAACTAGTAAATAGTAAAATGTGCCAATGATAAATATTGCATCGGTTTTACCACATCTTCTATAGTTAGTTATAGCATTAGATGGGTGCAATGTTACTGCTATGCTATTCCAGGGGTTCATCCTTCAACTCGACTGTTTTTTGGTATGTCCAACTAAGAACCAGCTCATTGGACTGTACTAAAACGTTTGTTCGGTTAATGTTAATCAAACATCATATCAAAATTATCAAGACAATCAAATCAGGTGCATTTAGATTGGAATGTAAGCTCACATCAAAAAAGAACACAACTTCTCAGTTCTATCAAGATACACTTGAGCACTTTTGTCAGTTTACATTTGTACACATCTCCCAGATCACATTTATACAAATCTAAACGCCCATGTCTTATGCATCACATCACAACTGTGCACATCACTTAGATGAAACGTATGCATTCTGTCAGACCACACCTGTGCACATCTGTCAGACCACGCCTATGCACATCTGTCAGACTACGCCTGTGCACATCTGTCAGACCACGCCTGTGCACATCTGTCGGACCACGCCTGTGCACATCTGTCAGACCACACTTGTGCACATCTGTCAGACCACCCTTGTGCACATAACAAAATACTGCCCCCACATTTATAAATGGTGCTCCGTGATGATAAGATAGTATTTGAACATTTTATAGAAGCATCTTTCCATATTGTGTATGTTTTCAATGTCTTATAATCAAGGCACTAACATCTTCATGCCATCAATCAACTGCTGATCACAAGTATATTTGTATCATATCATCATCAATAATATCCGGAAACATGTATACGAATATAAATGAATATTGGAAACCAGCCAATGCTTCAATTTGCACAAAAAGATAAACAATCATTGAATAAAGTTAATAAATTGGTACATTAATAAATACAATTTTTCTATTATTAGATAAAAATGCAGAGCTGAGCAACCAGGCTAACTCTATGATAGTTCGAATCCTGTGTTATTAAGAATGCTGTAACGCAACTTGTCTCGGAGAATTCGTTTTTTACTATAATTTGGCAGCTTAAGCAGGTTGAAGCAGGTTGAGGAAGTTGGTAGACGTCCTGCAGGCTCATTCTTCCTGATACTGAAGAATCCTTTTAAGACACTTCCTATGGTGTCCCCTGTGTCCTACAATAACAATGCTAGGTTTGCTACTTCTTAGCAACAAACATCAACAGCCATTAAATTCAACTACAGGAATAAAACATATGGTATCGAGGTTGTTCATATTTGATGAAGGATGGCAGTTACCTGGTCATCAGAGACTTCTACACAGCGGATGGAGAACGGAGGCTCAAGTTGGCCAAATCCAAGAAGAGGAGGCTTAGAGCATGACGTTATAAACTGGAACAACAATACACCTGACAGTGTAGTACAGTGTAGCATAAGGAGACATCTGTATGCCTGCGGGGACTAGCAACACAGCTACGACTTATAATATTTTTAACTATACCTGGGCACATTGAGAATTAGTAGAACATATTCCTGTACATATCAAATACCACATCGCAGTTACCCGCAAACTCTGAATCAGTACATCTATATGTACATCCCATGCATATCTGGCAGACCAAATTTCTGTACAACTATCAGACTATACCTGCATATATCTGTTAGACTAGTGTATATTATGCAGGTCACTGACCTTAAGAAACTGGCCCCTCTCTTTTTCATTGAAATCCTTCTGAAGAATATCCCAAAGCCAGTTGACCACTCTGTGGTTATTGTGGAAACCACCATAATACTGGGTATGTTTCCTGTGAGATAACGACGTTAAGATTAGGCCATGACTGCAGACAGATAGGTAAAAGTACATCAAATAAAACACAGCAGTAATGAATCCGCAAGTCGCCAAGATTATCGGCCAGTGAAAAATCTTGTGTTTTCTAGACGAAAGCAACATAAATAAAACTAACCATATCCTGTCTCTGTCTGACTGTCAGCATTATCAGTATATCTAATTTCAGAGATAGTGTAATGTCTTTGACAACACAAAACATTTAGTAACAATACAGAATAAAAGCAGCTATGTAACCGTACTTTTTCGGACTATTAACCGCACCCCTATATAAGCCACATCTGCTTTATTTTCCAAAAACCGATAATAAAACAATATATAGGCCGCACCTTTGTGTAGGCCACAGCACTCAGGACGGTGCTTTTTAACGCGGCACCAACTTTGCTGTTTAAAACAGACGCTTATTAACCGACGCTTTTTAACCTAGTGCCTAATGGAATAGTACCGTTAGGCATTGTTTCATATTTTGTTTCACCGTTGGAGGCGCACTAACCAGAGATTCTGATTAATGCGCCCTAGCGGTGAAAGAAAAAGCCACAGAATAGCTGCACCCTTATATAAGCCGCATGGCTCAAATCATCAGAAAAAAGTAGCGGCTAATAGTCCGAAAAGTACAGTAAGTGCTCAAATGTTGTTTTGATCTAGTCAGCTTCCCTTTGAAGGCAGTACAACATCCTACTTCAGGCTTCTTTATAAATCTTGCCCAGCCAGTCTGAGCGCAGGATAGACACACCCTTCTAGTCAGTGGTGCTTTAGTTATAATCATACCACATTATGACTAACATTCTTACAGAAAAATCCTACCTGGAGTAGTGTTGAAGGCTGCCGCAGTACCTAGAGTGGTAATGAAGGCTGCCAAAGTGCAATAGAGAAAAGTTGAAATGATCTTACCTCAGATCCGCGAGGTCGATATCGATAGTGTCACCCGAGATGAGTTTCTGCACTTCTGGTGTAGAGAACATTTGCAGCCATTCGTAACTGACGATTGACCCAAACCCTCGAATAAAAGCCTTTGTCTGTTCTCGAATCCGTGTGTGCATCTTGAACCGCGCCATGTAATGCACATAACTGATTCTGAAATTAAAGAAAACTGGCTTCAGAACCCAGTCTTAAGTATTTTGGCTAAACAATCAAATTTCTACTTTCGATTGCCAAAATATAAAATTTTTTCAAGATCTGAAGCAAAACTTGAGCAAATATTTGAGTCTACATTTTAAAAATGAACTAAAATGATTTCTCAAGATTAAAATCAACAGAACTTGATTGCGATTAAATATGTTCAGAAAAATATATGCCAAGATGACATCACTAGCTTCGGTCTGCCTGTCTCTGTCGTTATTGATATCAGCTATTGCATTCAAGTTGAAGCGTTGACATCTCTCATTCTGTCGGTCTCTTTGCCGAAGTGCAATTATAGACATAGTAATCGCACTTCTGCTTGAATCTGACCGTTTTAACCGCGATCAAGTTTTTTCAATTTTAATCAATAAACATCCTTGCAGTCAGATCACCTCAAACATAAAAAACAAATGCAAATGATAGAAAATTACCGACACTTTCAGAAAAAAACTACTAAGCTTTTGTGTCAGTTTATCTTTAAGTCATTTCCAACCTAAAATGCTGGAAGTTTCTCAGTGTAGTAAAGTTTGCCGGTGAACGAAAAAAGGTTGAAGGCGAAAACTGAAACTTACTTATTGGCATTCGTAACAGAGATGGCTCGTCCTCCAGGTTTCAGTTCATAATTTTGCAATTTCCCCATAACATTCTCATCATAGGAGAAATTTAGCTCGAGCTCCTCTATATCTCCATCATAGTGCTACAACAGGACTATATCTCTATCATAGTGCTACAACAGGGCTATATCTCCATCATAGTGCTACAACAGGGCTTTATCTCCATCATAGTGCTACAACAGGGCTATATCTCCATCATAGTGCTACAACAGGGCTATATCTCCATCATAGTGCTACAACAGGGCTATATATCCATCATAGTGCTACAACAGGGCTATATCTCCATCATAGTGCTACAACAGGGCTATATCTCCATCATAGTGCTACAACAGGGCTTTATATCCATCATAGTGCTACAACAGGGCTTTATATCCATCATAGTGCTACAACAGGGCTATATACCGTATCCATCATAGTGCTACAACAGGGCTATATCTCCATCATAGTGCTACAACAGGGCTATATCTCCATCATAGTACTATAACAGGGCTATATCTCCATCATAGTGCTACAACAGGGCTTTATATCCATCATAGTGCTACAACAGGGCTTTATATCCATCATAGTGCTACAACAGGGCTATATACCGTATCCATCATAGTGCTACAACAGGGCTATATATCCATCATAGTGCTACAACAGGGCTATATCTCCAACATAGTGCTACAACAGGGCTATATCTCCATCATAGTGCTACAACAGGGCTATATATCCATCATAGTGCTACAACAGGGCTATATATCCATCATAGTGCTACAACAGGGCTATATCTCCATCATAGTGCTAACACAGGGCTATATCTCCATCATAGTGCTACAAAAGGGCTATATCTCCATCACAGTGCTACAACAGGGCATCACATGTGCAGTGCTACCAGTGAATGTCAATGTAACAAATGGCAGACCAAAAACAATTGCAGGAATAAAATTTGTACAGTTAAATTTTACCTAAAGATATAATGATAGTTATGCTAGCAAATATTGAGAGTTTAAGGTCTTGTCATCTTCCACTGCGAGTCAGTGACTGCTGCCATTTTTAGACTTGAAAGCATATTGTATTTATTCGCATGTGACACAGAACAGATAAGAAGGCTTTCCTTAAGAATGCTTAATATCCCTGACAACTGAATAGCATGATAAGGTTTGAATCAATGATAGAGAATGACACATAGCCTGATGATGGCACAAGCCAATAAGCAGACTGTTACTGAATGATAAAACTAATAATACTAAATAATAACGATAAACCATAAAAAGAATAATATTGATGTTGAAATTTTGAAAGTGGTTCAAAAACGTAAATGATAGTTTCCTTGGGGCACTTGGTTAAGTTTAGTGGAGCATATGAAAGATAGGCAGACTCTGTTTGTCTACTGCATCTTGTAATGGAATGTCACTTTTCAGAGATTAAATGTACAGTAAACACTCCTGTAACACCAACCTCCTTTAACATACAGTAAGTTCCACTTAATGTAAAGAATCTATGTAAAGTTTTTGCTTCGTATTACATAAACAATTCATTAAAGTGTCAAGTCAGAGCAAGTTCTCAAATTTGATTTGAATAACACGAGTCCCATAGTTGGCCTTAAAACATTTTTTCTCTTTTGGCACGCACGCTTGGGAAAGAAAACGATGCATATACTAGCACCCTGGCAGTCTAATGAGCTGCGTGTCAAGAGTTGGAGACTCATCGAAAGCAGTGTTTTATGCTAATCTCTAACACCGGCTACGGACGGGCAGACAGATACCGTTGTTACTAGGGTAAATATATATTCTTGATTTTCTTTATTTTAGACATAAATTTTGTTTGCAGCATAGACCTTGCTGTCTAGAAAAAAGTGAACGAAACTGATTTAAATTGACATTAATGGTATGCGCTTAATGTAAAATCACCATAATCATAAACCCTAAATCAAGTGAAAGTAAGAAGAAACAAGAGAAAAAGTTGTCTTTACAAACCAATAATACTGAAGCTACTGTAAGTCCTTAAAATAAAAAGTTTAGTTTTTTTCTATTTGACGTGCCAAAGGGGTGAGTTTGAGACGATCTTGAAACGGATTAGACAATTTACATGTACTTTACAGTATAAAATGTATTTTACGTATGTTCGTATAACATGCATGTAAAATCAGTATAACGTTAACGCTCTCGAAACGGATTATTGTAAGAGCGTCTACTGTAAACATCTAAATACTAATTAGGTCAAATTACGCTAAGGGTATGATGAGAGTCAGTACGATTACTGTACACAGACAGCTGCAACCTTCCTGAACTAACTGAAAGGAGTAATTTGCTTTTAAATGCTGTGAAACAGTGAGTAAGATCTGACCTTGACATAGGCGAGGTTCTTGTAAAGTTCTGGGTCAAGAGAAGGCAATTCATCAAGATAACTGTACATGGAGTTTTTGGTGTTGTCTAACACTTGTGTAAGGAAAAATGGTGCAAATGGAACATCTACAACGATTCCCTACAATTAGGAATGCATTGTTATGATACCAGCAGAAGGTGATATCAAAGCATATATAAATTGAACATTGACTAAAAAGGATATTCCTATAGCCATTGTAGCATATTATAATAATTATACAGTCATACTTCGACTTACGAGCCTAATGCGTTCCAAGACTGAGCTCGTATGTCAATTTACTCGCATGTTGGTGCAATTTATTTATATATAGAACAATTAAATATATATTGATTGGTTTCCATACTCTAGAAAATGCAAATAAAACACTCAAAACAAGATATTGTAACAGAAAGAACATGCTGGTTATTGTCCTAACATACCACATGCTTTCAAAAAGCAACAAATAAAAAATAATGCAAGGAAATGTGATAAATTAAAATGTAAAATTAAATACATACAATAGCAGCCAACGCTAGCATTTGCCAGAGAGGGAGATATAAGTTATCCTTCATTACAACAGTTGACTTTGATAAATTTGGATTTTATCAAAGTCTTGAAAGACAAACTTAGAAGCAAATCTAGAAGCAAACTTTCATTTTTAACTTAACGTAATTAAAATTTCTTCGGCGCTTGTAGTTTGAAGTTTCCCGCTGGTTAGCTACTTTTTCCTTTGTTTCGCTTTAACGACTAGCCGGCCGTTTTAAGATGAACCTATTTAAGGACGTTTGCCTTTGTCGCCCTTTCAACATGTTGCGATTAGGACGAACACAGGTGTCGTCACAAAGGTTTAATGCATGACCACTAGCCAACTTGTCCGAATGTCTATTTTTATAGTTTTGATAGATAGCACCGGCCTTTTCAAAAAGCGTCGTTTCAGTTACGCTGTCACCGGCCAATTGTTTATCTTTTATCCAATGCTTGAGCGTTCTCTCCATCAGCGGTCGTGAAGATCGCTGCGCGGTTTAGAAACTATGATTAGTCCTTTTGCGAGCTAAACGCCCTGAATATAATCCTTCTGTTTGATAATTGTGGATGTATTTCCGCCATATTGCTGAGCTACACTGTAGCTCAATCACACATACACATTTCGCATATTTTTCAATAATTTTCCGTTTAATATCAATTGTTATCATTTGCTTTTTCTTTGCATTATTTTTCATTTTACTGGCAAACTTTCGGTCTACGCGCAGTACTTTTAATTCACATAATTCAGCACTGAAAAGCGCGCACAAAAACACAGTACAAAAGTATAACCTGAGCAGTTGAAAAATACAGATTGATGCTGTTGTCATAAAACACCTCCGGCATACTTGGCAACTGACTCACGTGCTCGTATCTCAAACATGACTCGTATGTTAGTGCTAAAACTTGCTTACAAGCTGGCTCGTATCTCAAGTTTCTCGTACGTTGGAGCACTCGCAAGTTGAAGTATTACTGTATATCCATATGTTAATGCAGCCTATTGAAGAGAGGACAACTCTCAACTTAACATTTCTTAATTACCGCAGTGTATGTCTTATATGTACATAGTGTACAATGCTTAAACTTCACCAAGTCCAAGTTAGTCACCTATCACCACCTCTGAACCAACTCATTGCTGAACCTATATTTCTGTTCACCTGTCTATTAGGTAAAATAACAATAAATACATATTTTTGTTTAATAATATTATTGCTAAACTATATTAAACTTATAAACTATTATAACTTTGTTAACTCAGTTTATCATATTTAATTTTTGTTGCATAGTGTTATATAATGCATTTGTTTTAATGTTATTCGTAATTACCTGCAATATTTATTAAAGAGTAATCATAGGCAGTTGGATTGCAAGACGAATTACTGTACAGCTGAACCTTCACTTATGAAAGAATCTTCTGCATACAAAATTTTCAAGTTGAAAAACATTGAGAAATATTGCTTCGACTCACATGTCTCTAGATACGAAAGTTCGATGAAACAAATGAAAGAAATGGGCCATACTTTGGCCCATTTCTAACAGATATTACCTACAAAAACATAGTGATGCATAGGAGCCTGTTGATAATGAAGACACTTGAAGAGTTTTTGTCTTGTTTTTGCTAATCAGTAATGTTAGAAACTTTGGCACTTCCGACCTGTATGCACTCAACAATGAAAGGTTTAAAAGAATAAGTAATATTGGTTATATAAAGTAAGTTTAATTTAAAGGTTACAGACGGCCATAACAAAAAATTGTACAATGACCTTGATGGGACTCGAACCCACAATCTTCTGATTCGTAGTCAGACGCCTTATCCATTGGGCCACAAGGCCAGGTGCCAAGCATAGAAAATATTCGGTTTGAGAAGTAATTATGTTATTGATGTTTGTGTTTTGGTCTTTGAACGCTGTGCAGTTCAGCCAATCAGAATAGAGCGAAAAAACACACTGAGGATTTAAATTATACGGGAGATTATGTCGGGGTTTTGTGCGGGCTCGGAATGGATCTAGGCGGTTATATAGTAAAATGAGTTTCTTACGTACAGTTTTCTTTTTACAAAACACCTTCCAAAACGAATTAATTTCCTTGATAGAGGTTCCACTGTACATTTTCACAGGCATATTTTTCCTATATGCGACGGTTTCAAATGGAAAGCAGCAAAAGGTAAGTGTTCCTATGTGCAGCAACAGTAAATTACAGCTTATTTCAGCTGGATAAAATTAAGCTATGAGCACCTCGTAAATGAGTAGGAAAGTACTTAGTTTTGACAAAATATAAATATATGTCTCATTTCTGTAAACGGAAGTAGTCTCACCTCATATACAGCCTTGCCAAGGATCCTACCAACAAACTCGAACAGTTGAAGGTGATTTTCTTGCACAGAGGACGTTGGTGATGGATAGAGCTTTTGCTCGGCTGTAGCCTAAAAAAGGAGGCACTGTATCATCATACAGAGTGCTGAGACAGTATACACTAACCTGTGACATAATACATCGACCTCAGATAGAACTTATAGCTTCTCTGTACAAGTAAAGCCCAGCATTAAAGATACAAGTGACTATCTGAAGCAGCATATACTGTACATAAAGTGACAGCTCAGCCGTACCATGAACAGGTTGAGTCCAGGATCAAAGACTTTCTTAATGGTTTCTTCAAGGAACTCTTTGAAGACTCCATCTTGGTCAATACCTGCCTCATCCAAGCCCTGTAATAAGAGAAAGCTGCTATAGTCTCACACAAAAATTAGTGCCTTATGTAATATATATATACAGTGGACACTGCCATACAACATTAACTTGTTCTAGTGTTGGGATCGTAAGGCAAAAATGACGTATGAAGGGATATCGGAACCTATAGCAATTAATGCTAATTCCCCGGTAAAATTACTAAAAGTTTATATACATTATATATTAAAAATTAGTGACAAAATAGTATAGTAAGATTAGATTGTAATAGTATATTGTGGGTAGAGCTAAGCTTGTTTGACAACTGTCAATAATAAGAATTGTGGGTAGAGCTAAGCTTGTTTGACAACTATCAATAATATAAATTGTAGGTGGTGTAATATTCTTTAAGTAATATTGTACCAGTTTATGTGTTATCAAGATTCAACTGTATCCTCTGCTCTCTAGCATAAAACTGAATAATATGGTCAAAGCTGTAGGGTTAAACGCAAGCATAGTCAAGGCTAATGTGAGTATAATAGCTCTATAAACATAAATGTGGGAAAGTCAGTGTTTATACAAACATTGCGTAGTATGCTATTGCTATGAGAAAATAATATCATCAATGTCAACATACAACATCCCTTTTCATCTTTAATTGAATTCAGTGCACCAGTATTGAATATGCATATACCTCTGAGTGTTACACAAGCTAGGATACAGCCAATGGCTACCACAGGCACCAAGGAGAAGGCACCAAGCAATGCCAGCCCCACAGCACAGCCACAAGCCAAATCGAAACCCAAAACTCAATGACGCAATGCTCAAGCTACCAAGAAACACCCAGCTTGATGCACAGTTCACCCAGAATTCCAAAACTACCTCATACTGAGACTGCTTATATGTATATATTTGCTCAATGATAACAACTTGTATTACTATGACGGGCTAATACAACAGACTAATACGAATACCCAGATTTTCTCTTCTTTTTGTTTTCTTTTTTTTAAACTTTTTATTTCTACACCACACCACTATCCCTACAAAAATAATATGACTAGCACTACTTTCTATTCCTACTCAACTAAATTCACACAAAAGGACACTACTGGCTAATCAATGACTAATAGGATTTCCATACCGCACAGGCATATTCCGCACCCTCGGTGGCCTGATTGGCGTATCAAACTTAGCACTCTGACCTTCTTCTGGTGCTGCTGGGTTGCTACTTTTATCTGGTATATTAACTGCATTATCAGCAGTACCTACACCACTCGAAGCTAAACTCGAATCAACTGAAGAACCATTGTTAGAAACACCTAGACTACCCCGCTGAACAAATCGTTTAACTTCAGAAACATTTCTACGCATTCTTTTTCCCTCGGAGCTCTCTACCACCACCTCTGAACCATGCTTTCCTACAACCTTTTGTTCCAGTGGATGAAATGTAGAACTAAGCTTGTCAGTCTTGGCCTGCCTTACCAAAACTTTATCTCCTATAATTATGTCATCCTGTGACCGACCTTCATCTGTAAGAGTCCTACTTTTCTCCTGAGCCAGTGCTTGATGATCCCGCAGTTCACCATCCAGAGATTCCTGTCTCTCAAGGCAGGGTAACTTTGCCCTCATTGGTCTTCCCCTCATTAGTTCACCTGGAGCTACACCAGTCACTGTATGAGGTGTGGAACGATATGCTAACAGAAACCTTCTAAGCTCAGCTTTGTAGTCCTTACCGAACATATGTGCTATTTTGAGACTTTTTAACAGGCTCCTGTTCTGCCTTTCCACCTCTCCATCAGCAGCAGGCCACATAGGGGTAGTTGATAACCAATAAATACCATAACTTTGCAAAAACTCTTGGAACTTGCTGCTGACAAATTGTGGACCATTATCAGTCCTGACACTTGAAGGAACACCCCATCGACATATTATGGAATCAAGAGCTGCCGTGATTTTATCTGATTGAGTAGACTTCAAAAAACACACATCAAAGTAACGACTGTAGTAATCAACTACTACAAACACACTTTCTCCATTAGGCAGAGGTCCCAAAATGTCACAGGCTATATGCTCACCATAAACGATCTGGCATTTTAGTAGATACCATAGGAGGAGGTTTTGAAGGTGCACTAACCACTTGGCACTCATGGCACTCTCGACATTTAACTTCTGCCTCTTTGTCCATTCCTGGCCACCATAACTTGGATTGAAGTAGATGTTTAGTCTTTTCTATTCCTTGGTGACCTTCGTGTGCCAACTCCACAACCTTTGCTCGCAGCACCACTGGCATGACTATATTGTTGCCTCTGATGACAACGCCTTCAACATCACTCAACTTCGTGTACACTGACCTGTAAGCTGGTAAACAAGTAGACCACCTTCCATCTAACAAAGCATCTCTCACTAGTTTCATCTCAGAACAGTCAATAGATGCCTTCTTGACCTCGTCAAATGACATTGCTTTAGGAACTGACAATCTAGCTACAGTATGTACATATTCATCAGCAACATTAGCCACATTCCTGATGCAATCCGGACTAGCAGAAAGCCTTGACAATGGGTCAGCTATGTTTTCCTGACCTGGCCTGTATACCACTTCATAATCAAATGCCATCAGTCTCAACACCCATCACTCAATGCGAGCAGAAGGTCGAGATTGTACTTTGTTGAAGATAAACTGCAGTGGATGATGATCAGTGACAAGACGAAACTGCAAGCCAATGAGATACATTGCAAAATGCTCACAGTCCCACACAATAGCTAATGCTTCTCTCTCTGTCTGGGAATAGCGCCGTTCCACAGAGGATAAGCTTCGATGCCTATAAGCTATTACACGCTCCACACTAGCTATCTTCTGACTTAAAATGCAACCCAGCCCAAATGGACTGGCATCAACTGTAACAGTAGTTCTAGCACTAGGGTCAAAATATGCTAGTGTCTCTGTCTTTGACATCAAGGCCTTTATGCCTTCAAAAGCAGACTTCTGTTTTTTACCCCACAGAAATCGAACCCCTTTCTTAGTTAGCCGGTGCAACGGCTCCGCCAAAGTTGACAAGTTCGGAAGAAATCTACCAACAAAGTTTACCAACCCAAGAAAACTTCGTAACTCTGAGGCATCTTTAGGTTCCCTAGCACTAACAATAGAGCTCACTTTCTTGGGACATGGGGAAACACCATCAGCAGAAATCTGAAATCCTACAAAGTCTATTTTGGTCACCCCAAAGACGCACTTGGATACGTTTAACGTCAGACCTAGACCACTCATTCGCCTCATGAACTCAGCCAAGCGTTCATCATGCTCTACACGATTCTTACCAAATATCACAATGTCACCTGCATAGTTTTGGCACCCTGCCAAGCCCGTGATAGCTTTCTGGATTTGGTACTGAACCAGTTCCGGTGCTGAAGCTATCCCAAACATTAGTCTCTTATACCGATAAAGACCAAAGGGGGTAATGAAAGTTGTGATATCTCTAGAGTCAAGATCCAGTTCGAATTGATGAAACGCTTGTTTCAAATCTACCTTACTGAAATACTGGGCACCGTTCAAATTGTACAACAACTTTTTTACTGTAGGTATAGGGTGCCTCTCTCTAATAATAGCTTTGTTAGCCTGGCGCATGTCAACACATAGACGAATATCTTTCCCTTCATCTTTCGGAACAGTAACTATTGGGCTAACCCATCTAGCGGGTCCTTCAACACACTCAATAATTCCTTGCTCTAGCAATTCGTCTAGTTTGACTTTTGTGAGCTCACGAAGGCCAAATGGCAGGCGTCTTACAGGCTGAGCCACTGGTGGAACACTCGGATCAATGTGCAATGAAACCCGAAAATCTCTCAGCAACCCAACACCATCAAAGCATTCCGGGAAGCAATCAACCCATGAACGAACTCCAGGACCCCCCACACCTAGAACACTGTGGGTGGAACTAAGCTTGTTTGATAACTGTCAATAATATAAACTGTGGGTGGAGCTAAGCTTGTTTGACAACTGTCAATAATATAAACTGTGGGTGGAGCTAAGCTTGTTTGACAACTGTCAATAATATAAACTGTGGGTGGAGCTAAGCTTGTTTGACAACTGTCAATAATATAAATTGTGGGTGGAGCTAAGCTTGTTTGACTACTGTTAATACAGTAGACGCTCCTACAACGTAAATAATCCATTACAGGAACGTTTACGTCATAGGGAATTTACGTTATATGAACAGTAAAATACAGTGAAACATGGATAACTCGCCCTCGGATATATCGAACACACGGTTAACTCGAATGGATTTGCTTGGTCCGTTCCCACGCAATGATAAATGGCTCTATATAACTCGACCTCGGCACCGTTAACTCGAACAGTTTTTTGCCGAATTCACAAACGTGGTTTCCGTTCAATTTGTTTCGAAGGAGTTTCCACTAGTCGCGGAGCTGAGACTACTCTGCTTTCTTAACGAAAGCGCTTTTTATATGCGTATAGTGTACATATAATTTCCCCCGTACCGTATAATGGAACCGAAAAAGAAATCGTATAAAAATGATTAATAGGGTCGCTAAGACGTTCGCTTAGTTACAGCCAAGCTATAAACGTTAGAAGGTATTAGCGATAAAAATTTAATAAAGATAGACACAGCATGCAAAATACATATTGTAACAGTGATTATATGCGGATACATAAAGATAAAATGTCACAAATAGGCTCGTGGCTTGGCGTCCGCTACAACAGACATCTACTTTACGATGGCATCACGCAAGCAAAGAAAAGCGTGGAAACTTTCTGACAAACTTAAAGTACTCGAGGAAATCGAAGCAGGACAAAAGCTATCAGCATTATCAAAAAGAGAATAACTTCCAAAAACTACAGTGTCAACATGGATTAAACAAAAAGAAAGAGTAAGATCGTTATGTGACCAAAATTCATCAAGGCTAAGAGATCGTTCAACGTCGCACGATGATTTGGATGGTGTATTATTGACTTGGTTTAGACAAGTGCGTAGTGAAGGCGTACCTATCGATGGGCCAATTTTGTTAAAAAAGACTAACAAGTTTTTAAGAACTATAATAACTGTTTAAAATCTATTTCTACAATAAGTCACACTGTTGATCTTTGTCAAAAAAATACCTTGTCACAGACTACACTCGATAAGTTTTTTAAATGAAATAGCTGATCAGATGTAAAGCATGCTTTTTTGCATTGGTCATAAATGTTTACCTATGTTCAGTTTTAAAAATTATCAGAAAGAATAGATATTTTTCTATTGGGCTGAGATTTGTTTGCAGTTTTAGGTGATGTGACTGACAAGACGTTTTAAGATTAAAATTGGCAAAATTGATCTCGAGTAAAACACTCAGAAGAAAAAATGTTTTCTGAGCGTTTTAACCGCGATTAGGTTTTGCCAATTTTAATCTGAAAAAGTTCTGGCAGTCACATCACCTAAAACAACACACAATCTCAAGTGTATAAAAATATCTATACTTTCTGATAAATACTTTAAAACTCTACATCAGATGCCCTTTAACTTACAACAAACAACCTATACTTTAGTTTTATATATACATGTAGTTTGTATATGTATCTACTGATAAATACATTCACTTGTGACTGTGCTCTGATAACTTGAACGCTCTGATAACTCAAACACTTTCGCTCGGTCTCGTGAAGTTTGAGTTATCCATGTTTCACTGTATATATAAATTACTTAATCTGTTCCAAGATCCTTCCAAACTCACCCCTTCGGCCATGCTAAAAGGAAATACTTTACTTAACTCTTTTAATTTGTGGGCTGTACCGTAACTGCAAAACTATTGGTTTGCATCGACAACTTTTCTACTTTTTATAATCAATCTCACTGGTTTTATAGACTATGACTGCGGTAATTTTACAACAAATTGATAGGGACTGCACATTTTTGATGTTCATTTACAACGATTTACTTATTTTTTTAAACAGAAAAGTCTATCCTGCAAAGTAAAGCTAATAACAAATATTTTGTACGTCTACAATAAAGCAAAACAACAAAATCTTTCTACTATAAAAAGCAGTTCTACCTGTTCGTCGTCTATCACTACGGAGGGGGTCAAGGTTAGGATTAAAATAATTTTAGACGATACTCCAACTCGTGGCATTAAGACTGGCAGACCGACACTGTAACACCTGTACCAATCAATGGCCTTTTTATTTATGAACAATTGCGCAGCTATCCTATTCGTCTTTTTGTTGACACATTTAATTATCCATTAAGACGAACTAGAATGTTGCGAAAGTTATATATAATAGATTTAGCGGTAAACGCACGGCGTTTTGTCTTCCACAAGTACAGCAAAATAAACTAACATTCAAATCGATTTTGAAAACTCGCTCGACTTGACCCTTTACGTTATATGGAATTTTGTACGTAGTAGAAAGTAAAAACTTCACATAAATTTTTTATGTTATTTGGAATTTACGTTATAGGAGCGTCTACTGTAATATAACTTGTGGGTAGAGCTAAGCTTACCTGAGCATTGATGAACTTGACTCTGATGAGACCTTTGAGCGCAACAGGAGGCAACCCAGCCAGCTGATTGTAGCCATCCTGTAAGCAGGATAAAACAACTCCCTAGTGTGTGAGGACATTTTCCGAACTGAGCAAATTACAAACTTTTACAGAGTATCTATGAAGAATAGAGATATCTAGCCGCTACAGATCTACCTCAAGTAGCCGGCGCCTGGAGACATTGATGTAGGTAATGTTAGGCATAGCATTCGCCGAGTCAGCGATGCCTTGAGATTCTTTATCATTCTGTACAAGTTTTCGGAAGAGAATCACGCGCTGTAAATAGACAAGCAGAAGCTTTGGCTAAAGTCATGAGCTCTTATCAAAGTGGCAACATAAATATCACTAACATTACTATTTCAGCTCATGAAAAATTGACTGGAAAGGCACTTTATTGTGTATTATTGTTTGCTTCAGTATTAATAGAGTGATCAACGGCATTAATGTTGATTATTACAGAATAAACATGTTAGAAGCTGAACATAAACTGTTTCTTATTACTTTTTGAATGACTGAGAAGATGTTTATCTACTTTGTCTAAAAATCTGTAGACTACTGACAAGGTAACAAATCCAGCAAAACAAGTGCTTAACATTTAGAGAAAATAAAATGCGGAATTTGATAAAACTGAAAATATCGGAAAAGATATGAATCCATACGCCATTCTAGATACTCCACACACAATAAATATACAGGAATAAATATATTCCTGTATATTTATGTATACATGCATACATAATTACACACTATGTACAAGTACCGAAACTAAAATTAACAAAACTCTATAGGAGGTATACGTTATAGAAGCATCTACTGCATGTAGCTATATAGTCACATGCGTATAATGAATAGTAAATATTATATTGAACGCTGAAATACACAATAAATTTTCACTTTTTACAAATTTTCGTTTCACTCACGCAATATCAAGTATTTACGAAACACGAAGATTGTTGAACTAATGGCGCGAGCATCGTATCTCTTTCAGGCGTTGTGGGAGAGATTTTGGCAAATAGCATATAGACATTTTTGTTATTCAACCGCATGCAGCACACCATGCCTCAAATTTGAATTTCGAGTGACATTTTTGTTGATGTCGTATGGTGAAAAAATGCTGTATAGAGGGGACGAAAAAACATGTTTCACATCGTAATCCCAAAATACAGTAAAACAGGGACGTCGTAACCCGAAGGTGCACTGTATATTATCGATCTCAATATCTATTTGTAAAGTTCTACGAATATGCCATTAAATGTTAGCCTTAGCACCTACAGTAGATACTTACATCTTTATGTCCGACAACATGGGGCATCTTCTGGAGAAGAAATTGTGAAGTTTTATTACCTTTATCAATACAGGAGATAAACTGAGCAGGACGCACATCTCTGCAAGAGGAATCACCAACAATCACAGGCATGCAGTGGTAACATCTGGTGCTCCAAGCAGTTGAAGATTATTACATATTATTGCCAAATATCAGGCTAATAAAGCCAAACCTCAGCTTACACTGTAAGTCTTACAGCTAACATACAAATCTTCCAAAGTATAAGAACAAATACAGTGGAACCTCGGTTCTTGAACATAATCCGTTCCAGAAGGTTGTTAGAAAACCGAGTTGTTCGAGATCCAAAACAATTATTCCCATAGAATTGATGAAGGTAACTTTTAATCGGTTCCAATTAAATTTTAATCGGTAAAGTATTTTTTAACATTTTACACCATAAACTCTCATACACCAGACGCATACTAGAAATAAAAACTGGTAGATATAGATAGTGTTTATTTTTAATAAAAGATTTTCTATCTATGATGATGAAAACATGAAAACAGAAAACAGAAACTAAACATTTCGTATGTTTTGCTCTTAAAACATCAAAAACATTCCATGCTAAGATACAATACCAAAAATTGCAGAAATTGATAACAAAACAGCGACAAATACAACAGATCAGTTACATAAAAATCGTGTAAAAAAGAACATATAAACAGCAATGGCAAGTTCACTTCATATCTTTGAAGGAGAACCCTCCTTCAAAACAATTTAGGGTAACTCGAATGGAGGAGTTGTCTCTAGCAAATCTCTTTGGTAGAGAGACGTCGTCCCAGACGGTCCCTTCCTTTATGAAAAAAATTTATGAAGCGTAACTTGTTTCTCCCTGCGTTAATGAATGTTTCCATGCTGTTTCCAGAGCTGTTCTGAATATTTAATTCTAATGTGCATGCTCCGGTTTGGTCGCAAACCGAATTTTTGTTCGAGACGAAAAAATGTTAGCCAAGTGCAGCGTAACCTCGAAAACCGAGGTTCCACTGCGCTTGGTTCTACACCTTAAGCCATTTGTAACATATAGCGTTCAAAGCTTCTAAAAGCAATGTACAAAAGCTCCGTATGTGAAAGGGAGATAAACTGGTGGAAATAAAAAACGGTGAAAGATTAAAAATGATAAAACATGTTTACGCTAAGTGTAAAGTTTACCTAATATAAGTAGTGAGCCTGAGTACATTAAAGTAAGTTGAAATAGTAAGTTGGAAAAGTAAGTTGGAATAGGTAAATAGTAAATTAGAGTATGTTGAGGTAAGTTATTCCATGTATATCTTTCATTACCTCTACTTTTAATCCTACACAAGCCAAGTGTGCTATTCCTTTTCTCCAAGGTAAAGTAACCCTGAAAACTTTTTCTATTAATCATTATTTAATTGATTTAGTTTTTATGTATAACTTAGTTTTTGTTCATGAATTTGTGGCAGTAACAAGTTAAAAAAATTACAGTGTGTTCCTATAAAAATAATTGCTCCAACATGTGATAATCTTAACATGAATAAAATCTTGAAACGTATTAACTCTGGATGTAGAGATTTGACTGTACAGTATATGTACGTATTGTATAGGCTACATGTACAGCACATGTACATATACTATACGTGTAGCCTGATACACAGTATAACAAAATAGAACTATGTATATAATGTGAAACTTTTTGTTGAACATCAAATCATCTCATCGCTTTCATATCGGTTTTTAGTGTAATGCTTTTGATTAATAAAGGCTACACTTTTAAATAAAAGTAATTACATAAAGCGGAGCCGACTTCAACTCATTAGAAATATTTTCTAAAAGAGTCTTTGTGTAACAATCAGGAACAATAAGAACTATTTAACTGATCAATAGATCTTTTGAAATGAAATGTTTTTAAATAGGAAACTTGTAAGTTTAAAAGCTTTCTATTTAAAACTTTTTAATAAAAAAATCTTGATTTTCTTTTGCCATAGCAAATAGTGCTAGAGCAATTGCTACATTTAGCAAGACAAATTGTTCAAAGTTTGCTTTAGATGTGGGCCAAAACTCGGAACATAAGCTATTGGAGATGAACATTACCTGAAGTACCCTAGGACACTTATGTATTCGCCTCATCTAACTTTCGCGTTTTCGCGGAGTCATCCTCTCGCTAAAATTTCATGTGCGAAGCCAAACTATCATAACGAACGAGCGAAAACGCGAAATTAAATAGCTTTGTTCATTGATAGTCCAAGAAACAAATGGCAGCAAGCGATCAAATTCCATTATCGATGTCGCCCACACCATTCTACCTGCGGTTCACAATTACAAACTAGTCCCAAGTTGAAATTTTTTCTTATCGGTGAACCGAACCTGAGGAATCTAATTACGTTTGTTCCACTGCATTTATTTTCACATCACTATATTTTCGCACTCATCAGAGCTGCGAAATTAAGTTACAGCGAAATTTTACTCTGTATGCTACTCACGAAACTTAATACTAGTGAAATATAACTGTCCTAGGGTATTGCTTTTTCTTAGTAGAGTGAATTGTCTTTATTACCATCCTTACTATCTATCCCATCATTATCCTTACTATCTATCCCATCATAATCCTTACTATCTATCCCATCATTATCCTTACTATCTATCCCATCATAATCCTTACTATCTATCCCATCATTATCCTTACTATCTATCCCATCATTATCCTTACTATCTATCCCATCATTATCCTTACTATCTATCCCATCATTATCCTTATTATCTATCCCATCATTATCGCATCAGAATTACAATATCTATCTCAGCATTATCCAATCTGAATGACAATATCTATCTCAGCATTATCCAATCAGAATGACAGTAATCATAATTTAGCTGGTAAAGATACAAATTGTAAAACCTGCAATTAGAATAGCAGGTTTACACCAAACATGTAGATAAATGTTAGATGTTAGTTGTATTTGTCATCTTTTAGAGAAATGAGTCATGCTCTCCTTAGTTAGTCTTTGATTACATACTTAATGATCCACAGATCAGGGGGTGCAAACGCCCGACGACTGTCTCTCTCATGCAGCAGTTGAAGCAATGAATGGGCAGATGTGAAAACTGGGTCACTCTCAGCCTTCCGGTAGTCTACATACAAACATCATGACTAGCCATTTTACCTGCACCTTTCTCAACCCTCCTTTCATTACATACAGTACAAAGGCTAACTTATACACCAGTGCTATATAACACTATATGCACACCCATAATGTATGTGAGTGCAGGCACATATCTACCACATCTCATATGATTTTTCCTATAATATAACAGAATAATAGTGGATCATATGAATCTGCTCATTTACCTAAGTGTGTCATACTGAAGTCATATATCTACGATATCATAAATGATTTGATCTCTTAATAATATAACAGAATGATGTCTCCATGCACTCCGTTTACTTCTTATAGCATGCCATATACCTACCTATAGCACATCTTATGGTACGTTTACCTACCTATCAAAACATTCTGTCTCTCTATATACATACCTATAACATCATACCAGATAATTCTAAAGACAAGCTGATTGAGAAGGTCAGACAGCTCAACAAGTTCAGACAAGCTGAAGGGTTTCTGTTCCTCATAAACTTCCACATCATCAAGGATCCTACAAACACCAGCATCCGACTTAACTCCCATAATTCCCTGTGTATCACACTCGCTGTATTACATTCGTATCACTCCATACATCACACAACGACATGATGTACTTCTATTCAATTTTACGGCGTCAAAAATTCATATAATGTAGTGTCCAGGGTTGGAAAAAAATTTCGATTTTTTATTTTATTTACAACAGGTTATTTTTTATTGACATCAGATTTTTTTGCAAACATCAATTACCAGCTTATTTTTCATGACCGCTAACATAATATTATTTTATTTTGTTGAAGTGTGCCACAAGAAAACATTAGCAACATAACAAAACAGCTTTGCATCCCTTTAATTTATTAAAAGTTGTTTTTATTTTAATTTTGACCATGTTATGCAATTCATATTTACAGTAGACCCTCTATAAGTCTCATTTTTGGGGGTCAGCCTTTGAGATGGGAAAGTTCTGAAAAAATAAATCAAACATGAAATTTTAGGATGATTTAAATCACAGCCTTTGACGTGGAAAAAATCAAAAAAATCATCAAACCTGATTTTTTTAGGATGGTTTAAATTATTCATTTAAATAATTAAAAGCAAATGATTTAAATCATTTGATTTTAATTTTAACCCTGAAAGTGTAAAATCGAGTCGAGCGAGTTTTCAAACACTAATAAATCTGAAGAAACACTAATAAAACTGAAGAAACACTAATAAAACTGAAGAAACACTAATGAAACTCTGATTGCTTTCTAATCTTGCTTAAATCCATCACACTGAAGAGATAATATCGGCAGTAACTAACAGCTTCATAAAAGATTACCTTGCGCAGGTCTTGAACTCATGACACTCAGTTTAGTACACTACAACTCTATTACTCCAGTACTTGCGCTAATCGAGCACCTTCCAAAATTGCAGAATAATCTTATAAGAGTGGCGTTTTTCAACATAAAAATTCTTGTAAAAGGGAAGAGTTACAGGGGCAGATTGCCATAGTTCCAAGCGTTGCATTAAGCTTATTGAATGAGAAAAAGCAGGACAACTTCAAGCAACGCAGGGCTCAATTGGCAATCTTAAAACTTTCATTTCCCATATAAATGGGACACGATCTATCCGATTTGAAACTCAAGCATGTGCCCTCACAGGAATTAAGAACAATTGCCCTCAATAAACATGTTCGTGAATAGTTGCCGTGAAATCAGAGTAGAAATTCGTGTTAAAAATCTGCAAACGTGCTGCAGGATGTCTGATTAAAAATGAAGAAATACCGGGAAAACGCTTGGCTTACTGGTAGCTACTATGGTGTAAACACCGTAAAACCTTTATTTCAACATCATGGTGCACTATTTTTCAACCCTTTCCCTATAGCAGCGGGCAAATTGAGGCGGCGTTCAATTAAAGGTTTTACGGTATGTCCATTCTATCACAAAGCCAGTACTTTACTAACTGCTACGGTATGATGCTCATAGGATGGCGGACAGGCGTATTCAACCCTAGTAACTCACATGAAGAGCATGACAGCAGCATCGGCGAAGAGTGTGAGCATGGAAGATACATTGAGAGAGCTAGCCTCAGAACCAATGGTGTCCAGAAATATCTTAACCATATGGCTGGTGCTTCCCATTCCCTTCATTAATAGCCATAAATTTCTCAAGAGACACGAGTTAAATGCTAGTCCTACAAAAGTTCAAAAACCCTCTGATTTCAATTCACTATCTTGTCTTTAAAACGGGTAGACATGTTATTAATACGACTAATCAAGCAACCCGATGAGCTATGAGAGACCATTTGGTATGACAATAATGTGCAGAGAATAAGTACAGGCACCATCTTTACTATAATAAGAGCCGTGTCTGCCCGGCGCCACACTAAGAGCATTAGGAAAGAAGATTGCCACACACGAGAATTGAACCCAGATATTTTTTCCAGAGCAAGGTTGCTACCATCTGCACCACTCGACCACCTTTCCACACCTGAGAATAATTATGCGCATACTTATTACGCATGGCAATCTCTCATGGCGCACCGAACTGTCAGGGTACTAGTAAATCTGAAAAAATAAAGGTGAATGATTGGTGCCAGTGGTAACGTGCTGGTCAGTGAAGCCATATATCCTGGGTTCGAACCCTGTATGATACAACCTTTTTCTCAAGTTCCAACTGTGGTTTCAGACATGCAAAGATTAAGAGAAGGCTTACCAACCTGAGAGTATTTCCGCCTGAATTTGGATAAGAACAGTGATTGCAGCCTGATACATCACGCATGCAGAGCACGTTACTCGGAGAAGATTGCTGTCCGCCTTAAGTGTTGTTGGCTTTTTGTCTTTCTTCTTTTTTAGCCCTAGTTCACAGTCGCGATATACAGACAGGGCATTGTACATACTCGCTCTTATACACATAAGAGCTATGGAAGCTTAAATAACGGTCTAACAAAGGTAACCTGTTTTTCCATTCAAGTTAAAAGGTTTAAACAGTTTGTTTGAAAATAGAGCAAAATTAAGCCGCAATGGAAGTGTTTTAAAATATAAAAAGGTTGATGAATACAATAATTGAGCAAAACGATAAACCTGCAACATATTTAAAATGTCACTAGTACCAGATTTCCTTCCATCCTCTGATGAGAGAGACATGTCTTTTGTGGAAGCAAAGTCATTCATGTCAGCAAACAGGATAGATACTGCTCGATTAGACCATAGGACTTGCAGTTGCCTCATTATGTATGGTACAGCCTCACTGCAACCAGAAGGATGCTGGAAGACATAGCGAACAGATAAAAACAATGAAGAAATATCTGACAACTTCAACTTTATATAGGAGACAAAATGATTTCACGGACAATATACTGGCTCAGTTTTTTTCAGAGCATAGAATTCAGAGCTGGAAATACTAATTAACATTTTGACTGTTCTAGCTAGACGTGTGGGCTAAAGCATTTGAACTCTGAATACACAGATTGCTGCAGTATTTCTAACGATAAGCACCAATTGTGAATTATACAATGAATGGTGAACTGCAGTGTGAAATTTCATATAAAATAGTCATGTTTGAATATCAGAAATCTCCTGGTCAATGTCATTTTAAACATTTTATTTTTGTAATATGGCAAAGTATTTATCTCAAAGGCTACAACATTATTATAAACTATGTTTTAAAACTCCAAAAAACACCAGGTACCACCATAGATACACCATCTCTCCCATTGAGACACACAGATCAAGACACTGCACAAGACTGAAGGAAAAGCATAGAACATACTTGTGATTGAATGGCTGAGCAGCCCATCCGAGTATAGGATGCCAATGTGACTTGGATGTTTGTTTTTTACCCATAATGCATTGACCACAAACCTGCAGCAACCTGTTGACTACAGTCTGCAAGTAGAATGTCATACTGTATGCAAAGATGGACATTATACCAGCTAAGACTTGTCTCTACCTTCATTATTTTTTATTTTCACTTGTGGTAGTCTTCATATCCCAACTCATTTTCACATGGGGTAGTCTTCATATCCCAACTCATTTTCACATGTGGTAGTCTTCATATCCCAACTCACTTTCACATGTGGTAGTCTTCATATCCCAACTCATTTTCACATGTAATAGTCTTCATATCCCAACTCCTTTTCACATGAGGTAGTCTTCATATCCCAACTCATTTTCACATGTGGTAGTCTTCATATCCCAACTCACCTACCTCAACTCTCTTCTTTTCTCTCACTCTCTTTTTCAACCCTCTTTCACTTTCTCTCTCCCTCTTTCTCTAAAATCTCCTTTTCCTCTCCCTCCCCTTTTCAACCCTCTTTCACTTTTTCCCTCTCTCTCTTGCCTCTTTCTCTAAAATCTCCTTTTCCTCTCCCTCCCCTTTTCAACCCTCTTTCACTTTCTCTCTCCCTCTCTTGCCTCTTTCTCTCAAATCTCCCCTTTCCTCTCCCTCCCCTTTTTCAACCCTCTTTCTCTCTCCTATCTCGCCTTTTTCTCTCAAATCTCCCTTATCCTCTCCTCCCTTTGTCAACCCTCTTTCCCCCTCTCTCTCAAATCTCTCCCTTTTTCCACCTTTTCGCCCTATTTCTCCCCCAAACTCTCTCCTTTCCCTCCCTCTCCTTCTACCCAATTCCTCCTTCTATTTTTTTTAATTTTCCCTTTTTTCCCTTCCTTTCTTTCACCCTTCTCTCTTAATCACTCTCAATTTCTTCTCTCCTTTTGGTGGCTTCTTCACCCTTTTTACTTTCTAACTTGATCCTCATTTGCCATTCCCTCCCACCCATTATCCACTTTTCCTATGCATCTCCAAACTTCTACATCTATTACTAATTATACCAGCAACAGTGAAGACATTCGTAAGTTATAGACTGTAAGAAAAGCTAATTTTGACACTAGCTATATATGTTACTAATTATAAATAAAAACCAGTAAGATTTGTAAAGTCAGCAATTTCCTAAAACTTACGGTAAAATTTATCACATCCATGACGACTCCTTCAACTTCTGCAAATCCAAGATGAATGACATTGGCTATAAAAAAGAAACAAATCACTGGCTATTAGATGGAGTACGTCTTCAATGCAGTGGCACAATTCTTGGTTGTCACAAGCACCAGCGTAATATCTGGCTGTCAACAAAGTTTAGAAACTGAAGCCTGGGCCAGAAATAATTCGGGTAGTTGTTTTCCCACGTGATTCTACGCCAGAATCAACTCGGCTGTGCAGTTTTGCTTCGGTTTTTCAGTATTTCCAGTTTACGTAGCATTACAATATTCTGGTTGCTTTATGCGAGATTCATTTTCAGTATAACTGCAAAGTAATGATTCTTCAGTTCTCTCTTAAACATCGCTTCTTTGAAAGAGTGTGAAAAAAAACTATTTAGTTTATTTGATTTTTGTTTTTTCATTTCGACAAGCTTGAGGCTTGTTGGAATTTAAAAAGATAATTTAAATACTTTCACAGTTGATGGAAAGTCGTTAATATGGTCTATAATCAGGGGACCTGCTTGTGTATACGGGATGAGACTTCAAAGTGGTAACCAAAAACTTTTCAAAAGCAAATTACGTTAGATATAAGGTAAATACTGGTCTTGTTAAATAAAATCTTAGATTGGCAGCTCACTACCACATGGTGACAATAGATGAACTTTCCTGTTTTCTGGTGACAAATCATGAGACCATTTTATGAACATTTTGATAATTTTAACCTGACACGTATGACCAGCGAGAGACACTAGAAGCAGGCCTGGCAAAGCCCAGGAAATCTTTCATCTCTAATCAGATAGGCAGCAGGTGGGTGTTTAAAATGGTGGTTCTCAGAAACCTGATGGAGTTTTGAAACTGAATATTTTAATAACCTGGTGGAAGGGCCGGAGCGCATACAGGTGAAATTTAGACGAAATCAGCCAAAAAATGTATAAACGCAGACTAACAGACAGACACACAATGATAAAGCGGGATTTATTAATACAGATTTTCAGTTTTTGCACTCTATCTTCTGACATCCTCTACTAGACAGTACATCAGAAATATTATTAAGAAAAAATTACGAATCCAAGAGAAATAGGAAAAGCAAGTACACCATTAACTTGAGATGTGCATTAGAAAAAGGTGTGTAAGAATATATAACAGCTCAAGTTGAGAAGGATAAGGTGAAACATGACAAATATATAGCATTGCTTGGACTAGTTGACTAGGAACTTTCTGATGTTCACGTCGAAAGCTATCAAATGGACAACCACGTGACTGTTACCATTACAACGGCTCAACAGAGAAGTAATATGAATGAAGACTCGCCGAATGCTTGGCATTGCACGGGTATTAAAAACAGCTTATAAACAGTGGCAGGTAATGTATTGCCACTGTATTGCATTGAATTTGAGTAAGCTAGCATCCGTATTACTAAACTTACTAATGAAAACCGAGAGAGCAAGCTTCAATGAGGTTGCGCATAACGCAGAGTCGCTATGCATATTTTAACCTAGATAATGACTCATGTCCCTCAATGAATCCATTGCATCTTGTGTAGCTTAATAGGTTAGCTTGTTGCTTGTGAAAAGGAGATTCTGAGATCAAATCTTTTGCGATACAGATTAGTCTTTGCGAGATTTTAATCGCTGGACAGACATCGAATTATGACAAACTTTCAGATTTATATATTACCCAACTAGACACCAGAGACGCAATGAGATTAACAAAAACTCATAAAAAACATAGAAGACCAACCGAGGAGGCAGAGGGTCCGATTACCCTCGAGGGTCACAGCTAAAGCCTGTAGCCTCTCGTAGTCTGAGAGATATTGTAGACAGTGCGTAATAAGCCTCTCGCCCATAAAGCGTAGATATATTTCTGGAGCCAAGGCAGCCATATGGTAAGTCAGCGCTGGCACTGAGAGGATGTGCAGCAGAAATCCTCTCTCACCGTCTTTAGACTTGTTTAGGTAAACTCTTTAAAAAGACCAAAATAGAATGATATGCAGTAATCCCGGCTACTTCATGGCTTTAGATTTTACAGCCGGCTTCAGGACTTCGGAGGGTACAAAATATTCATTACAAATTAAAGTAAAAAAATAAAAACTAAACTATATAAAATTATAAAATCTCTCTCAAGCTCTAGTCCAGTGAAATCCTCCTCATCATTGTTTGCCGTTTTTCTGATTAGTTTTGCTAAGTGTAAAAGTGCCAAGTGCTTGCAAGTGCACCCTTCATTATGCCTCAGAACCATGAACCTAAGAAAAATGCTTACGATTAATGAAAAAATGGCTCTCTTAGATATTAGTTTTTATTTTGCGGATTTCCACTTTTCACAAAAAAGCGCCGGTCCTGAATACCTGCGCAAAATGCAGAATTGCTGTAATTATGATTTTTTTACATAATATATGTATACAACACCAACCTTATTAAAAGCGTTAAGATATTGTAAAAGCTTTATCTTTTTGGTAGTATACATTAAACTCTCATCAACTTGACATGTGGTGTATTCATAAGAACACTTATATAACAGCTCCCCTACCTTAAAAGGAGAGTACATACAGCACACATTGTGGCTGGCTTGAAGCAAGGCTTGGTTTTAACGAGTCCATTAAATAGCAGCACCTACAAAAAGCAGGCAGGCATAGCATCACATGCCAAATATTGCTACTCAATACCATGCCTAAGTTTTGCGGGTGAAGCATTCATCAGGTTAATTGTTTCTTAATTAACCTACCAAATTAAACTTCATTAAAATCAATTAAAATTCTCATTAGTTATACAGCTGACTTGAAAATATAAAAACAGCCCGTTTTTTATTTGTTCTCATAAATCAAAATTCAGTTTCTTGTCAATCAGTAAGTGTAAGAGCTGCTTCTGTTTAAAATTGAAAATTTCATGCCACAAATCCTTTATATAAACCTATAAGTGCTGACTCACATTACCATAAACTGTAAATAGAAGTTGGCAAAAATGTTTAACAGAAACCATAAAGAACAAAACCTACCAGCATTTCATTTGCTCGTGTGTGAACACAGCCACCTTACACAATTGAGGTTTCAAGCTATTGGTGAAGTTCACAAGCATAAAATATGATAGGGAATGCAAACAATAGGTGGACAACTCCAACCAATCATTGCTAGGAAATGGTGATAATGCACATTAGATTAAAACCTACTACAATCTAACATATGACTATGTACTGACTAAACAATGTCAGCCAACTATACCAAAGAGAGGCATAGCGCACCTCCATGGACACGTAAAATCCATTCTCTCTGATATGAGAGAGAATATTGGCACAGATTTGGTTCATAGCGGGTCGAAGCACATCGCCTCTCTTGCCAGACAAGAGTTTCCAGTTGAGAGTAGATGTGAAGGAGACAAGCACAGTGAGCAGAGTGTTTATAGAGCGCAGTTCTGCTGGAGTGTCAGGCTAAAACATATGATCAGCATGTAGGGCATATAGTAGCTAGTGCTGAAACATGATCAGCAAGTAGGGCGTATAGTAGCAAATGCTGAAACATATGATCAGCATGTAGGGCATATAGTAGCTAGTGCTGAAACATGATCAGCAAGTAGGGCGTATAGTAGATAATGCTGAAACATGATCAGCATGTAGGGCATATAGTAGCTAGTGCTGAAACATGATCAGCAAGTAGGGCGTATAGTAGATAATGCTGAAACATGATCAGCATGTAGGGCATATAGTAGCAGATGCTGAAACATATGATCAGCAAGTAGGGCGTATAGTAGATAATGCTGAAACATATGATCAGTAAGTATGGAATTGTTTTAAGTGATATCTGTTTGTATTTAAAGACTGTGTTGTAATTGTTTTAAGTGATATCTGTTTGTATTGAAGACAGTGTGTTGTAATTGTTATAGGTGATATCTGTTTGTATTAAAGACAGTGTGTTGTAATTGTTATAGGTGATATTTGTCTGTATTAAAGACAGTGTTTTGTGATTGTTATAAGCGATTTCTGTTTGTATTTAAAGACAGTGTGTTGTAATTGTTGTAAGTGATATCTGTTTGTATTTAAAGACAGTGTGTTGTAATTTTTATAGGTGATATCTGTTTGTATTAAAGACAGTGTGTTGTGATTGTTGTAAGTGGTATCTGTTTGTATTAAAGACAGTGTTTTGTGATAGTTGTAAGTGATATTTGTTTGTATTAAAGACAGTGTTTTGTGATTGTTATAAGCGATTTCTGTTTGTATTTAAAGACAGTGTGTTGCAATTGTTATACGTGGTATCTGTTTGTATTAAAAACAGTGTGCTGTAATTGTTACAAGTGGTATCTGTTTGTATTAAAGACAGTGTGTTGTAATTGTTGTAAGTGGTATCTGTTTGTATTAAAGACAGTGTGTTGTAATTGTTATAAGTGGTATCTTTTTGTATTAAAAACAGTGTGTTGTAATTGTTATAAGTGATATCTGTTTGTATTTAAAGACGGTGTGTTGTAATTTTTATAGGTGATATCTGTTTGTATTAAACACAGTGTGTTGTGATTGTTGTAAGTGGTATCTGTTTGTATTAAAGACAGTGTTTTGTGATAGTTGTAAGCGACTTATGTTTGTATTAACGACAGTGCGTTGTAATTGTTATAAGTGATACCTGGTTTATATATTAAAGGCTGTGTTGTAAGTTATTTGTAGTAAATCATAGCAGTTTGATATAAAAACGACTTCATGCAATTTTAATTAATAATAAAACATTAAAAACCATTTATTAACAATTTTTTAAATATAAACAGCCTCAAAAAAGCCACTGACATCGTGATAAATAAACACCCAGAATAAGTTAATAGCCAGATAAAATGTGATCAGCAGGCAGTTTGTAAGTCTGTGAACATGCCGAAGTTCCAACAAGAAAATTAGAACATATCAAATCAATCTTTTTGTCTTCTTCTGACTGTACATGAGGAACACGCTTGTGATTATTTCTTAAAAGCACTTGAAAGGACTTAAAAGGACTTGAAAGTTGACTTTCATGAAGGAAATATTTCTAGTATGATAACACAGTAAATGAGACCATCCCCTAACCCCATGACAATAAGAAGAGACTAACCTGTAGCTTAGTGAGGCAATGCAGGCAGTGAAGTAAAAGATACTTGATATGTTCAATCCAAGACCCAGCTAGCTCCTTGTTCAGAAGCAATGACAAGTAATTCATCTGCAAGTAGCATGTATACTGACTGACCGAGTGAAGCACGGTTTAGCTAGTGAAGTTACAAGGCAAGTACCAAAGTCTCAGAACGATGAGGGCAGATTCAAAACCAAGTCCATACAGCTTGACACTGATGTTACAATTCAAATAATATAGATAGCCAGCAATGGCATCAGAAGCATTTCAAAGCTGGCATTTCTATAAGCAGACAGTCTTGAAATAGATTGGTTAGTGCTTCCACAAAAATTTTATTATCATATATTTTTGAAAAAGTAGTTTTCTGCATTCATAAACAGAATTTTTTGACAGAAACGTGTGTAGCTAAATATGGATAGGTGAGTGTGACACTTCACCAAACGACTAATTGAATGTTAATTCAAGTATGCAACCCATAGACATATACAACTCACAGACATATACAACCCACAGGCATATACAACCCACAGACATTGTCGTCAAAGATATAGCCAGACAAAGATGGTCAGGTGTGCCATAAAAGATGGTCAGGCGTGCCGTTAGAAATCATCAGGTGTGCCATGAAAGATCGTCAGGTGTGTCATGTAAGATCATCAGGTGTGCCGTGAGAGATGGTCAGGTATGCCAATAAAGCACAGAGCAAGAATTTGTAAAACTATTCTAATATGCTGGAAGGTAGACATTAGCCAGGGAGTAAAGGTGTCGGGCTGTGATGGCAAATATCACATTTTTAAATCCTGTTCCATGCCATCTTTCCCCATGATTACGAATACGGATGAATACGGCGCTTATTATAGTAAAGAGTTTCACGCTTAAAAGCTGTGATAACCAAATAATTGTTTTACGACAAACGCTTTCGGTGAATAACAATGTGTTATAGGATTCAATTGCCGGTCATCAACAGAGTAATCACCGTGTCGGTAACATATCACTGAAAGTGGCATAGAAAGAATAACTCATAGTTTCTAAATAGAGTAGGTGTAAAAAAATGCTTATTGCATACACCATTCCACAATAGATATTTTTTGATACTTTGTCATGCGGTCCCACCTAGAGTATGCAGAGGGAATTCAAGAGTGCCCTTAATAAGGTTGAAAAGTTACTGGTTGAGTCTTAGATTTAAATTAAATGCATATGAATTAGAAAAACTCATACTCATTGAACACCTAAATCAATAATTATTACAATAGAAGTTCAATTAGCTGCTGAACACATGACAAAATAAGTTGTCTCCTCTTTATCCGATGATGGTTAGAATATATGAGAAGACAATTCTCAGTTTTATGTACAGTAACTATGTAGTAATGTACAGTTGTTTGTGATATATTTGTGGCTAAACGGCTACTAATTTTTACTGAAGACTTTTACTGAGCTGTCCACGAACAGGCCATAACATAAATTCCCTTGCTGGCATAAATTTTGTAAATAAGCAAATACATATAATATAAAATACACATTATTAATACAAAATGTTAGTGCTAAGAATAATCTAACAATATGGCAATATAATTATATAAACAACTGCAACTGGTTATGCCACAAACCTTCATATTGTCAGAGCTCAGTGAGTGGATGACGTGCTTGCAGAAGCACTCAAATCTCTGTAAGGAAAAAAGGACAACAAATAAGTGTAACATTAATCAGTCAAACTACTATCATTCTTGCGCGGTAGTTCGTAATCTGTTCGATCAAACCCTTGTGGTTCAGTGAGTCAGTCTCAGGGGATCAGTGGAAGTCTCCTAAAGCCAGCAGCAGAAGTCACCGTGATTTGTAAGGTCAAGTCTTTATAAAAATATATGTAATTTGTTGTGAGTACATACATTGTATTGATTTTGTTCTTTGAACACAGTTCATCTTGTGCACCAGGCAAACATACACGTCTTGAATGTGCAAAAAATCATATTTTATTTTTTAATAAAGAAGGGTTTGGTGAAAGCCCATGTAAAACTGGTGGGTGCGTCCGACAATGTTAAGCACCACTGTTCTAATAGCTTCCATAGAGTCTGACTGTGTGTCCTACAAGGTTAAGAACCACTGCTTCAGTAGTTTCCATAGTAACTGACTGAGATGCTGATGACACTGAATGTTCCTATCTGGTGACAATTCACACAAACTTATTACTTGTAAAGTCAACTATAAAGATGGAATACAGGCATGAAACAGCAGAGTGAATACAGAAATAAAGAATAGGAAGAGAGGATATGAGTAGAGCTAATTAATGAAAAATATCCATGTACAAAAATGGGCGAAACACAACAATGAATGAATGACACTTATAACCAGCTTGTACAGAATACACACAGGGATGATGCTCTGGAATACAGAATGTGCTAAGATTCTCAGTTAAGCCAAAAGACTGGGTGAGATAAACTCTTCAGCGAAACATAAAAGTGGCACAAGTTACTAGTGGACATTGTCTCAAGACTACAACACTGGAACGCAGATATCAGTTGACTGTGGTATCGCTGAACCAATGAAGTGCAAAGGAAACATATTGTTGTACAAAAATATTGAATGAACATATATGACTAGACATAGGCATGCCTGAGCTGATGAACAAAGGTTTCGAGTGTTTACTGCAAGACAAAGGCATTGCAGATGCATTGTGAACAAGAGGTGTTGTATGTATACTGCTACACGGAGGTAAGATAAGTTTGGTGTATAAAGATGTTACATTACAAAGGTAATGCAGGACAAAGATATCAGGATATTGTAGAACAAGTGTTGAAAGACACAGGTGCAAGAAAACCAAGAGAAAGAGAGAAAGATTCACCAAGTCTGCCACTGAGCATCAGCTAATTGTATTTAGAGTGTTTATAAGAGGTGTGACAGGGGCAATGCAAGTACTAATGTCAATTACTTTTACATCAATCATTAATTTCCTGGTGAAACCATTTATAATCGTTTGGCATACTAGCGCACAAGTACACTCATGACAAATGTGAAGTCTTGTTGGTAGCTGACTATCCACTCGATTAACTAGAAAATTTAACGCTCTAAGCGATGGGTTTGCCTAAGCCTTCCGAAGAACTTTGTTTAAAATAGCCCAATATTCTGTATGAAAACAAATCATGTCTCTTATATGGTTTTGGGTGCATTACAGTTCTACCTACTTCGTCAGATTATGTATTGCAAGGAAACTAAGTCTAGTACATCCTGCTGACTATCTATAATAGTAATATTACATTGTTATTGTAATATATTAAAAGTCAGCAAGGTGTAATACTCGTTGAAATTTTGCTCTGTTTTCATCAAACCTATTAGCTGTTGCAAAAATGAAAAGTGAACCGCCCATTTTTAGCAGCACTAAAAATATGAGAACAGCCCAATTTATCGCGATATATTCATGTATAAATTATTGCATAATTAGCGATTCAAATTCTTAGTCACCAAAACTTTAACATTCTACCAGGCTAAGGGAGGCAAGTCCATAATTGAGTGACATAAATCCGAGCAAAAGAAGTTACATGCCACAAGTTTTAATGATCCTTCAGCTAGGACAATAGAGAAAACATGGAGACAGCCTTCATTCTCTGAGCAATCTAGCAGAGGCGAGTTAAAAACTCAACAAAGGTTGGAGGTCAAAAGAGGTTGTCTAGACCAAAAACTGACAGTAAAGATTACCTTTGTGAATGTTTGGGACTTTCTGGCCACTCTGATAAATCTCTGAGCGTGAGGAAATAGAGCCAAGGCTATAACAGAATGAATTAGCAATTTTAGGAATTTCATGAGAACACATTTAAAGCTGCAATAAAAACCATTCCACCATACGAACAAACCAATGGGAAACTCATGTAATACCTCAGAAACATATGAGAAGCACGTAGAATTAGAGCTGACAAATACTAGCAATCAAATAGGATTCATGAGCATTGACAGCAATAGGATTGTAGGCGGTAGCGGCTACAGCCATTTGCCATCCGACTGAAAATCTGGTGTGCTCGCTTTCCATTGGTTGAATTTCAATCAGGTTTTAGTTTGCGACAGCATTTTAGTTGTTGACTCGACCATTTTTGCTACCTAAATTTTACTAAGTATATTGCATCATCCCTCTTCGTAGTATGTTTAGTTCAGCGAGTCAGAAAGTCTCAGGGACATTTACTGTTTCACCAATCAAAGTTTAGCGGATAATGTGTTTTGGCATAAGCAAGGATAAATCCATGATAAATGAAGAGGAGTGGCTAGTTAGCAATGCTTCAGCCATACACTAACAATGTCTTGTACAAGAATTCTTTTAAAATAATTTGAGCGAAAAGCATAAAAAATAAATTCAGACAGATATTCTAACATTTCTTAAAAACAACAAGCTATCAACAATTATGAAAGACTACAATAAAGATACTGTTACAGACCTTACAAATGATAATCATGTTACTGACCCTACTTACAACTAAGGATAAACCTCAAACTGCAGTAATACCTTGAAATACGAGTCCCTACATATGAAAAATTTGAGATACGAGGATAATTTTGAGCAAATCTTTGCCTTGAGATATGAGAAAATTTTGAGATATGAGCATACAGGACAGTTCCCAATGAGATTGATGGGTGGCTGAGTATGCGAGAGGTCGCTTATGAGAACAGTATCATTCAGTCTTTCTCATCGGCTTAAAAAAGATTCAAAAAAGGCCTGACTAAAGTATTTAGATAGAAATCACTGTTTATAAAATTAAGCCAAAGTAGCATTAAGAATGCGGAGGCAGGTGGTAGGCAGGTGGGATGCTGATACCTGGGGAGAGAGAAGGGGTATATTCAGTTTGCTCATCACTGTAGTTTATTATATCATCTAGATTCTTTCTAAAACATACAATCATATGTCTCATATATATGTTATGTGCTCACTCATATATATACACAAATATATATACACAAATATATATAGTGTACACAAATATATATACACAAACTAACATATATCTATACAAACATATATTAACACAAAACATACATATATACACAGATGTATATATATACATGTATACATATATATATACATGTACATCTATATATACTTCTCAAAGTCCGTCTGTGGATCCATCTGTAGGTTTTCCGGCTATAGCTATTATTAGAACAGCTGAGCTGGACAACAATGCAGACTCAAAGTCATGGCTCACCGTCATTGGAAGCCTAACCTTATTAACTAGCTTACATGTAGTGGAGTTTTCCATTGGCAATATGCCAGGCTACTAGCTTGAAAGGTACAGTTGTTTGACAAAGTTTTAAAACCTTTACAGTTGTTTTTATTTGTCTCTTAATTTCTTTCAACTACACGACACACTTCTCTCATGATATGTACTTTGAAAGTTAGAATGGCAAATGTTGTTATATGTTAAATACAAATCAATTTTCTGTCCAAAGACTCTTCTATTACACGGGCAACCGCTGGGTGGCACAGCTAGTGTATATATATACATGTATATATACACAAGCGCATATACTTTATACAAAAACGCATATATTTACACAAGCGTACATGTATACGCAAGCGTATATAAACACAAATGTACAAAAATATTTCTATACTATATTCATGAGAATGAACAAAAAAAACCTGTATAATTCCACAAACAAGTATATCTATATGCATTGTATATATTTCTCAAAGTCTGTATGTCGTCTGTTGTTGTATGTCTGCATTCCAGCTATAGATCTTAAAATCTTGATATTAAAATTCCCTGTTCTGATAGTTTTGAACTCGTGACTAATACCATGAACGTATCGACAAGTTTCTTATCCGGACGCTCTATCACTGAGCTAGAACGCCATAGTGATCAAATATCTTTTCATATAACGCATACGCCATGCGTATTCGCCGTTACGATGCTCCTGTTCAGAAATATTTTGGGACCCAAGTATATGCAACACGATGCTTATTCGTCTTGTTTCGTTAAAGCTAATAATTTATCTCGAACTTGAAATTTGGCGATTTTTGTACTGATTATATAAGTTACCAAACTATATACGTTGAATCGACATTTCGTAGTTTACATACTTGCTATTTATTTTACATCTACCTTCAATTCGTTACTAATGTATTCCAGCTGCTCAGAAGACTTCTTCCCAGCTACATTATGTTTTTTGGATTCTGATTTGGTACCTTGCGTTCCACAATCATTAAATACCAACAAAATCTTTGTTTGTTTAAAATATCTTTTACATTATTTCTTTTAGTTAAAATTAAAACATACTGGTTTGTATGAACATTTTTCATTTTGTTATTTATCGTTTATATTAATAGCGACATAGTATATTAACAAGCGCTATTTTTTTGCCTCAGCAGCCGAATGTGTCGTTCGTTAAACGCGTGTTTCCAAAAAATTCCTATCAGTGCTCGCTTTGTGTATTAGCTTACACATATTTCCTTCTAAACCTAACCAATTAATAATCCGTATTTACTTTCATATTTTACAACAATCATTTGTAAGATTCATGTAAGATTATCTGTAAGATTTGTCGTTAGTATCAGTTATTCCTCACTCTCTTATACTTACATACATTTACATTTTTGAGAAATAGATATATAGGTAGATAGATTTACATTCTCTTATTACACTTATAAACTTCGTATAACTTTTGAACTTTGAAATATATGTTTTTAAAGTTTGTTGCATTATCGTTTTTATTTCAACTTGCATTTTTAAACATAATTTGAGTATAATATCTATTTGAAGTTTAATCATTATTTAGTTTCCAATCTTTATCATTAATATTAATTTTTCATTCAACCATTTTTAGCAGACATTGTTCTAATAAAATTTCAACTGCCATACTAACAGAATACTACCATATTCTGTCATATTTTTTTATTCATCTGTTAAATACATGTATTCTCAGAAGTTACACATTGTCTAATGCCTCAATTGCCTCTAATGCCTCCAAAGAAAAGAACCTGTTTGCACAAAATCGTTTCCTCATGATATAAAGTTTGAAAGTTACAGTTGTTTGACAAAGTTTGAAAACCTTTACAGTTGTTTTTATTTTCTCTCCTAATTTATTTCAACTGCACAAAACACTTCTCTCATGATACGTAGTTTGAAAGTTAGAATGGTAAATGTTGTCATATATGTTAATAACAAATCAATTTTCTGTCCAAAGACTTTTTTATTACTCTGGCAACGCCGGGTAGCACAGCTAGTATATATATGAGCATGTATATATATTTATATATGCATATGCAAATCAATGACCTATACAGTGAAACATATATCCAGATACTATGGGATGCTGAATCAATGTTCTTGGTAAACAAAGTAGGAATTCGAGCTATAGCTATCAGCAATGTGCAAAACATTCCCTATTTCTTATTTCATATAAATATCAAAATAGAAAATAGAACAGAAAAGTGAGAATTGAGATTGTTGGCAGAGCAGTGGCATGTGAAAGTGTCAAGATACATCAAAACAAGTCATGTCAATAACCATTAGGTCATGACAGGTTACTAGAACAATGAATGTCATCGCTAGAAGAACTGATGTCATAGGTAGATGAGATGATGTCAGTGAAGTGATGTCATAGCTGGATGAGGTGATGTCAGTGCAGTGATGTCATAGCTGGATGAGGTGATGTCAGTGAAGTGATGTCATAGCTGGATGAGGTGATGTCAGTGAGGTGATGCCATAGCTAGATGAGGCGATGTCAGTGAAGTGATGTCATAGCTAATTGAGGTGATGTCAGTGAAGTGATGTCATAGCTGGATGAGGTGATGTCAGTGAGGTGATGTCATAGCTAGATGAGGCGATGTCAGTGAAGTGATGTCATAGCTAGATGAGATAATGTCAATGAAATGATGTCATAGCTAGATGAGGTGATGTCAGTGAAGTGATGTCATAGCTAAATGAGGGGATGTCAGTGAGGTGATGTCATAGCTAGATGAGGTGATGTCAGTGAAGTGATGTCATGGCTGAATGAGGTGATGTCAGTAAAATGATGTCTAGCTAGATGAGGTGATGTCAGTGAAGTGATGTCATAGCTAAATGAGGTGATGTCAGTGAGGTGATGTCATAGCTAGATGAGGTGATGTCAGTGAAGTGATGTCATGGCTGAATGAGGTGATGTCAGAGAAATGATGCGTTAGTTAAATGAGGTCATGTTAGTGAAGTGATAGTTAAATGAGTTAATGTCAATGAAATGATGTCATAGTTGGATGAAGTCATGTCGGTGATGTCATAGCTAGATGAGGTGATATCAGTAAAATGACATCACAGTTAAATGAAGTGATGAGGTTTGATGATGTCATGCCATTTGGTCACATAACCAGTTCTGATGTCATTTAGTCTGATAATATAACTTGGTCTGATGATACCAGAATGCCTAGCCGTGTAACATAGTCTAAGGATGCTCTAAAGCCTGAGAATAATACAATAAGATCTACGATGGCATAAAGTTTGGTCATGTTTGTACTCTCATAGTTTGTAATCCGTTTCAATTCAATTTATAGTTTGTTAGTACGGTCATACCTTGATATACGAGCGCCTCAGCATACAAGAAAATCGAGATATGATCAGAACTTCAAACAAGTTTCTTCCTTGAAATACGAGTAATCTTTGAGATACGAGCACAGAGCCGGTTCTCGATGGCCACTATATGATCAAGGATGTGAGAGGCTGCTTTCGAGAACAGCATCGCTTGGTCTTTCTCTTCGAATCAGTTTGAAAAAAAGTTTTTAAAAGGTTGGCTAAAAGTTATAGTGAATGCGAGACAAAAAGCGCCAAACTGGAAACGGATAATAAAAAATTAAGACTACAAAATTTAAGCGAGTTTAGTAAATGATTAAAACTTAGACTCAAGTATGTGTTTAGTAAGATAAATTCATTTAAGTTAAATTCAAAGTTCCTGTTACATAGTGTCACAAATGTTTAGTGTACCGAACGCATTGATGTCAAGTCTTTCAGACCACCATTAGCCTGGTCTGAGCAGGCAACCACGTCTGCCACGAAGGTAAAAACTTACAGTATTGTATATACTAATATAGTAATGTTATATTTTATTGCAGATTCTAACAACTACATAGATACTTGTTACTTTATTAGCGTAGATATTGAATTAGGACAATTAAAAACACGTTTTTCTGCAGTAACACCCGTTTTATGTGGGTTTGTCATAGTAAGGTAACGGATTAATTTGTATTAAGTTATTTTATATAGGAAATAGTGCCTTGAGACACGAGTATATTGACATACAAGCTCAGTTCCAGAACGCATTAAGCTCGTATGTCGAAGGATGACTGTATAAGGAAGCAGTTTTAATGTAGGTTATTTTTACATGTACATAATCCAGGGTAATAAAACAACATTGTCCTCACATATTCTCCATCACTTCTTCATACAAGTATAATACCATCTTATGGATAACGCCACTAGGTTTGATAGTTAAAATGATTACATTAATGTTAAATTGATGCTATCAGAACAAGTAATACTTTTTAATTATCTACAAATCTACATGTAAAATTATCCGTACATACCGAATAGTAGCCAAATAAAATCTCCGGGCGCTGATGCCACGCATGAATGCCTAAAAATATACCAAAAAATAATTTCGAACAATGCGTAAACTCTGCTTCTCCAATAAGTATGACCCAGAGTATTCAATCTAAAACTGGACTTTAATTCTTGTTTTACTGGACAATAATGCGACTTCAACCAAGGATTTGAAGAGAGGCTGTTTAAAGGGCAGGCACACTAGAGCACTAGGCCATCAACATAACTCGGTCAAAAACTAGATTTGCGTATGGTTAGTACCAATTTTAAAGTAACTTAAAGATTTATTTGCAACAAAATTCACATAACAGTTATTTGGTATCAAAAGATTCACCATGTCTTACTCTGCTGTGTTGTAGGTGCAAAATATGTGAAAATGTGATTACAAGCTCTTAAAAGCTGAAAAACGAACAGTTAATCGGAGTCATCACGAAAACACCGTAGTTTGGAATCTCTTTATTTCGATGACGTACTCAAACATTGTGGTTATCGTTTTGACACGTGATGTGATCACATGAAATTAAAGGCCAATAAAAGGTTCATAGCACTAGTTTATGACAAACACTTCAGGTTCTACCGGAAAGCCCATATCAAATATAGATGCTCGCTACTTTACAGTTTCGTTTCAGCCTGGTCTAATCATCTAGTCGTAATCTGATCATGTGACTCATACTTCTGGCCAAATGGCGTGAACCATTTCTGCAGCATTTTTCGACTATCACAGGTGACCAACGGGCTCATCATGTTTATCAGAGGATGATATGCACTCCTTCGAGCTAAAGTTAAAAAATTAAACGAATTTTTACGGTAGGTTTTGAGATATCAATGCTCAAAGTGACAGCATTACAATGATGATGAAATAGACGGGTAAGGACAATAGACATGGTTTTATTGATAGCGTGAAGTATATTTGTGAAAATATTTCGACGAATGGGGTTGCACAAAAGTGTAAACAGAAGCCATCGTGTAGAACTACGGTACATCCCATTTGAGCCGTTTTGGAAAGGGATTCCAATCTACGGCGTTTTCGTGATGGCTGTGATTAACTGTTCGCTTTTGAGCTTTTAAGGGCTTGTAATCACATTTCCACATATTTTGCACCTATAACACCGCAGAGTAAGACATGGTGAATTTTTTGATACCAAATAACTGTAATGTGAAGTTTGTTGCCAGTCAACCTTTAAGTAGACCAACAATGCAACTAAAAATTCTAAGTAGACTTGAAATAAACAAGAAATACACTGATTAGATGAAAGTATGAAAATGTCAACCTGAATAAGAATAGAAGACTTCTCCTGAATCACCCGTCTAGCTCTTTCCTCTCTCGCTTGTTTAGCGTGTTCCAGAAAATGGGTTTTCTCATCATTGGAGCTAGTTATTTTAGGCTCTTGGCTGCGATTATGCCCAAACATGATTCGAATAAAAAACCTAAAAAAAGTAAAACTGGGAGTCCTTCCCAACCTCCATATGAACACATTTAGTAGAGTTAAAAGTCAGGCCCATTAGACAGACCAGGCATACAGTGCTGTTACATGTACATTATCTTGAAAACCAGCAGCTCCGCACTCTGTGATATCCATGCATAATAGGGTGTCATCTGCATAAAGTCGGCAGAATGCACCCTTCACACCCAGAGGAATGTCGGTTACAACAATCAAAAACAGCAGAGAGCCCAGAATCAATCCCTGCGGGACTCCAGAGGATCAGCAAACAACTTAGACCTCATGCCATTAACAGTAACAAACGAAGTTCGGTTCTTCAACCACATCTCCACCTACTGCACAACATGAACATCTAATTCATAAGCCTTGATTTTACTGATAAGTAGATGATGAGGTGATGATGATGATGATGATGATGATGCTTATCAAAAGCCTTAGCAAAGACAAAAAAATAAGATAAGCCTTTCGCTCAGCTAGAGCGTGTGTTGTATGGTGAATAACATCAAGAAGTTGAGTTGTGGTGCTATGTCATCTGCGGAAACTAAGTAGGCTACTACTTACCAGATGGAACTAACTATGACATGCTCAATCCTTTTAGAGATACTACAAGTGAGGCCAATAGGTTTCACATGTGGTATCTCAATAGCTATTGGGAAGATTTCTTCTCCAGCTCTTAAATATGGGAACAACATTAGCTGTTTGCCAGTAATCAGGAACGTATCCTTGGTTCAGACAGGCTTGCATTACAAGTGTTAAGTATGGTATAAAATATTTTACTTAACTGGCGAATGCTTTTAAACAGTACGGCGATATATTATCAGGGCCGGATGTCTAATGAGATTTCCGGATGTCTAATGAGTCGATTAGGTTGGCAATTCCTATCTTTGTTATTATTATTATTTTCCAAGGGAGGCATTAGGTTAGAGGCATTTAGAGAAAAATTAGGTATTGGATGTATGTCTTCATTATAAACCTATGAAAAATAAGTTGCAAAGGTATTGGCCGTATTCTCTGTAGGAGTATTATCTAGGCATCTAATATTGTTTGTTTGGCTTTGTGATTTATTAATGAAGTTAAAGAAAGGCTTGCTATTGCCTTTTTCAAGCTCTTGAGTCGAATGACACTCGATGAAATTAGATTTAGCATCATTGACAGCATTTTTCACTTGGTTTTCAGGTGATTCAGGTTATTAGAATTTTTTACTGAGGTGTACTGCCTTGCTGTTTTATACAACCTGTCTCTTTTTCTGATTAGGCGTAAAAGAGGCTGTGTCATCCAAGGTTTCCCTTTCGGGCTTGAAACCAGCATAGGAACATATTTTGACATAAAAATAGTGTGGTGCTTTTACACAGGTCACAGTTCTTCGAATAAATCCGAGAATAAAATGCCAATATTCTCATAGTTTGCCTATTTGTAATTGAATTTCACTTTGCTACTATCTGAGATATTTTTAGGTGTAATTGTACTGGGTCAATTTCAATTAAAATCATATCATGGTCTGACAATCCAGATAGACCTAGCAGTGATGATGCATTGTACCTACTCTATCGTTCTAAGATTCAATGAAACTGGGAGACGGAAATTTCTCAATTCACAGACATAGCATAGATTGATGGCACCTTTTGCGACAACAAAAAGTTACACACGTGAACCAACATGATGATAATGATGTTATGACTGAGTGCGATAAACCATTGTAAAGACCAATCTAGTATATTTCCCAAAATCTCTTGTAAGGAAAATGGCAATAAATTGCATAATTAATGACTATGTATAACAAATATAGATTATGAACACATCCTTCAAAGAGAACGAACCATGCGTTATTATACTCTACAGATGCCACTAGTTGTGAGAAGAGTCCTCGGTAAGCTTCTTACATATCGTCATACTTGCGCAGCTAGGAGCCACTTCGGGGAAGCGCTAGCAGTAGCACACTAGGGTTTAGAATTCGACTTGCAATATTTGTAGTTCCAAGGCTATGTTAAATATGTATCGTATATACACGTATTTCGTTTTAAATAGACGCTTACCCGGTAAGGCAATTCCGAATAGAATTTTTTACTTGAGCATATCGGACAACTTTTGCAGCTAAGAAAACCTAGCTAAGGCAGGCAATGCTGAACGTTATGAAACTAACATGATTATACAGTAGCTTAACAATGTACAATATTATTTTCGACGTTTTAAAATTTTTTCTGCGTTATAAGGCCTTGATTATCACAACAGAACTACATTCACAACCCACTGCCTAAAAGCAAACACCCAATCAACAACTTCAATACACTGGGAGATTGCTAAATGTTATTATGTTGGTTCAATGGGTTAAATGAGGTTGTTTGCTTACTTTTTTAACAGCTAACAAATTGACTTGCTGGAATGGTTATTTTGTTGTTAAATAGCACAAACCTGGCAAATTTTACAACATCACTGAGCATTTCATGCATGAAACCAAGCAATGTACAACGATTTATTGGTCACATGACATACAAATTCAAGAATTCTGATGCTTTGATGAAGCTTGAAAAGTATAGAAAACTATGTCATCCACAGAGATTTATACAAAACCATGTACAACTACACATTACATTTTCGGCTGTTTCAATTTTTTTGTATTATTCACAAGGCCTTGATAGGCACAACAGAACTACCTTCACAATCCACCCACTCCACTGCTCAATAACTGAACTACCAATTCATTTACTTGAATACACTGGGAGATTTAAAGTGCTTGCTTATGTTACATGCTATGAAAAACCAGGAAATATTAGCCAAAAACGGACAGTGTGGAACGAATTGACCAATGGTACAACTAGTAGTGTCATATGGAATATTGCCGCATAACTAATAATAAAAATGCTATGATGCCAAGCTTTCTTCATCACTTCAGCGAAGAAGGAATTGACATTCTCATGAAGAGCGGATTACTCATCAGCAGTACAATCTCGTGCCATGTGACCCATACCCCCACATCTGTAACACTTGATATCTCGACTTCCACCACTGTCACCACCGGAGGGGCATTCACGAGCGAAATGACCAGCTTCACCACATCTAAAATACGTGCATGAAAATCTGTATTACAAGCCATGCAACCCAGAAGCATGATAACATAACGAGCTATGATAGCGTTTAATAAAACTCTAGTAAACCGAGTACTCTTTACATTACTCACTTGTAACAATTACCACCGCCGCCGCCTCCTCCACCACCACCAGATCGACCGCCAGTCCTCCTGCCATCCGGGCAATCACGTGACAGATGACCATCGCGACCACAATTGTAACAATTGCGACCGCCTCCGCCACCACCTCCATCACGCTTGTCAGGACAGTCTCGAGATAAATGACCTTGATTACCACATGTGTAGCAGGAGCGATCTCCTCCAAAGCCTCCTCCTCCTCCTCCACCTTGCCGACCACCTCCACTGTTTGACCGATTAGGACAATCCCTTGACATATGTCCCGACTCACCACAGTTGTAACAGGAACCTACAAGTTCAAACTAGTCCTGAAATTTCAGCACACCAATATAACAAATAATATACCACATGTAACTGCAACACGTGTTACCAGTACGGCGCACGAGCTAAAATTGACACACATGTGGTTAGCAATCAGTGAAGAAGCACACATAACAACAGATTGTGCCATCAAATCAAACCACTACAACACACTACACAACGCTCTAATCAAAGCTGCAAGATAGAATTGGTGAGTAGAAATGTTGGTTTTCAATGAAGCAGCGAATGGAAAACTATGCAAAAATAAAATAAGCGTTATGGTAAAGTGCGAGATACCAGGTTCCAGAGGTTCCTGTGGACACTCTTTTGCAATGTGTCCAAACTCATTGCAATTGTAGCAACGTTCAGACGACTGTCTGCAGTGACGAGCAATGTGCCCATAGCGACTACACCTGTAGCAACGCTCTACAATAATACCCCAAATTTTGTCACCCTCTAAAGCCTTTGTGATGCTACATCAAAGGAGCCATGCCACACTTCAACAGAAACGATTTATAGAACATTTTAGCATTGTACAAAGCTTTGCAATATTATTAGTAAACTTATTTAAAAAATGTCATCCATACACAACAACTGAGAAACCCATATAGCCCAGATTTAAAAATCAAGTGTGTAGCTGCATGGAAGTCCCGACCAAACAAGCACTGATAATTTTGAAAGCTTTGAAGTTTTCCATTTATTGGTTTTAATGTGTAGAATGGCTCCTTTACTGGTACTACTAGATCAGCAGTCATCTGGTCGGTTAGAATGAAGCCAAAATAGTAACTCACGATCGCCTCCGCCTCCTCCACCTCCTCTTCGTTCATTGCCTCCTTCAGGACACTGCCGGGCCATGTGACCTGGCTTTTCACATTTGTAACATAAGCGCTCACTCATGATGGTATCAATACCTTACTCTACCTAAAAAATGACAACGATTAATACATTCAAAGTGTTCCACAATTTGACGTTCAGTAAAACTATTAGCATTTTAAGTAAACTTATTCACAACAACGAATTATTCTGCTAATTAGACAACCTATTGAACGAAGTTAAAGAGACCTACCTCAAATCACAACACCTAAGCACTGAAACCTCCCAACACTTCTCCGCAACAAAAATTTAACCTTTCTTCGTTCCACATGTGGAGCTAAAAGAAAGAAGGAGGAGGGAACATTTAGGATTTCCGCTTTATACAAAAAAAAGGAGCTTTTATCGGTTTTGTCATCACATTTTTAATAAAGCTAAGCAACCTATAATATTAGCTTACCTATTATTTTGTTACTCATGAATTTTTTAATGTGAATATTTTCAAAAAGAGCAGCATTTAACAAAAAGTGCGCCTTTCAAGGCCTCATATTTTAACACTCGTTAGCATCGCAATATCGTCATTCGAATCGAAATGTAAGAGCCGACGTAGACAAACGCACCATCGGTTTAATAGATCTCATTGCGCGGTGCCATTGTTGCGCCAATATCTTACTAGTCTCGAAGATAGGATTTTGTTTGCAAACAAGCCATTCTAGTATCTTATTGATTGTTCAGACAAACTAAAGAAGTGGCTTCTAAGCATAGTACGTGCTTGTTTTGGTTATATGTTTTCAAAAAAGTGAAAACAATTGCTAAACTCGCATCTTTATTGTATCGTTGACACTCATGACGTGTTTGCTGTTTGCATAAACATAAGATGATATAACTTTGTATTTATATGTATAATTTATACAATGTTACAATGATTGTTCTGCTCATAAATGATATTGTTTGCATGATTTTATTGCAAATATTAGTTACATGCCAAGTCATCTTTACCTACGCATCAATTGGACCAAGAGATCATCTGCTCGGAAAGTGTGCTTTTGTTTGTACGTTAGCACCAACTCATTGACAGCCATTTTACCCACACACACAAAAAAACAAATATCATTTTCAGTAATTACTTTAGCGTTAGCTTTTTGCATCTGATTTGGTTAGCATGTGTATTCACCTAGTAATGAGAAATTTTGATATATTCGGCTTCTTGCAAATCCTACTAAAAGTTTTGCAAATGCCCAATGTTAACAAATATTGAAACTGCTAAAGATTTAATGTCTGCTTTCCAATTTTCTCATTAGCGATGGTGCAATACCTAAAGCTCACTAATAAACTGATATGTAGGACCTATATCTTATTCTGATAATACTTAACCACTTTGGGTTGGGTGCTTGATTGTTAAGCAGTCTTTGTTAAGTACTTGTTAATACAATGGATGTCAGAGTTGTTTTTTTTGCTTTAGCAAATTATTTTTGAGTTGTTCATTATTTTGAGACTTAACCCTTTTGCAGGCATAGCGACATTATTGTCGTTTTGCGATACTGAATGTGCACGCACACTAGAGCGAATTTGATACGAAAGTGGAGTGATGTGACAAAGCGGCAGGATTGTTGTGTTTTCAGAGCATTCAAACATGTTTGATTTTGGGTGCGACCTCTTGCACGCTATTGGCTGTACCAAGGTCAGGCTGCAAAAACTGCAAGCCTGATCGTACCAAACACTAGTGTATTAATTAGAGTAACTTGATTAATTAGTTAATATTAGTAGCGTGATCAGATGTGGAAGAGCAACTCATTGCGCTAGTAAGAGAGAGGCCATGCCTCTATAATCAAAGACACCAAAATTAGAAAAGAGACGATATCAAGAAAAATAACTGGCGAGAAATCGCAAAAGGGTTAAAGCTAGCTGATAAGTACATAAATAATAATTAATATATTTTTGTTAAAATTTAAATTAAAACAAAATAACATCACTTTATTAATCAAAACTGTGTACTGTATTTGTTATTTCTGATGGACGCAAATGATATCGTACTAAGTGCGCTTTGAGGTGACATTCGTTTGACGCCTCAGCCGCTACAGCTTCGTTTCATTTGCTTTTAGTGTGGGCGCACACTTTGACGCTAATGGGCAGAGCGACAATTATGTCGCCACACGAGCGTTTTTATAAAATGTTTTCTGATCAACTTATTGCCTTTTTTTGTCTTATGTTTTTACCAATAGTAAACTACAATATATTGGTCTCTCGTAACAATCATAAAATGAGCCGTTATGAGAAAAAAAAAACGATCGTTTTTGCAATACGAAACGAACGAAAAATCCGAAATGAAAACGCCTTTAAATATGTGGTTGCGTCAAAAAGGTCGATTTAATGAAATTAAGACCAATAAAAGGCTAAAACGTCAGCTACAATTTCATGTCATTTTTGTCTTTGTAGACCAACCTGTCCAGAGATGTATGTGTTTGAATGAGGCCATTTTTTAAAAAGCTCAGTCTCCAGCGTGTGCTTTATTCTTGACGTAACGGGTGATACATGTGAAAAGAGTCCACGAGCAATAAATATAAGATCTCTTCTTTAGCCAATCATCAGAACGAAATTTTTATATTGGTCATGTTAAATGTGATCGCTCGTAAAACGAGTTGTCTGTGATGTCGAAGATTCTCGTTTTTAGGGAGATTACTAGTTAGTTACGCGCATCGATTACTAGTAGATTCTAGTAGCTACATGCATCGACATATTTATTTTACGTTATTCATCAGACGGGTTATGGTTAGAGCTGACAGGCATCAGCAGCGTTATGCTGCAGAGGAAGATAGGAGAATGGAGGTAAATTTATCTTCAACTTTGAGTATCCTATACATATATTCTAAGCTAAAGGTAATACTTTTAGTACTCATGAATACATCTACTAGTAAGTAAAATTACAACTTTTTGCTATCATGAATCATCGTTGCATAACTTTTTAATTGTATCCCAACTTTTTATCGTTGCACCTAGCTATAGCATTTTCTTTGGCATTTTTAGCTAGTAAATTAGATTTATGATTAGAATTATGCTCAGTGTGTAAAAAGTGAGAAAAATCGATTGATCAATGCTCATCTTCAACTTTCAAAAACAAAGCTTCGAATGGTTGGCTTTGTGTATATATGCTTTTGTTAAGCATTTATTAGTTTTGAAAATTACACTCGCTATCTATCTAACTCTAAAATTGAAAGCTTTCAGTAGATACGCGTTAGAACGACATATATATAAATGAATGACATTTATTACATTTGTTTTAATGTTGCATGATGTTTATGTTCACAGGTTCACTAGTGGAGCAGTTGTCGGTCTGGAAAAGAAAACGAGACACAAATGTGTGCTGCACAAGACATATGTTTTGTTTGAGTTTGCTGCAGTAGATTAATTTGTCCTATTGTATGAACTGAAACTATGTGAATGGCCACGACTTGGATGGATGTTTTAATAAAAACTTTGTGCTGCGATGGAAATGTTTTGGCTTGTAAAAATTATACAATAAAATTATATTGTTAAAGACAATGCAAAACATGATTTACAGAACATATTGAATACATTATAGCTCTGTTATCGTCTGTGCTGAAATCTTATCTGATAGATGGGTTTATGAAGCGTAATCAGAGCTGTAATGACAGGTACTTTTGAAAGAATGAAATGAAAATAGTAACATCCAATCATCAAGTCGAAGTAGCAACACTGATTTGCACAAAAGTAGAATTGCAATAATGTTCCTTTTGTATACAAGCCTTCACAAAGTGTTATAAGCTTTAGTTAGATGCGCATGATTGTGAAAAACAAACGCAAGCAGACATTCTTGTAAAAACCTGCATTTGCTTTAAAACAGTTGAAAAAATGTAGACATCTTTATTGAAATTCTCTGTTCTACGTTGTATGGCTTTGTTTGCCTTTCTTGTAGGTGAAATGGCGAGTGATTCATCAGCATTTCCACCCTTCAGTCGTCTATTCATAATTGGCGATAAAAAGGCGACCGAAGATGATTACAGAACTACTTTCAGTAAGATAGCAGAACCAGCTATAGTGACATTTATTAAAGATCGAGGCGGCGAAAATAAAGGTAGCTTTAAATTACATCGTCTAGTAGTATTTAATCATAAAAATTAATCGTTCTTCTATGCATTTCTCATTGACAATGTTGTCTTGTTTAGGTATAGTGTATGTGCAAATGAACAAGACCTCGGATGCTTGCAAAGCTGTTGAACAACTTAATGGTGTCTGTGTAGGCAGCACAACACGTTCAATGAAGGTAAAACCTTTCTTTAAGGATTAAAGGTTTTGGGTCATCTTCTATAACAATACAGATGCGTTGTATAGCTGATATTTTGTCGCCTGTATGTATGTTTTTATGAACTATAATAATATTATATCACTTGATTTAAGCATACATTTCTTACTAGCTTGTAATTATTCCACCAGGGATTGTCATATTTATCTATGTTGCAATGTTGAATTTAGTGTACCTCGAATGTTTATTTCTCGTACAGGTTTTGATAGCGACTAATCGGTCTGAGACCATATCGGATGAGGATATTATGGCTCAGGTTTCCAGGCTCTTTGTGGTAGTGCCCAAAACCTTCACGGAGGATGATGTGACTCAAGCTTTTGAGGTAACTCATCATATCCGTATTTTTATGCTAGGCCTATGATGACATCGATATTTCTTTTGTTTATCTCAAACCTTGAAAGTGCATTTACCTGAGGTGATTATACAGCTTCAACCGACCATAGATCAATGATCATGCGTAGACAGCAAGTTTCGTAACACGCTCGTAACATAAATAATTCAAAAGTTCAAGTTCCGAGTTTGAAGAGATTAATAAAAGCAGTTAGGGATCCTTTTTTTGCAATTCCACGTTTTCTTTTGTCAATTTTATCACTTCGCCTTTGTTTTTATGTATACTCAATATTTAATTTGTTTGAGGAATCAGATATCCAAGTATTACATTATTGTCATTGGCTATTTTGAAGTAAATTCTATCGATCATTGCTGAAGATATACAAATCGATGAGGACAATCACTGTTAACTATTTGGATCTCTAGCAATGTCCAATGTGTATAACCTTGGTTGCGAAAGGTTCATGTCGCAACTACCTATTTTAGATCTATCTGATGTGATTCTGTTCTGATATGTTTTCATCAGTAGGCATGTGGGTTGGAAAGGAGATGCATCCTTTTTGCGCGACTCTAAACATCACATTTTGCAGGAATATGGTGCCATAAAAAAGGTTGTTACAATCAAGGATAAGAGAACGAATGAATCGAAAGGTTTGGCATTTGTGACCTTTGTAAGGTCATCAGATGCTGCTACTGCTTATGAGAAATGCAGCTCGGGTGAGTCATTGTATATTCCTTTCAATTTGCTAAACTCCGATGTCAATTATAACGAAAGTTTTATCTTGATGATGGTGACCATTTTGTTACAAAATTCTGCTACAGAATGTTTTAATTCTTTGACAACATTGTTACATTGGTATTGAAATTACTGCAAAACCTCTAATTGAATGCCATGGCACTCTATTTTCCAACCCTTTTTATAGTGGCAGTCGAATAGAGGGGGGGTTCAAAAATAGCCTGGCATTGTATTTTCAAATGGATCGTCAGAATTTTGAGAAGATCAATTTAGCTTTTTTACGGACGAAGCAGATTTTGTCTATCTGCTACCCTCTCTTTTCAGCGGAGCGATATTAACCCTTTTGAATGCAATAAGTCTGTTAACTTACCTCCAACTTGTCAAAGATCTCTTAATAAATATGCATTCAGATGCCGAGAAATATTGATAGCAATTTCTTGCCTATCACCATATAATATCATCATCTTATCTGTGATGATATTATAGCCTGTGTACAGCCTTGCAATTTGTTGGAGTGTTCAATTTTTATTTAATTCTAAATTTGAAGACAATTTTGTTTTACATATATATTTACCAATGTTGCATAAAAGCTCATTGCACTCATTCGTATGTTTGTTACAGTTTGCAGTCAAATTAGCTTTTTATGTGCAATAGAAGAGAAGTTATGAGCATCGATCCATTGTAAGATCAGATTATCGCAATGACGTTGTTAAATGAGATGCTATAAATCTGTAAATAAGCTGTATAATGATAATCTATCAAATGCTACAAATACATGTATATAATTTCATGTACGAGTGACATAAACTAATCATTCTTATAGTACATCATTATATTGCAATGAGAGAACTAACTGTTATTGATGTAAACTATTCATTAATACGATTTTGAGGACACTTTTCTACTGATGACTTACTATTATGGGTTTGCAAAGATCAAAGAATGTCAAAGTAGCGGGTAAATGGGCATTGCGTTAAAAAAAGTGGCGCTCTTTTCTTCAACCCTTCTCCCATAGTGGCGGTCAAATAGAGATGGCATTCAAATGTGGGTTTTGCAAGAAGTGGAATATTCTGAAGTATTCAACATTACGTTTATATCTTATCCGATCTAGGGCTTCACTAGTGTCATTTGGAATGCCACTTGCTTCAGGCTTTAATGCTGCTGTAAGTTTGGCAAGATATTTGCTACTAGAAGTCGCATTGTTGAGTTTCAGATGACTGATGCCTGTAAGCATCGGTATGAACACACTTTACGGCGCTACGTAAAACATTGTTTTCAGTATACCCAGTGTGTTTGCCATTTAGTATCTATTAGTTACCATTGTTCGGTTAAGTGTATCCGTTTTAAACTTTAACAACATTGTGGGCAGTTATTGCTATAATTTGAGGTATGGTAAAAATTGAAAAGTTACTGGAATTTTATATAATTTCGTTTACTCTTACTAGCATCTTTATCATCACGCTATTCTGTTTTAGTATCGTTTTATTATATCCTTTTGGTACCTTTGAGTGGATATTATTTTAAGAGTACAAAGTTGGAATATATTTTCTCTGTTGCGCTCTTGTAGGTTATGATTGGATTTGTGTTAGTCATATATTTCTGTTAGCTTAAATCAAGAGGCTCTGTAGATTACAAGGCCAAGTTTGCCGACCCTGTCTCACGAAAACGACAACACGAGGACTCAAATGACCGACATGGAGGCTCTTTTAATGCTCCTATGGGAAGACATATGGGCAGCCAAATGGGTGGACAGATGGGCAACCAAATGGGTGGACAAATGGGTGGACAGATGGGCAACCAAATGGGTGGTCAGATGGGCAACCAAATGGGTGGACAGATGATGTCTTCCAGTAAGGATCAAGGTGAGTCATACAAATATATCACTTCTCAGATCTTATTTTCCCGGTTCTATTGCAATTAACGTAGTAAGTTGTGTGGGGTTACTTGTTTAGTTGGAGTTTTACAATTACCTCTCATCAACTATTGTCTCTTTCATGCGTTACAAATGACTAGCTTTTAATTTTATTTGTAACATCGCTGTTGTTGGTTGCCATCAGCATTGACATGTTTGTCGTGGTACAGTGCTACCACATGCGTGTATATCAATTGAAAAATTGTGGATGTGCAACATTTCTCTATCATTTTTGGTTTCGGGCCCTAAAGACGAATATTCTCATCACCTTGACTTATAGTACACGGCACACTACAACAATATGAAAAATCTCGGCTCATGTTTTTGGGCAGTTTCATATTCTTCAGTTACCGTCATAGATTACTGTTTTCCTGAAAAACTGGTGAATAGGCATTTTTGATGCCTTACACTCGTTTAAAGGATGTGGAACACTGGAGGGAAAATATTGCTTATACAATCTTCTCAACTTCTACATACGATGATGATCAATTTTGATGTTTGTTTTATAAAAATGCAAAAAACTAAACTGTATTATAGACTACTTGATAATGAAGTAGTTTATCAATAAAAAGTGTTTCATTTAAAATATCACTTTTACGTGAAAGACAAACAAATTGATGCGTTGGCATGTCACTGCAGAGACAGATGGTGTGTAGGTAGACATGGTCATATGGTCATATGATGCGACTTTAATTATCTCAACTTTAACTTTTCTTAATTTACATTTGTTGTACCGTACTTTTCGGACTATAAACCGCACCCCTATATAAGCCGCATCTGCTTTATTTTGCAAAAAAAATGATAATAAAACAATTACATAGCCCGCACCTTTGTATAGGCCGCAGAACTCAGGACGGTGCTTTTTAACACGGCAGCAACTTTGCTGTTTAAAACGGAACGGTGTCTAACGGCACTTTCGTATTAACCGACGCTTTTTAACCTAGTGACTAACGGAACAGTATCGTTAGGCATTGTTTTGCATTTTCTTTCACCGCTAGAAGCACACTAACAGTAGATTATGGTTAATGTGCCCTAGCGGTGAAAGAAAAAGCCACAGAATAGCCACACCCTTATAAAAGCCGCATGGCTCAAATCATCAGAAAAAAAGTAGCGGCTAATAGTCCGAAAAGTACGGTATTTATATTTGGTAATTTTTACTTTTGTTTAATTATCATCTCCAGCCTCTCCACTCTACTTTCAGTTATGTTCATCTTTCCTTGCTTCACACTACTTTTATGTTCCTCCTCGCAATAACTGCCAAATAATTTTATATCTATATGGTTTTAAGATTTTGCTAATCTGTTTCTGTGATTTTATTTTTTCAAGTTTTTTTGTTACTCCAACCATTGACGCTGCTGGTCTTCTTGGAATTCATGATTTCAAAATGAAAAAGACAGCTATAAAGCACTACCTATTATTAGTTGAACTCTTAGAACTAAGCCATGTGAAGCAGAAATGTATACATTTGTACTGATTTACAAAATGGCAATGTTTTTGTAAACTGCCTCATGTCGAAAAATACTTTGTCGAGACAAATGTTTGATCCAATTTTATGTTGTACGTTTCAAGTTTGATAAAGCCCGACCGTAGCTAATATCTAAGCGAGGGAGAATATTTACTTACACAGTCTTATCATTTTTTCCTTAGGCAGCTTTACAACGATGTAGTTACGCTGTGTTGTCATTTTGCTACATTGAATTGTTGTTCGCTCACTCATGGCTCTAACATCAATCACCAACGATGTGCTGATGAAGCGTGGTTGTGCCTTATGTCCTGCTATTTGTGTTCTGTCTTGGTTAAATTACACAGACGGCTGGTTGCTTTAGAGAAATGCGTGTAAATTTTAGGTCCAGCGGAGTTTCTTGCCAACTACCCGAACTCAAATCAGTTTTACCTGAAGGTGAGAGTGCCCAAGGGCCTGACCCAACACCAGCTGACTCGACTATTCAATATCGTACCATCTCTTGAATTCTGTCGACTCGCGACTAACCAATACAGCGCGACAGGTTTGCTATTGCCAGCACACTGTTAGTTACACTGTTCAGGTTTTTGACCCTGCTATCTATTCCCACATAAAGCTGTGAGCTGAGGGGGGCACTGATTTGCACCACCTCTTAGCTCGCACCTGACATCACTGGCTTTTCATCGACAGCCAATGTACTGCATATTGCGGCCCACCGGTTTACATGTAGACTTGTGTACAAAACCTACTGGTGACCACAGAGATTACTTGACACCCACTGACAGGTACTCTTCAATCATTTATACTTCGGTTGTTTTATCGGCTCAAAGGAGCATTTTTCAATTTATGAGTAGTTTTTATTTTGACAAATGTGGTTTGAGTCAGTAATTACAGTTTGGCTATAGCCATATATGTTGAGGGAAAAAGGCTTTACGCTTGAACTCAGAATTAACAGTATCTTAATCTCTTTGATCATCAATGCTTCATCGCTTAAATCTTATGCCTTTATTAGATTGTTCTAGCCTGTTTTGGAACATTTTTAGATGTTGCCATAATTGGCTACTCATCTGCTAACTGCTGCACGTATGCGAAGGAAGCGTTTCATGGATTTGAGTATCCTCCCGGTTGCCCCCTCGAGATTGAGTACTACACGGAGAGTAACAGGTGCTTTTTTCAGCCTTTATATTCCTTGAATGCTTGACAAAAGCAATGAGAATATTCTGCTGATTGCACCGCGGCTACTCATATGTTTTGCCATTACTTGCAGGGGGGATGGGATTTCTCCAGACAGCTTGCCAGCCATGAACATGGGAAGCATGAGCATGAATTCTAGTGGGAACAGCATGGGTGGTGGATTCGGTGATCGAAGTAACTATCAGGTAAAGCAGGAGTCTGTGCCATTAGCTCCAGCAGATGCTGAGGCTAAAAGACGTCTCTTCATTGTCTCTCACCCGGAAAGGATTTCTGTTCGCCTTCTTTCAGACATGTTTAGCAAGTTCGGAAACTTCATATCTGTAAACTATATTCCAGGTAGGCTTCTTCGCATACCATAATGCTTCATAGAACCTGCATTGCTTGCATTTCAGTTCCTTCCTGAATACCGAATGCGACGCACATGTTTTATTCTAATTGTGCGGTGTATTAGGTGATTAGGACACGGTGTGTTAGGTGAAGGATGGGGGTATTAGTAGCACCTTTGTTAGCACCAAACATCGACTTTATGTAATCAGTTTGTTTGAGAAGAGCCATATCGGGCATTTGTAAACAAATATTTCATACCTGGTATTACCAGGTGAGATGCAAACAATTAAAGCACATCAACTACATAAGTACTTTTATCATATATTTCAGTACATCAGAGTCTTGGCTTTCGAATGAGGCTATATTCAATACCCAAAGAATAATAGAATTATGAAAAACAGGATGTCAAAAGTATGTCCTGCAATATAAAAAACACTTGGTCGTGGTTCCCACAATGTGATGTCATAATTAGCATTTAGCCGTAGGTCGTCGATCCCTTTCGCTGCCATTGAGGCTGCGCTTTTCTGTGACAACTGGTGCTATTAAACCCAGTGAGCGCTAATAATAAACTAGGATTCTAGATAATCAACAATGCCCGGGGATCATGCTAACGCCTGACCAATACAAACACATGTTCTGGGTTAATAGATTCCGGGTGATTGTTAGAGTTTACTTTATTATCTTTTCGTTCATTTTAAACATTTATAGTAATTATTATCACATCGATTTTAATGATGGCATTGTTTGTCCCCTACAGAAATGTCTAATAACTAATTAGTAATTAAATATAAAAATTAAAATATTTATATTATATTCGAATAAATTACAGTATATGGAAAATCGAAAACAGGTGTATTGGACAGTTAAATTAATCACTTTGTGTATGATACTAGCTTATAGACAGACTAAGTTATTTACATTAGGCTTCTCTATTTTGAACAATCCCGGAGTGTAGTTAGTCAACCCCGACGAATGATTTAATTAAATTGGCTTCTACAACAAAATTAAACAAAAACAGAAATGACTACTAACAACATACCAGTTGTTAAAGGTAATGGAATTACTTCCATTAAATTGTGACCTGCAGTGGCATGGCCCTAAGACTATCACTATGTTTCCATGACTCGCATAATCCGTATGATTCACATAATTCGAACGATCCGCAAGTGGAGTTACTTAGCAATCCAGTGTTTCAATGAAACACCTGGCGATGCGGATTTAACACCACTACTTGACCCCGTAGGTCAAGTATTAGCCTAATTAATGAATCTATAAATAACTAAGCAGTCTTGTCACGCTTAGCTTAGCAGCGATCGTTCGGAACGTTTGCGGAACGTTTGCGCATTGAGACTGGTGAAATCGAAATAAAAACGACTGAAGCGTGAAAATGGTTTTAATGTAATAGCCATCGATATTCTAATGCGAATTAATCGCAAGTACCGTTTCCATGATTCGCAAACACGATGGATTCGATAAAGTTTTGCGAATCGCAAAACTCGCTTAGCTTGCGAATTTATGCAAATACCTTGCGGATTTATGCCGTTTCCATGACGCGGATAACTTGCGGATTGGCTCTAATTTGCGAATTATGCGGGTCATGGAAACACAGTGTATATGTAGATTGCACTCTTGCGAGATCACGCAATGCTTGAAATTAGTTAGTCTCAGCCGTGCCCCTCAACATCACAATGAAAAGAGAGGGCTAGTGCATAATATCATCGGGAAAACATAGTATGGTGCTTGGAATCTGAGTTATTTATCATAAAAATGATCTGTACATGGAGAGCTAATGACACTGATTCCTTTGTCATCTTCATTGGCTCTTTGGAGTTGTCCTACCTTCGCCTGCCACTAGCGTCATTATCGTAGGTGATAAACATAAGCGGTAAACGATAAAATTAAGCGGTAAGAGCACACAACACCGAATATGAAAATTGTGCCGTCACCATTTCCGAGCCTATACCATTGAACATTTCTGCGGTAGAGCTCTGGGGAAATCCTATAAACACCAACCAATGTTTGTCTCGCCATGTCAAACAATGACTCATTCGAAAGCCAAAATATTGAAGAACAATAAGCTGAAACAGTACTTATGTAATTGATGTGCTTTAACTTACTGATGACAATAAACAGCTATTAAACTGGTATGCTAAGCCATGACGATGTAGTCTCTAGGTAGTATCTACGTAGGTGGATTGGGTGCTCAGGTGGGTGTGCCTTTAGTCTGAGCGATGTTTATCATTTCTTTTAGGTAAGAATTATGGGTTTGCTAAATTTGCGAGTGAAGAGTGTGCTGATAAAGCTCAGAAGCATATGCATGGTGAGACAATCGGAGGTAACCATCTCAAATGCCTTGATGCGGAGGACCCTCCCCCGGATCACAAGAAAAGCAAAAAATGAGCATGCCAAGGCTATCGATGTAAAATCTTGTACAGATGTTTTAAATTTTATTGACTGTTCTCTCACTTACTTTTGAAGTAGTTGTATATATAAAATTACTGCTTTGTTACTGTTACTTATCGTCATCATCCTACAATGTTGTACAATATCTGTAATGCTAAAAAGATTCCAGAACAAGTTAGCGTGTCACCTATAATATTGTTCAATAAAGTTGGGATATCACAGTATGCAGAAAAGCAGTAGTAAAATAGCATTCAGCAAAGAAGTGTAATAGTAACCAGAGAAAAGGTATAACATTATCCAGTAAAGTGTAGGTTTAATAGTATAAAGGTATAATAATATTAGGTAGAGATATGCTATATATATATATATATATAGTCACATCCAAAGACCGCTAGCAACACATTAACCAAATCAAGTAAAATCACTATTTTCTATTTAATTTGTTTGTCTTGTAATCCATCGCTATATGGTAAAACAGTTTTAACACAAAATATCAATATGTGAGATGTATCTTGATAGTGTATCTACCAGTTTTGATTGACTGCTATCAGGCTGTGGGGTTTACTTTTGATCAGGGTCTGCAATTCACACATCCCAATTCAGTTTTTTCAACAGATTCGATGACCTTATCGAGTTCCCAGGAAACACCTTACCAGGAGTTTGAGGGGCATGTTTTGTTACTCTATTTTTGGGAATGACAATAATAAATACTCTTGGATTCAAGTCCAGGCTGCTTCCTCAGACAGTCTAAGCCAGGGGTGGCCAAACGATTTTGGTCATGATCCGCTACAACCAAATCTGACAAACTAAAGATCCACAACGAGCTGAAGATGTGCATTTTTCTTTTTTGCCAAATATAAATATTGTGTACATCTCACAACAAAGCGACAAATACGATTCTAAAAAACTTTGTTTATATACATAATTTGATTAAAAATTAGTGAATAAATGTGCTGTAATAAGTATGTCTGATATCAGTGAGAAAAATGATGAGCTAGCTTTGACTTCACGATACTATCAAAATGCGGTTTCCTGCCACTTACAGTGACTCTTGTAAAAAACAATCTAAGAACACGGCTTGCAAATACTCTTCTTCGTGAACTTTAAAATTCATTGCAGAAAGCAGTAAATTTATGAAAATTCCAAGAAAAGTTTACAAAAGCATTTTTCCAACCAAATTTTTGAAAAAATATTTATTGACAGCTAACTTGAATGATCCACAACCAAACCACAGAGATCCAGATCTAGATCCGCCATTTGGCCATAGCTGGTCTAAGCCCTGATCTGCTTATTATTCCACAACATACAATCTTAGTGGTGTCACAAGGAGCTTATTTGGCATTAAGGTTATTGCCTGAGAGACCCCCTTTCCTATGATAACCAGCTTTTCTTTCAGCAGTTAAAAGTACCTTTTGTTTTTCATAATGTTGTTCTTTGACAAAACAACAGCTTTCACAGATATTGCACCCTAGATCATTTGGCTTGGGAACGCGTCATGCTTATCCCAGTATGGGTGATCATTGAACATCTCGCCTGATGGATGTCACACATTTTTTTCTGGAGATAAACTGCTAGATCGCATACTTACTAGAAGAATAATCCTATTTCAGTGTTGCACTGCTAGGTGAAATCCAGGCATTTTGTCTCTGAAGCAGGTGTGACCTCTGAGTTGGCTTGTAGGGCTTCAGACCAAGCTTGTTACCCAGCCATCGAAATAACCATAGCTGTTGATACCCATACACCACTTTCAATTAATTTTCCTTGAACCTTGAGCTGTTGGGTGGTCTTATAACTTGGTAGTATATGATGCCATCATCATAGCGTGTCTGTGTATAAGGTTGTCTGGAACATTTGCAATCTGAGAGAGAGTTGGTCTGTGAATACCGGCCAATCGCTTGTTATTCAACAGTTAATTTTCCCAGTTGACTGTCTCTGCTGTGAATATCTGATGTGAGAAACCACCTCATCCGTTTGAAAATTAAGCTTGCCCATATTGATGTTCAATGCAGGCTCCAACTGATTGTTTTGCAATGACTAGTTTGGTGGAGTTGAGTAAAACGTCACGTCACAAAACCCTAACTAAACACTGACAATGTTGCTGACATACGTCTAGCATCATGAGATTGTGTGGTTATGTTAGCACTGCTACAGAAATACGTAGGAACTTAAATTACAAGTCTGCTGAGAATAGCCTGTATTAACAGGCTTTCTCAAACTTATAAATGACTGATGTCCAGCTTGAGTAAATTAGAGCTTTTGTTCAGTGCTGGTGCATTTTCCTAGCTGTTAAACAAGCTGTAAACCGCAAGGATGACTCTGAAAGTTCTTAGCTAGGAGCATTTAATCAACTCGTCCAGCTTCTTAGTATTAAAAATATCTAGCATTTTGTTGCTCTTTTATCGCATAATTGACTCAATACCCTTACCATTAGACAACCATTCACTTATTACCAACTTGTCATACGAATACATTTTGGCAATGGTCAACTGGAAAAGTAGAGTGTCTATCAAGCAAACAGAAGCTCGAGTTTGCGTGGAGACATACATAATAACAACAGTTGTAGCTCACCACTACCTTATGTACGTTGTCAGTGACAGGACATTGATACGTGTTCTTTCAACAAATATTAGCTATTGGTAATTTGATTAGTACTAGCAGTTTAATTTTTCACAAAATAATTTGGCCTATATGGCTTGAACTGATTACGAAAACTATATGTAGATAATGAGTTGCAAACAATGACAAATAAAACAAATGAGTCAGTAATGAACAAGTAACTCGGGTGTTTAGTGTTTGGGTATGAAAATGTAGCGCCATTGTTGCAGATACACATCAAATTTCATTTGACCAAAAGAATCTACTGTACATACATACTAGTTCATTGCATAAAATTTTACAACGTGGAAGTATCCACCATACAACCTTCCTGCCAACCATGTTTACATCAGTTTGTTGCAGTCTAGCCTGTCTCGCACCAGATGCCTTCAATCATTGTTTATGTAGTTGGATGTCGAACAATTGTTGGAAGCGATGCATATTTATATCACATCAAACAGATTGATTAAATACATAATGATATCTTGTTTTTAGGAGCTGAAAAACTACCTCAGCTCCTTTGGGCCACTATTGGTGTATGCAGAACCAAACATACTAGCAATTACTTACTGTCTGGTGTACTTGAATAATTGTCTGTATTATATATACTTCCATACAAGTGGACAAAAAAGTTAGTCGTAACTTGCAAACATCAATATAACTCAATATTTGACCAAAGAACAAAAATAAAATTGATCATGTATTCTTGTTAAATATAAAAAAATTGCAGTGAGACATCTTTGAAGCACATACATGTGGTTAGCACGTCCAATTGGGATGACAGGGCAGGTAATTTACCACATGGTCATCCTATGTCACCAATACAAAGTACAAGAGGGAAACACCTCACAACAGACGCAATCAACAAAACTGAGAAGACATCTCTTAAGCATTCAACCAACCACTTCTGTATGGAGCAGGCAATTTAGCAAACAGTCTTGGTTGTAGCCTTAGTTAGACTATCTCAAAATAGCCATTATAGTCACGATGAGTGTATTGTAATTCACTCCTTTACCACCTGTTGATATTCTTCCAGTCTGCTCAGAATGGTGTTCCATTTCTCAAACTGTGTGGAAACTGCGCTTATCTATTACTTGAGTTAAGGAGAGACAAATCCTGGCATATAAGTTCAATCAAGCATTTTAATAGCGAGCTTAATTATACATGTACAATGCACATAGTTGCACCTTATACCATTCTCTTCGGCACAGAATTCTGAGTCTGTTGATATGTATATTGTACGGACTAAATGAAAAGTTGAGGCTGTAACAGTGATCAAAATAGAGATATTTTATGATTTTTGAAAACTGAGGGCGGTCTCATAATTTTGTATAGTTAAAGATATTGTCTTATCATGTAATTAAAGATATGGACAATACATTTAGAAAAATGCTTCAGCCGCATGAGTTGTACTATTACTTATGTTATGTAACTGAAAGCTTTTATGACTATACGAGGAAGCTAACTTATTTTTTGTGACCAAATCTGACGAATAAACCAGCTTTCCACTGCTTGTAATTATCCTTCTGAGATTTTATTTCACCGAGGTGGCTCTGTGTCGGGAATATAATCCCTGTCGCCGTGTGACAGGTGGTAATACTCTCCACTATACTAACTCAACTGGTTTTCCTATGACTTGGTTGAAAGTTACCAATGTATCACAACCTCTGCCTAATCTTAAAATTCCATCTTATCAATCGACATGTTACACGAGTAACACCATTTCTGACAAGTCAGGAACTTTTTTCAATTTGCTTTATTGCTAACTGATTCATTTAAAAAATTAGCCCATTCTACGCAAAACCTAGAATTTATTTCACTGGTTAATATTATTTCGTCCACCCTCCAATACATGAAAATTCTAAATTACCTTCAAAATGACAGAAGAGACACGCTCTGACGAAATTGCAACAAGTACATGTGAAAGGATACAGCTTTGTTATAGTTATCTACCAGCTGTTTTGTTTGGGTAAGCTTCTTAGAAACTTCCTCCTCCAAAATAAAAGAAAGAATCGAGTGAGCTTACAGGTGATTTCACCAATGCTCAGCGTGAGCATCCCACATCAGATAGTAAAGGAAGTGTTTACTAGCTGAACGTATACACAGCGAGGGCATACGGGTGAGAATGGAGTCTAGTCCTTCAACATATAGATCTTCAGATGCCATCATCTAGATTATCGGATATGTGGACAAATTACCTCACCTCCTGCTTTAACAATCTAAAATCTAAGCTTATATCAAATCAACCTACAAACCTTACATATTTATTTTATCAAATCAACCTACAACCTTACATATTTATTTTATCAAATCAACCTACAACCTTACATATTTATTTTATCAAATCAACCTACAAACCTTACATATTTATTGTATTAAATCAACCTACAAACCTTACATATTTATTGTATTAAATCAACCTACAAACCTTAAACATAGATAAACTAATTTCTATTTTATGTTAGACTAATTTGATGATACAAACACCACACTCTTGCTTCGCTATAATTTCATGCTTATCTTCCATCGATATTATTTTCTAGGCTTTTTTTCACCACTCGTCTTGAGACCCATAGTTGGGAACAAAATAAGGGTATATAATACAAAATAAAGCAAAGCACTATGAATAAGCAAGCACATGTGAACAGACGGTGGTGACAACCAAACAGGCTGAGCAAACGCTTTGCTCCCTAGCGGCACTCACGGTGATCGTCAATTCGTATCTCAATTTTTTTTATCATATGTCAGAACAAAATTGTTAAAGATTTTCATGTCATATCTCAAATAAATCGTATGTCTGAACAATCGTACGTCCGAACAATTGTATGTCCGAACAATCGTATGTCCGAACAATCGTATGTCCGAACAATCGTATATCAAGGTGTGATCGCATATACATATCTTTTGAACAGCTATAAGTAATAAACTATATACACACCTTCTGAACAGCCTGTCGCTCTGATACTTGCAGCAACTTGACATTCAGATTCGATGTGACTATAAAAAACATGGATGTACATCAACTGTGCACACATTTCATATTTACAGGTATTTATATGTAGGTGTAATAAGTTTTAAATAGATAAAAGTACATTTTGAACTAGCTGCAAAAAAAAAACAGAAAACTATTTTTGAATATTGATTGTTACCGAGTAAACCAGATCACAAAATAAGTTTTGACAGCTAGCCAAGCCGCTGAAAACTTCACTCACTCCTGGTCCTTAGATGCTCGCTGTCCAGCACCCACTTGAGTCTCTCTACATTTTCTAAATGCTTGGCTTCCTCCTGCAGTTGCTTCTCACCTAACAAGAAGTACTCACGATTCAACATCCACATTTCTAACTAACAAAAATTACCTGCATCAACAGAAGACCGAACAATGCAGCACTAGACCACATTCCATATGCAAAAAAAGATGAGCATTTTAGAACTAACGCATGTTAGTAAAAATCAACTGAAGGGTCATGTTTGTGGAACAAACAGCGATAATAGCGAAATGCTATTAAGACATGACATAAACCTTATTAAGCTTTATTACATAATATTACGATATTTTAATAATATATATCATTGAGGTATTAATCATACGTCAAAGGATCTTAGCAATCTTTAGCATGAGAAAGGTGTCTGTCTGTTTGTCTGTCCAAAGCCAGGGTTAAAGGATAGGATAAAAGATTGCTCCGTATGGGACTCAAACTCATGACATTTGGCTTAATAGACTGACATTCCTACACCTGCGCTAATTGACCACCTTGCAACACGTCAAAATAATTGTGGGAATACTTATTCTCTGTGCTTTATGATAGAATAAGTGAACATAAATAATATACATCAAGTTTGAAAAATTGATGATTCTCAGGCACACCAGACAATTTTTTACAGCACATTAGACTGCCAAGGTTAAAAGTTAGAATAAAAATATAAAATAAAATTATTAAATAAAAAATATTTTATTAAATTAAATAAAGCGTTTAATTGGTGATTAAAATAGTGATTTTCTTAATTAGACATGTTTCATTCGCTTGCCTTTTGTCAAACATCAATTATTTTAATATTACACTCACAGGTTTATTAAATGTATAGCACTGACATCGTATAACAAATGACGCAATTGAGACAATCTATCCAAGTTTGACCAAAGTGGTGACTGTAGCTCTAATTGGTTCATTTAACTGTAAATAAACCTTAGACGAGTATTACACACGAAACTTGCTTAAAAGAAAATAAATCTACAAATGTTGAAGTTTTCTGTACGACACATTACATTTAGTTTGTACATTTAGTCAATGTACGGCAGGAGATAAAACTCAATCATAAGCGTGTTATTACGAAAACAACACTTTTTGGTTGTGAACAGCATAATGAAATCTGCCTATTTAAGTAGCAAGTCTTAGAGGTTTCTTAACTCATTTTAATAGAGCTCAAATAAAAGTTTTTGTTATATAAAAATCCTTTTACTGTATATACTTCATGATCTTTCTTATAATCACTAAATTAAATTAACTTTAATATCTTCGGCTACTAAAAGCGTTCATCTATTTAGCCATAATTGATAAACATCAGCAATGATTTCTATTGAGCAGATGCATTCATTAGAATTAATCTTAGCTAAAAGATTTGACACAAATAGACATAGACTTCTGCATATTCAAGCCTTTGTTTGGCTATTGGAACACTAATGCACAGTGATGCAATGTGTCTCCAAACATATTCTATATATATACTAATTGAATTGTCAAGGTGAACAACCTAGAAACTACAAGAGTAGTGAGCGATGCAAAAGTAAATATGGCTACACAAAGAGCTCTCTTGTAAGTGAGGCATAAACAGCATGCGAAGGCGTGTCCAAGTAGGTCATCTAAAGGTGAAAATATCAAGCCATCTAAACTATTATTCAACTGACACAGAAAGTCAAAACTCAACTTACAAGGGCCTTCTCATAAAGAATTTTTTACAAACAATGTAAAACACGCAAATTATTAATTCAAAATACAAAGTGTTTTGAACACAACATGAATGAAAATCTTGAAATATTGCAGTTTCACAACTACAAATGAATGAACTGGTAAACCGTGAAAATTAAAAATAAAAAGTATAAAGCCAATAATACATATCTATTTAATTGGTTGCAATCTCCCCTTCATGTTACTTAGATCAGGTTACACCGCCAAACATCACATACCTTCATGCGTGGCCGAGCTCACACTTTTGATATCGTGTCTATATGGAGTAGTGTAAAAATAAAAAATCTCTTTTTTATTACATTTTCATATTTTCAATTTACTTTTTGTGTTCAGTGTTTTACGCAGTAGTACATCATGCATTTGTTTTAACGTTATATATATACTTACCTGAAATATTTATCCTTAAGTTTTTGAGTTGCACATCAAATTAACCTGTTCTAAACTTTTTTTTTGAATGTCAAAGTAAGTTGGAGCAAATATTCTTGTAAAAATATGTTGTGTTTCCTTTAACTTTGTATAATTTAAGTTTTGACAGTATCATACATACATTTGAACATCAAGCTAGGTATAAAGATAATTAGGTGAGTTAATGATTTAATGGGTTAAGATAAGTAGTGAGTTAATGTTCACGAGAAACCTATTAAAATTGAGAGATGACGATTCCTAAGTATTAACGGTAAACAACATCCATAGAGGACAGATGAGTCGACCTAACATAATGCTACTGTTACCCATTTTTTCAAAGTTATCAAGATGAATCACACTTACTGGCTTCAATGTAGGCTATTTTAACATCTGCTGGCTTCTCCAAAGCATCGGCATGACACATGTGTGTAAACCTTTCAATATCACCCACTAGAGAAATGAAGGTGGATATGTGAAGCATTTCAACACACTTGACATTTATCACGCTATTCATTCACTGATAACACGCTATAAACCTGACAAACAAGAAAGGAGTAGCAGCAGAGTGGTGGTAGCTCTAACCAACTCATCAATGAGTAATGACTATTGACTATTGAGTAATTGGTTATCTTGAAAGAAATAAAACCCAAACAGAGCAATATTGACAAATTTTGATTGAAATTTTCAAAACAGACAGAGTATAATGCTTCCAAGCCACTTGAAATCTAGATAAGCATATTATTGACTGACCAAAACAAACATACGCATATCTATGTAAATCATCAACAATTTCACAATAAACTAGTTTTCTATGGTGGGTGGTCATCACCATCAGCGAGTGCCGTCAGGGCAAAACAAATATAGCCGTATGTCATCAACAATTTCACAATAAACTAATTTTTCATGTTGGGTGGTCATCAATATCGGCAAGTGCCGTCAGCTCCAAACAAATGTACACGTACATCATTAACAATTTCACAATAAAAGTTCACAATAGTTTTTTATGGTGAGTGGTCGTCAACATCATAGGCAAGTGCCATCAGCGCAATATAAGTGGATGAAAGGACAACAACATATACAAACTACAAAGGTCATTACATTTGCATGGTTAAACCCCAAACTATAGCAGATAAAGCTTAAAAAGCTGCTAAGATGAATGGATAGCGTAGCATAAGCCATGAAATGTAGCCAAGTTGAATGCGATACTTTCTAGTTGAAACATACCAATCAGCATTAATTTAGTAATTTAAAAGTAAATTTAATTTTAATTTAATAATTTAAAAGTAACATACTAATTGGAATAAGTATGATAAAAGAACCCAAAAGTAAAAAAACACTTCGCATAAATTTAAAAGTTGACTTACAACAAAATTCACATTACAGTTAATTGATATGAAAATATTCACCATGTCTTACTCTGTTGTGTTGTAGGTGCAAAATATGTGGGAATGTGATTACAAGCTCTTAAAAGCTCAAAAACGAACAGCCACATGAAAATTGAGGTCAAGTTTTTATGTCTCTGAGAAAACAGAGGTGACTGCTGACTGCTGAGCAGCTGCCTAGCAGCCAACAGGAATATCTCATCTAGTAACCAAATGACAGCAATAAAAGTAACTGTGTTAAGTAGATCTGTGTCCTTCCCGATATGGCCTATAGCATTCCCGCAAAAGCTTTAATCTCATGAATAAAATAGAGCATTTAAAAATGTTACCCGTTAAATTCTAGGAAGCGGTCAATTTATGAATTTAAGAACATTTCCACAAAGCGTCAGTATTAGTCAAAGTAATTATTCACATAGTTATTATGTCAGCATTGTGTAGCAATATATTCTTTTTATTCAAATGAAAATATGTACTATAGAAAGATACACCAGAAAGAAATGTACCATAAAGAGGTATGTACCATAGAGGTATGCCATAGATATAAAAAAGTACTATAGAGGGATGTACCATTGAGAACAATCTACTGTAGAGAGATGTGCTATAGAGAAAAACGCACTATAGAGAGATCCACCCTACATAGACAGCGATGTACCATAGACAGGTGCGCCCTAAACAAAAAATCCCTAAGAAATGCATTACCTATAGAGAGAGATGCGCTACAGAGAAAAACACCATAGAGGAATTTACTAAGAAGAGGTATACTATAAAAGAGAAGCTTCACCATAGACATAGAAAGATGCACTACGTAGATGTAGAGATGCATCCCATAGTGAGAGCAATGCACAATTAAAATGGAGAGATGTAGCCTACGACAGAGATATAGATGCACAATATAAAGAACATGGCACCATAAAGAGACGCTCCATAGAGAGCAGCACCACAGATGAGTTCTGCTAAATTACCTAAGGAAACGGAGAAATGCCAAACAACTTCGAGACATCACACATTGAGCTAAACTAATACTTTAAAAGCTTTATCTTTTTGAAGCTCAACTAATTAATGAAAGCGGCACTTGCTTCAAATACAAACTCTTCGTCTGAGATAGAACATGAGGCAGCATTGCTGGTGTAAGGCACAAACAATCTGTAATATATAAAATAATACATACATTGGGCATAAACCTGTTTGAGATTGTTATTAGATCCCTCTGCCTCCTTTGTTTTCGTTGCAAGCTTCGTAATTGTAGGTATTATCTGAAATAGATTCATGAGCTGCTAAGCCATGTGTTAGGAACTAAGATGTTCAACGATGCAAGTGATAAGACCAAATGCAAAAGCTAGTCTAATTGATTGACACAACAAATTTCCATAAACAAAAAGTGACCAGCAGAAAACAAGTAACTTTTATGCACTGCACCAGTTTTGTAAAACTTTAAACCAACAGCTTATTCACGATACAATGAGCAAGTTGAAAACAGCTCTTTAAGCAACTTTACTTTAACTATCTAGAATTTTATTTGTTTGAAAACTTGACTGAAATTACATGGCTTAGAATATGTAATACCATTTTAGATAGTAACGCACACCCAAAGCGTGCGTTCCTATCTAAAATGCGCACCAAAAGCTTTTTAATTAGCTGCTTAAAGCTAGCTACATTTTGGATGTGTTTATTAGCAATTAAAACAATCTTGGCTAATTGCGTCTCTGTGTCGATGTGACTAGTATCAGTTGCGTTTTCTCTCCTAATCGGTGAAGTACAGTTCTTTCCGTAATTTCCCATATTATTACGTGGGTAAAGACTACTGAGAAATATTGACATGACAATCTTAAGGTTAATCATAGTTGTATGCTTAAGAACAAATTCTATTTGTTTTTGATGCAAAGAAAACTTGGGAATATTTTCAGGCAAAAAAAATGTGTGATGCCTATTGTGCAACTTTGCGTGAAGCGCTCAAAGCCATGCATTTGATGAATCGTAAAAGGAAATAAAACCGTACAAAACTTTTTTTGTCAGACTGAGTCTCACGATTCGATGTCTACAAGTCTCACGATTCGATGTCTATTATTTTTTGTTGCTCTAACTGCTACCCCTTCTCTCGGCTCCTGATGAAAACCTTTGTAGGTATTCCATAATTACACTTGGGTCACAGTAGGTTGAGCAACTTGTAAGCTGTTTACCATGAATAGTATGTAAAGCTTATCAGGTAAAATTAATCATCAACACTGTTGCAATTCATAAAAATAGTCTCAAGTCGATGGAAGCTTGATTATACGCTTAGACATATATGGAGATCGTTTCCGAACCATATAACAATAATAGTCGTCTGGTAGCAATAATTTCTTTGCTCGATAGTTACTTAGTTCTGGAATTGTTGTAAAAGAAATTATCCAGAATGCTTCCTATAGCATAAAAACTGTAGTTGGGACTACATGTTGTTAACATACATTTACTTGCTTTAGAGTTCCACATGTCAACCTTACTTAATGTATTTGAATCAAACCAAATGCCTTCAAATTGCATAATAAAACTTGAAAGCATTTTATTTCGTTTCAGTGTTATCTTATAAACTTTCATTCTTACTAAATGCGCAGACAGCTATGAGAATAAAGAGTGTGCGTTTATTATTTTACGACTTTAACATCAAACACTAAAAAAGCTTTTTACATATCGCAGTTTTAAAAACAATTTTTAAGCAACGATCTGTTTCGATGACACATACAGTAGGATTTTTGTGACAGTGCATGTCGTTGCCCAATAAAAGCCGTTCCAAACTCCGGACTCTCAGTTCTAACGTTGATAAGCTGTCTAACTTTGCTCCTTCCATTTTGGTAGGCCAATTGAGTTTTTCTCAGCGAGCGGAAATTAGCTCATAGCCCTAAATTGCACACAGTACATCGAAGCCTTTATTGTACCACAGCGAACCTAAACCGTTCATTGACATCGACTAATAGATTTAACGAATAGTTGGAAATAATCAGACACAACGGCCATGACCTCTTGGTGGAGAAAAAATGATCCAATTAAAATTTATTGTCACCGCAGTTGTCCAATAGCTGTAGGTGAGAGGCCTTGGAATGTCGCAGATGTGGAAGTGTCAACAAGTTACGGATACTAAACGCTCACTTGCGCGACCGTCTTCAGTCGCTGCGACACGCGTGTTTCACATCGTGCAGTTGTAGCAAACAAGGCAGATATTACAGGAACAAAACATTACTTTTGCTGAATTGCTGCATTTGTTGCACACTCTACGACTGTGTATGATATAATAGTTGATGATTAAGTGTTATTTAGCTCTCATCAGCCTAACAACACGCCCTACCAACTACCAGCTGCTGTTGTAACAGATTTTTATAGGTATGCATTATTCTATTTATATGTCATAGACTCATGGTTCACCAGATAATGTTAACGCTAGGTTTCTTTATAAGATGTGGACTAGTTCCGTTATGTAATGGAGTGTAAAGCACTGTAGTTAACGTGTTATGTTGACCGCGATACTTGACAAACAAACGTGGAAAAACCGGTTGTTAGAATAGACAGTTCACTAACTATGCAGTGTATATGTTTGGGCTCGTACTGTGTATTGATAGCTAAGCAGGCCATCAAGAAGACCTTTTTCTTTCTCGTTATAAGGGATCTTGAGGATGAACGCATTGATGCTTTTTCTAGTTTCCATGACCCAACACCGGGGCTAAAATTGTGTGTAAAATGTTTCTATTTAAGAAGCCCGGTAGAATTATTTACATGCAGAGTGGTAATTATTAATTACACGCAGGGTAGTCACTCAAGATAGCTTAGAATATATCATATGAAAAGGTAAATCAGTGTTGTGAGGGTGAAATACTATAATCCATTGTTGTTGTCAACTATGTTTGCATTAGCAGAATGAGTTGCTATTTTGCTCACTATTTTGCTCAAATTACTTTAAGCAATACATTCCGCCCAATGCATAATGAAATTTTGACTCTTGCTTATTTCACTGGCATTCTCCATATAACATTCAGTCTGACCATAACACCAGACGGTGTAAAATAATTTTGTTGTTATAACTTGTGGCAAATACGTGATATTTAAAATATCTGAACATTGCTAATTTGTATTTATTCAGCTAAAAAAAAGTCAAAAACTGCTGCTGACGTGCAATTATTCATTAGTTATTTAATAATTAATAAATAATAGTGATTGTTTACTCTAGTTTGTAATTTCTAAACCAGCAGCAGCCTTGGAATCACCTACATCATCAGTGACTTTTTTGTTAGTTTTGTTTTTGTTATATGATGCTCCTGCCACTTAAATCTTTACCTATTGGTTTTGGAAATTTTACACACAAATTTTGACAGTGTCGTTGACTTTTTTAGCGTGGCAGCATGGCTGATACAGGCGATGCTGCAAGTCCCAAAAAGGAAAGAGCTCCGCTTGATTGTACAACAGTAAATATAGTCATCAATAATTCTGGAGATGACTCATCATCACCACAAACCAGTCCCGGTGAGGGCTCACCCTCATCGAAGGGTAAGAGGCCTTCTTTAACTCTGCCGATTCTGCGTGTGGAGCAGTTGAAAGAGGAAGGATTTTCTTCAGGCTCTTCAGCTTACAACAGTGAAGATTCGGAATTCTCAGATACGGACATCATAAATCGGTTAGGTGAATTCGTCCCGCCAAATGAGGAACTCTCGTTGAAAATAGCGGAACAGGTACGTGCAATCGTATGGCTAGATTTTGTTAACTCCTTAATTTGCATACTGTAACAAAGATGGAGTCATGTCTCGTGGTAACACTTCGTAAGGAAAATGTCACCTGCCTACAGATTCAGTTTTTGAATATCCTTTTTCTTTGATCCTTTTTAAAATACTTGATACTTTTATTGATATTTGAAAATTAAAATATCTGATTTGATGGAACTAAAAGCTTTGGCTATCAGCAAGTAAATAAGTTGCAACAATATTTAATACTCCTCGAAAATTATGTGCTGCCAAAAACTAGACAAGTTGTAATAGTTATGTACGCGTAGCAATGGTCTCTGCTTACGCCTGCATCTAGAAATATCATTACAGTAGTTGACCTGCATGTGTATAGGGTTACAAGCATTAGTCATCGTTACGTTAACATCAGTTATCTTCCTACGACAAACATATTTGTAAACAGTCTGACTTATTTCATCCGTTGACGTTTGCACACTGGCATGCTAGAGGAAATATGACATGTGAAAATGGTCATCACTTGGGGTTAGGTTATGCTGCCATTTAATGTGGTATAGGTTGTTTGGCCAAGTTTTATAATCATAAAAACGCAGTAGGAGACTAGGAGAAGGCAAACTGAGGCTATGGGACTAGCCGGTAAACCTAGCTCATTACTTATCGGTGCATTTATGCATAGAATAGATCATTTTTTTAAGTAACAGCAATATCAATGAAACAGCTTTTTTTAGTTTTTAGTCGAGTGAAGGACTGTTAGCTTGAGTTCCTGTAAAAGTCCTTAAATAGAATAGGCAGCAGACTCGACATCTTTAGTGAGTAGAAAGTCCTTCGTAAATCCATTAAGGTGATTATTAAATTTCAACTGGCTGTGTGAATGCCCCACAAGTGACTGACTAACCATGCATTGCCCGGTACTTGTTCTGCCTGGCTGAACCAGCATGGTCTATTTCCTTCGATACTTGGCATGGTCCTCGATACTTATACTAAGACAAATTAATGTTAGGCTTCAACCAGCCGGCTGCTCCCATGATAAAGTCACTCACATATTTCCTGATTCTTTTCTATTGTAGATGGATTTCTACTTTTCAGATGCGAATATTCTTAAGGACTCATTCTTGCTCAAGCACGTTCGCCGCAACAAGGAGGGTTTTGTTAATCTTAAACTCATCACAAGTTTTAAAAAGATGAAAACATTGACGAGAGACTATCGGGTGGTTGCATATAGTCTGAGACGGCACTCGCAGACACTGATAGTAAATGAAGACGGTAACAAAGCTAAGCGACGGAACCCACTTCCTGACTACGATGAAACGAAGCCATCACGAACTGTAGTGGCTGTTAATATACCTAACGAAGAAAAGGCTAATATGGAATCCATATCTAGCTTGTTCAAGAGCTGCGGTGAAATCACAATGTTACAAATTCTCAAGCCCGGGTCGTCTATTCCTCAAGATATAAAGAAGCACTTAAGCAAGCACCCAGAAATATCCAATTCTGTATGCGCTGTAATAGAGTTTGAGAAACACGAATATGCTGCCAAGGCAGTTGCTCTCAGCGAAGGGAAGACGGGCATACAGGTGGCCATGCTCGCCACATCTGCAACCAAAACCAAGGCTGCTGATGATTCAGAAAGTGACTCGGAGTTTGGTAAAAACAAGAAGCGAAACAAAAAGAAGGCAGTAAGAAGCACTGTGGTTGATCGAGACCGAGAGGGGTTGAGTAGTGGTTCAGAGGGTGACTTTCTCATGCCTAGACCAAGATCTCGTAACAGCTCTTTTGGCTCGGACAACAGCTATGGTAGGGGTGGTTACCAACGGTCTCTCCTCAGTCCTACACATGCAGACAAATCGTGGACATCTCCAAATGGCAACTCAATATCCAATCAAAGAAGAAGAAGCATGCCGATGCCGCAGTCACCTCTTGCTGACTCTTCTAAGAGCTCATCTAAAGCTTCTCCCAAGCCATCACCAAAATCTAGCCCGAGAGCCTCGCCAGAGATGCGTCGGAGGGCTAACTCCGGATCCATGCCCGCTTCTCCGCCAGAGCCAGGTAGCAGTCCATGGGTACAGCGGCGAATGCAAGCAAGCCGAGAAATGAGTCCACTGGCGAAAGGAGCAAATGGTAAACGACTTGAATCGATAATACGAGCTCCACGAGGCCCAGAAGCAGGCAAAGGCTTCTACTGCGGAAAAGGTCGTGGTAAACCTGTGCTGATTGAGTGTTGACATACTTGAATCGGAGGAGGCGGTGCAATGTGTATATCATGCCAGTCTTGTATATGCTAAATTATCTCAATTTATTATGATCTGTACAGCTTGTTGCATCAAAATCCAATTATGTTTTTAGACTCAGTTGTATTTTAAATGACCATAGAGTTGAGTTAACTATGCACTGCGTAGCATTTTATGGTGGCTTTAATGGTGAATAAAATAATAATATGTTTGTCAAAGTAATCGCTGATCAGCCCACCCATTAGAATTACAAGCAATCAGTTCCACGCCCTTCCTATCTAGTTTTTGCACACGTTTGAGCTAGTCAGTAACTGGTAGTTTCTCAAGATTTGTGCTGTTTACGTATTGTCAATCATCCGGCTATAATCTAAAGCAATTACAGATTAATTTGCTCGCAGTGCCAGCCTGCGCATTGCTCTTGCTGTTACAACTAGCAGTAGTAGGCTACCTGTCCATCCGGCTTGCAAAGCTGCCTGCACACTCGGCGGTCCCCTATCCTACATAAATCTCGCCGGCATGTGTTAATTCTGTGTCACATTCCTAACGTATTCGTTGCAGTACAGTTTGGTAATAAGTGTTTGGATTGTCATGCCATAAACTCAGGAATTTATGTCATTGAGGACAACATGAAGGGTTTTTGGTTTTACAACAATCTGCATCAACATTTTGCAATGTTAGGCCAATTGGTGGATTAGTAGGCAGTGCAGCATTTAGCTCTGAAGGTTTTAAAATAACCAATGAGCAAAAAGTGTGTAATATAGCTTTTGCATTACAAAACATTGCGTAATAAAAATTTTCTGGCTTGTCATTTGGGAATGATTTGATTCTCTGGCAGCAGACATTGTTGATACACATTGGCTGAGACCTGAATGTCAACAGGGAAAAAAAGATGTTCGTTTGTAAAATTCTTTCAACATTTCCTGTTGATCAGCTCACTGAGGCTCAAGTGAATATGATATACTACTAGTCCACCCTAGTTATAGATGAGCAATATGTAAAATTCTGGTGGATAACACTTCATAACTATCAAAATGAAACCCATAATCTCGCATTTACAGACAAATCTACTCTTCTTCGTAAAACACTATAAAAATCAAACTAAACACTAACGCTTATAAAATATTGCATGTTTACACAGTAGTACAGCTGAGAAGATGACAATTTAATTTCTAGACAAGTAAACAGGCGTTATAATACCTCCGGCAGGATTAACAAAGAGCTCTATAAATAGCTATTTATATCAGTAATTATCCTGTTCAAGAATTGATAGCACAAAAAATGTATGTGTATCGATTTAGTTTGGTATTTTAATTATCTTTTGGATGTGTTATCTTAAGCTCTCGGCTTGTTAATCTCTGGAGTTAAGCATCGACATAAATTAGCCTTAAATGGAGCTGTTCTAATACTTAAGCATTCCTGAGACAGGCTGGAGCTAGACACACCCACAAAAATGGTAAATATAGCAAATGTGGAATTGATAGATATTTTCGGCCAGCCGTAAAAATTGACATAAATATCTTGAATTGCCAGGGTTTACTATTTCATCTGCTTCTGTGCAGGTTTGACATTGTGGTTTTTTTTGCTTAAACTTTGTCAGGTACAGCCTCTGCCACAAAAAGCTTTACAGTTGAAAAGAATTCTCAACTTGTTCATTCCGTAAGTTAATTTGATAACTTATTGTTTTTTCAGCAAATGCCGGACATAGCTGTTTGTTTCATTTGCGTAATTGGAAATATACATGATATAAAATATGGTGCATGTATAGAGGTACATATTAAAACATGTTGCTTGTTTTTTCCTTTTCATGTAGCCTTTTACATCATAACTAGCCGAGGTTCAGCCTCAGGGTTGATACTCTGAAAAAAATACCCACCTGGCTAGGCCCAGACTTGAATATTGTATCCCCAATCATCTGGTTGGTCAATTTGAAATACATCCCCTAAACGCTGGGAGTTTCCTAGGGGGCGCTCAGGTTCCACGCCCCATTTTATCTGTTGATGAGATATCTACATAAATCGGCCTGCTGGTGAATTTAGCTTGTTCTTGACCTCAAAATCACCATTGAACAGTGTGAAGAAAGCTATGAGAAACATGGGCCCTCTCACTGGCTTGACTGTGAAAACCCCCCTAAAGTAGCAAATTCACTGACAGTGCTCCATGATCTGAAAACCCTCTAAAACGTGATTTTGGGCCGAGCCTTTTGGGGGAGTACCAACCCTGGTGGTTCAGCTAGCAATCTTTAGAAAAATTTTCAGAAAATGCCAGACATAGATATTGTTTTGATTGCATAATTGGAAATATAAACAATTTAAAATACAGTATAAAGGTTCGTATAAAAAACATGTTGCTTGTTTTGGTCCTCTTTTAGTCTTTTACTGCCTAACTAGCCAAGGTTCAACTAGCAATCTTTACTACAAGAAGAGCCACGGTTGGAGGTTGAAAAAACATGCATCGTATAGAATTCAACTCCCAACTTTTAGCATGGTAGGCCATCACTCCAACAACTGCGCAATTGACCTTCATACGGGTATGAATACTTGTACATGTAATTATTCTCCGTGCTTTACTGACAACACCTGACAATCTTTCTCGGCTCATTAGACTGCTAGGGTACTAGTAACTAATAACAGTGGCTGTTTTGAGCGAATTTACCTTTAGTAACAAGAGCTTTATTATCTATTAAAAAACCTCTTTGTTTCAAAAATTTTATAAGGCATGCTTAGATACTTTACAGTCTTACGTAACAAATGAATGAATGCGGAATTGAAATTCCAACCTACCATATGTCCTTATTTATGATTATTACCGTTTGTTGAGCTATCATGAACACGGTATGAGCATTTCGAGCTTTTAATATTTTAAAGATTAGTAAAGACAAAATCCAATCAGATCTGTTGTCCCTAGACTTGTTTTCCGATCTGCCATATATCGACAGGATCTGCCATATATCGACAGGATCTGCCATATATCGACAGGTTCTGCCATATCGACAGGTTCTGCCATATATCGACAGGATCTGCCATATATCGACAGGTTCTGCCATATCGACAGGTTCTGCCATATATCGACAGGATCTGCCATATATCGACAGGTTCTGCCATATCGACAGGTTCTGCCATATATCGACAGGTTCTGCCATATATCGACAGGTTCTAATGAAGATGTTCAGGTTATTAATAACCAATACTAAGTTTATTTTATTATTTTTCGATTGTTTATTTACTTTCATGCTTTTTGTGAATAGACAGTAAACTATGGTGATTTACACTACATGAATAAATGTTACACTGCGCCATCAAGAAGGTTAAGTTTTGATTTTGCCACTATTTTACAAGCCGTTTTACTCCAAATCTTTCTCTGCTTTAGTCAGAAGAGTTTAGTATAAATTACTGCTAATATAAGCATAGGTTAGCGATAGCCAGAAGGTAGCGAGCATGTCCATCACAAAAATTTTCCATACTAGCATTGTTCAATTCTCTTAGGACCAACGTATGATGCGACAAGACTAAATAATTGGAGTTGTTTCACTAATGTAATTAATAGTTACAAATTATGCATTAATGTGGTGGTTTCACTATGTACCTAATGCCGTTGTTGAGTGTGCTTTCACTTCTATAGTTAGTAAGGATTACTCAGATTGGTTCTCAGCCAATAGCCAGCCACCAGTTTGTTTTGGTAAAACACAAGTACAAAGGAAGAAGCGTAACGGATGATGAAACTAATGCGTTTTGATTGATTAATATTGGTTATTGCCTGTAAAAATATAAGCCTTGGTATGTATACAAAAGCGCGTACACATGGTATAAAAATAAAAAGTCAGAAATAAGGCTAAGTACATAAGCAATACAATATACCTATGTTCATGAGATAGCTGCGTGTATGACATACTGTGAGTGTATGAATGCCATTATATGTAATTCTGTCACTAATTCGTAATGTCCGTACAGCTTAATATGTAAGTTGTAGAAACCAATCAGTCAATCATTGTATGCAGCAATTGAATCCTACAATGGCAGCATTTTGAACAATTAAATCTCAAATTATATTTTCCAAAAAAGATTTGAGACAAAATGTCATAGCATATAGGTATTGCTATATTATACCATAGCAATTTATTAGCAATAAATGTAACTTAATTTACGTTAGGTCTAAATTTTTGTTAATAAATCTTATGATGTTGTACTTTGCGGCTAGTGTAACAGTGTACATGTGCATATTAATATCGTAAAATAAAGCTGCTCAATTTAACCCCTTGCGAAATTTGTTCAAGGGAACTTTGTTCAAGCGAACTTTTTTAATTGCATGTAACCGAAGTTGTGTCCCCTTAACTTGATTACTAAGCGAATTCAACCACGTGACGTTCATGTGACAGTTTCACTCCTCAATGGATTAACCTTTTCAAACTGATATTTAGTGTTTATTTTAGCCATGTCGGTTCTTAGTCCTCCTGTGTATGACATTCCTTCAGAAGACCAAGGGTAAAAAATAGTTAAATATTTGTTAGCTAGCAAGTTGTAAATCAATAAAAAGTAAATCCTTTCAACTATTTTGCTGCCGGCTCTATGTTGCTTTCAAAACTGATCTAGCCAATACGTCGCCGTACATGTTGATTAGGCTAACATGATGCCCTGTGTTAAATTATCTGATGCAAAAATTTTCAAATAAATAAATAAGAGTTGATGATTTGTCCGACGCTTTTAGTAACGTAAGCATTTCGAGCCCGACTGGAGATTCTGCCAGTCTGCAAGATTTGTGCTTAATCTAACATGAATTTGGTGTTCACTGATATCTTTGCGATGCTTATTGTAAAAATAACTGACTGATATGTTAACTTGTTTTTCATATTGAATATGATTTTTGCTAAATCTATACAGAGAAGTGTTAGAAGCTGGGTAAGTACTTTTTCATCATGGCTGTCAATATTGGTTGAATTTTTACAGCCCCTTTGCAGATTTCACAAAATCATAGCATGTATTTTACATGATGCCAATAAACTTGCTTGTATTTAGTTCAGATAGAATGACTGCTACTTTACGGAAGAAGCAAACAGTCAATTCATTCAAACTAACATGGTTGTACAACCAAGTGCAAGCTAGGCCTACCTTTTTTCTTATTAAAATTTACTTTATGGTTCATAATTTGTCTTGCAACTTCTGATTTTATTGTGGATGACTTTTACGAAAATAGTTTTTCATTTCTTTTGTAGGGTGGAGGATCTTGTTGGTGTCTTCGAAAAGAAGTTTGGAAGTAAACCATCTTTTATATCTCGTGCTCCAGGACGTGTCAATTTAATAGGTAAAATTAGTCTCTAACAAGTTTATTGTAGGCCTACCCCAAAATCTGTTACGGAGCAAAGCAAGCAATTTTGTTTTAAGATGTTCAAAAGTAAAATATATGGCGAAATTTTGTGAATACTTGTAGGTGAGCATATAGACTACATGGGGTATGGTGTCCTTCCTATGGCGATTGAACAGGATGTTATGGTAGCAGGACGCACTAACAATCTCTCTCTTCTTCGGCTATCAAATGTTGATGATGAGTACAAGTAAGCTTAGTGACCTTGTTTGACATCGGCGGTTTTAATACCTTCCATTGCTGGTATTATGTTGTGAAGCTCACCTTAAACTCGAAGTTGGTTTCTCTTGAGCCAGGCATGAATCTAACACTGAAGTAAACAGATAACTTCTCTCTTGTTCTTGCCTTTTTCTTCTCTCTTCGGATGTCTTAGCAGCGCCAACCTGATCCAGTTGGTCATCCCCACGCTATCACTGTTTTTAACTGATTCAAGAATTCTTAGATTACACTACAGCTGCTGCCTGAGAAAAGTCATGCGATTGCTTGATTTTATTTCGAACATTTATTTTATTATTATTTCATAATATTATTTTTCGGGCATTTTATATCGGGTTTGTTTTTGTTACATTAACAGTTTTACTCAAAAAAATTAGTAAATATGTCAAAAAGAACTTGTGATTAGATTATTGGGTTATGTTCATATTGAAATGGTCACACATATGTTCAGGTTCTGCATTCACTCCTTGTTTCTAGTCATATCGCAGTAGTTACTTGTCACTAGCAGTCGCTTGTAGTCTAATTATGCGTCTCTACTTGTGCGCCTTTAGTCATTGCTTTTTTGTGGTCAGAAAGTATCATATGTCACGTCTAGTCAACGAGGAAGTCTCTAATCCTGACTTGTTGTACTAACATATCTGTGGTCACCACCAATTTTTAGTAATGCCTGAGTGAGTACTTGCGGGTGTGCTTACGGAGTACAGGAACTGCAAAGAATAAAATGTCCACAACTATTAACCTGCAGCTAATAATTATAAGCAGACGAGTGATAAGGGCACAGTGATTACAGTGATTCATAGACTGCTGTTTTTCTGTCTAACCAAGGGAGTTTCTTATGCCGACCTTTTAGATCCTTATTCATCCTGATTGGTCCGTTCCAAAAGGCTTTTTGCAAAGCTTTTTACTTATCCTAATCTACTTTGGTACAACGGATTATTTAATGTGTCGTTTTAATTACCATGTCTAGCATTTTGTCTCATTGTTAGTATTTTGTAATACCTTAGCTGCACTGCATCTCTAAAATCTCTGCATTTCTAAAAGGTGTTTACTTCATTTCTGTTATACTATTGATTTGTCTCTAGTTATATCTGGCCATATCTTTTCTGATAGCTGAAGGTTTTATTTATTTAACCAGTATTTTAGGTCCCGTATTCTGTTAGTATAGCTATAACAACAGTTAGTATAGCTATAACAACAGTTAGTATAGCTATAACAACAGTTAGTATAGCTATAACAACAGTTGTAACTTACCCAGGCTATAACAACAGTTGTAACTTACCCAGGCTATAACAACAGTTGTAACTTACCCAGGCAGTCTTGTGTGAAATTGTCTGGTGTGTCAATAAAGCACAAAGAATAAGTACATGTACAATAAATCCAAAACATGCAAGGTGAATGATTGGCACAGGTGGTACCATGCCGGGCGGCAGAGCCAAAAGTTGCGGGTTCAAATCCTATGTAACGCATTATTTTCCCAACTTCCAATCGCTGCTTCATGGACAGGCTCTCATTATAGTAAAGGTTGATGAAGGATATTACAAGTGAGTCCTATGTAAAAGCTTTTCTATCAGTGCTGGTCACATGATCTGACTGACTTTCAGGAGCTATGAATGTTCCTCAGCAATAGACAGCTTGGCTATAGACAGGTCAGCTCCCAAGTGGCATCATTATGTCCTCTGTGGTTTCTTGGGCATAGTTGAGAAATTCAGCGTGCCTTTGAACATGAGGATGGGCATGGATCTCGTAATATGCGGAAGAGTTCCTCCTAGTGCTGGGCTCTCTTCTTCTAGCGCCCTTGTATCTGCCTCAGCACTCATCACCTACCAGCTGATTGCGCCATCTCAACTCAGTAAGGTAGGTTTAGAATCAGAGGCATAAATCTGTTATACATTGTAGACAGCGTCGTGAATTTTTTTAAGTTTAAAATATTGCTAGGCATGTTCAAAATATCAACGCTAAGATTAAGATAAGGTTTACAGAGATGACCTTTCAAAGATTTAGCAAAATTTTGTCTGTCATGGCTTGACTAATCCTACCTCATTGGTGTCAGGAACCTACTATTTCATGTTGCTAGTTGCATTTTGTCAAGGGGAGGAGCTGTGGTTCAGTGGTTAGTGCTCAGGCATATAATCAGTAGGTCAGTGGTTCGAATCACAGAAGGATCATTGGTGGTGTTAGGAAGGGCATCCAATCCCAATTGCTCTTGTGCCAAATCTTGAGCAAATGGTCACAATATATTCTGCCTCAAGATATACTATTTGTTGTGGTGACCCCTAAATGACCCCTAAATGGGAAGAGCCAAAAGAAGATGAAGTTTATGCTAAAATTGTAAAAACTAAAACAAAACTGCTACCAAGGGTTAACTAATAAAATCATATGAGCTACTGTTTGTAGGGGAGATATTAATGATTTTCCTGTTCATTGCCAGACCTCATAACTAAAGCAATTGAAGTGTTTTTGTATTGTGCTGACAACTCCACAGGTGTTTGTATTGTATACATCTGTACATGATGTTTGCTGACAAATGTTTGCTGACAGATCTCTGGCCAGCTATAGCTGGCCAGAGATTTTCTGACAGGTTGCTGACGTGATGATATGCATTTGTATAACAATCTAGCGATTTTTGATTACTCGTTGGTCAGTTTCATTTTTAGTTCACACACTGATCATCTAATATCCTGTTTAGTAGGCATTATATGAGCTATTAATATTAGCTATATGAAGCAGATTAGGCTACTAGCCCAATAGAGGCTTTTTAGGTTAAACTTACTTTAAACAATCTTTAAATGGTTTTTAAATGTTGAAGGGATACGTGAAAAAATGAGCTCTTTATTTGCCACGAGGGTTTGAGATAAATCATGAAGTTTACTAAAATAATAGCATCGCAATAGAGGGATTGTGAGACTGCCTTTACTGATGAGACCAATCAAATGCGTAATTATAAAAGACCCGGGGTTTAGCATTACAGGTCCATCAAATGTAAAACATGGTGTTGGAGTTATGCACTCCTACATTGTTGTTATAAATTACTAGCCTTAACAATATAGAGTTTTTTGTGAACTCGTTGCATACATTAGGGTAGCAAAATATCTCAGCGATATAAAAACGAGGTATTTGGTCGTACAATTTAAGAAGTGAATTTGGAAACCTCAATTTACATCTTGCAGACAGACCTGGCGCAAATATGCTGTGATTGTGAGAGGTATATCGGTACCCAGGGCGGTGGCATGGACCAATCTATATCATTCTTGGCTGAAAAAGGAAAGGTAATTTTTGTTGGAACCGACCTTTCTTACTTGTAATAGCCAAGTTTTCTTGTACACTAATCATAGTTTCTTGGCTATTTTCATCAGTTCTTTAACAGACGGTAATACCTGTAGATAGAAAAGTATTTCCTTAGCAACTGGTCACACTTCTAACAGTTTTAGATGTCAGTAGTTATGCTTCCTTAGCAACCAATCACATTTCCTTTTTATTCATCTAGATTACCTTATCAACCAATCACACATATTCTTGTTATGCTGTATTTACTAGTCGAACTTCCTTAGCAAATAATCACATTGCCTTACCATTTTACTACATTCCTTTAGCCACCAAACAAACATTTTAGTTAATATCATCCTGAATTCATAATAAGTTGTATTTCTTTAACAACCAATCACATCACAATATTTCTAAAATTAGTTTTGCGGCATCAAATCGGATTAAAATTACAATGTAATCAGTATACATGTATTAAATAATGTTTATGCTTTTGTAACTATTTGCTATAGCTTGTGTTAGACCTTATTGTACATGAGACCTTATTGTTGCTCCAAGTTGCATGAATGTAAGTTGGTCAACTTTTCCTACTATGACATCATTTATGCTTATATAATTGCACTGGATGCAAAAGAAGCTATGGTGTGTTTTGGTTCTGATGTCAATCTGTATGTCTAATTTTTTGTTTTTGCTCATAATCTGATAAGTTTGGGATTGTGTTTCCGCATACTTTTGTGTTTAGACCGTACCCTTCAACAAGCCAATAAAAGTTAATTTCAGGCTAAGAAGATTGACTTTGATCCTATTCGGGCAACAGATGTTCAGCTACCAGATGGTCATCTTTTTGTGATCAGTCACTGCCTTGCAGAGTTGAACAAAGCAGCAACTAACCAGTTCAACCAAAGAGTAGTCGAGTGTCGTCTTGCTTGTCAAGTAGGTCAACCTGTCAAGTAGGTCAACCTGTCAAGTAGGTCAACCTGTCAAGTAGGTCACCCTGTTAAGTAGGTCACCCTGTCAAGTAGATCACCCTGTCAAGTAAATCACCCTGTAAAGTTAGTCACTCTACACCTTGTACTACTACTACTACTCCTCATGATACTACTACTATTAATACTACTACTCCTATTACTACTCTTGCTATTACTTCTGCTATCACTCCTTATACCACTACTACTACTCCTTATACTGCTCCTTATAATACTACTCCTTATACTACTACTCCTTATACTACTACTCCTTATACTACTACTCCTTATACTACTGCTCCTTATACTACTACTCCTTATACTACTACTCCTTATACTACTACTCCTTATACTACTACTCCTTATACTACTACTCCTTATACTACTACTCCTTATACTACTACTCCTTATACTACTACTACTTATACTACTACTCCTTATACTACTGCTCCTTATACTACTGCTCCTTATACTACTACTCCTTATACTACTAATGTTATTACTCCTGCTATCACTCCTTATACTGCTACTATTACTATAGCTGCAGTCACAAATAAGTAATCCTTTTGCAGATACTGGCCAAGAAAAGTGGCTTGCAGTGGAAGGAGTTCAGGCGACTTGGAGACTTGCAGTCTAAGCTCGGTAAAACCTTGGAAGAAATGATAAGTCTTGTGAAGGAGCATCTTCATGAAAATGTTTATAGTAAACTGGAGGTATTGGAGACGCTGGAATGTAAAGCAGACAGCCTCCTGCAAACAAGCCTTAGTGACAACACTGCACACCGTAGGTAGAAGTATTGTTTCTATCTAACTCTAGCTAAATGTAGTGCATGGGAAATGATATAGTCTGAGGGGAAAACTGTAGGTTAGTCTAGAAATTTGACTAGCATACTGCTGGTAAAACTATAGTCTTAATGAAAAACTGTATGTAATCACACAGATACTGTAAGTAAGTAAATCTATGGTTTTATTAACGCTTTGACAATATTAATATCTCATTCTTTTGGGGCAAAGTTAAGCTGAGTTATAGCTGGCATTGTGCCCTGTAGGTAAGGTGTTCTTTTCAGGCTCTATACAGGAAAGTCTATGTTACCTGCGGTATCAGCTTGCTGCAGTAAGATTAATGCATTCAAGTAAAATGCTATAGCTTTTGTCCGTCGTGTTCTCATTGTCAGAATGATATCCATGTTATCTCCGTTGTTACAGACGTAAAATATTAATTATATGTGACGAACAATATGTACATCATCTATATAAATCTCAGTGTGCTCTGTAGTTCGTCTGTCCAGCTATAGCGATAAAGTTATAGCAACAAAAAATCACGATCGTGCGAGATTTGATCTCGCGACATTCAAGTCACTCAACAAACAAGCGTTCGTAACCGCCAAGCTAAGTTATTCTTTACATTTTCGACTCTTTATCTATCCCCATCACGATTGCAGATTACAAACTAAATATGTACTTTTTATTATTTATTAATAATACCTTTTGTGTTTGATTTTCTTTTGGAATTTTTTTAAAAGCCATTTTAAAGTTCGCCATCTATTTTTTAATTTATAATTTTTTGTGCCTTTTAATTTCAAATGTGCCGTTACACTCCTATTTCCGGGTTCTCTTAAGGGTGATAGCTATTAAGTATCAAATAATTTTTCATTGTAATCATGGTTAAAAAACGGACTATTTAGCCATTGCTATTATTTCACATTTTAACACCTTTACAGCTGTTTTATTTTTTGTTTCAATTCATTCGAACTGCCCAAAACATTTTTCTCATGATACAAAATTTAAAAGTTAGAATGGTAAATGTATATAAATGGTATATGTTAAGTGAAAATAAATTTTTTGTGCAAAGACTTTTTTATTATCTGGGTAATGCCAGGCATTCAGCTAGTCTTTTTTAAATTGTGCAGCAGGTAAATTTACGGCTGTTGTCTGAGCTAGTAAACTATATACATAAGATGCTAACACTGAGTTGTACACACCAAGAACCTGCAGCACTATAGTCCAAGTTGGTACACTTTCAGAAGGGCTATAATACTCTGAGTGGACATACAAAGTTTTATGCACTTGCAGTACAGGAATTCAAGTTATACCAAAGAGCAACACATGTCTTCACCGAGTCGTGGAGAGTCGAGGAATTCAAGAAGGTAACAGAGCAGGTGCCAGTTGATGCACAAAAGCTAGGCAAGCTTATGGATGAGAGTCATGCCTCTACTAGAGACACATATGAGTGCAGCCATCCCAGTCTAGATATTCTCACTCAGCTCTGCAGGTTTGTCCGATGTCTTTCTCTCATTACCTCTATAATTCACTGCACGCGAATAGTTATGATGTTGAGAGTTTTCTACTCTTGTCCGATGTCTTCTAGTTACCTTTATAATTTACTGTATGCAATTAGTTATGCGAAGTTGATGGCTTTCTACTTTTGTTTAATGTCTTTGTCTGGTTACCTCTATGATTCAATGCATGCAAATAGCTATGTAAAGTTAATGATTTTCTACTTTTGTGTGTTGTCTTCCTCTGGTCACCTCTATGATTCACTGCATGCAAAAACCTAGTCAATGATTTTCTGCAACACACTTGTAATGCCGTTTAATAAATCCATCAAAAGTATTATACTGCGGCAGCTTTGCATTTGGCTAACATACAGTAGATTGTGATAGTCAAATCAATAATTGATAAAGTTTATTCTTCATTCAATAGAATGTAACTCAGACAGCTGAGTTTACTATCAAATCATGCAGTTCTTGTTGACTGCATGAAAGCTACAAACCATGGCACTTTCAGGTTCCCTATGTGTAGTAGGTATGCGATTGGGTGCACTCGAGGCATTCGGAACCCAATCGTCTGCTCATTGTTTTTTGGAGAAATATGGTATTTTTCACATTTATTGATCACACAATGATACACAGTAACAGTAAATAGGATAAATTCATGCATGACGATGCACCAGCAAAAGCTATGGCCCCAGATCTTTATAAATATAATATGGATTTCATGCTACAGTAGATGAATGCCCCCTATAACAAACACTTTTGGGTTATGGTAAAGATGTTTAGTGGCACCGTTCCCTGATCTTCGATAGAGTAATTACCATGTCGGAGTAGGGGTATCATTTACAAAAATATCATTTGTAGAAAAATACGGAATGTGTTGTACTGAACACATTAATAGAGTAATAATTGTATTGGTCACTGAATGGGGCATATAGAAGATAACTCGTAGTATATGGATATGCGTAGGACTATTCACAGAGTAATAGAGTAATTCATATATTGGTCACTGAAAGTGTCATATAGAAGATAACTCCTAGTTTATGGATTCATGTAGGATTAAAAGAATGCTTTTTGTGCACTTCATAACATAGATGGTTTTGCAAATCTACCTCTCTACGTTACGCATGAAAGAACTCTGACCGAGTTATTGCATGACGTATTTCATATCTCATTGCTAGTGAAATGTATCTCAATTAAATCTTTCACCTGAATAGATGTGACCACTGAGCATCGAGTAACTGTATGCTAAATGTTTTCTGTCAATATCTTTGTAGAGAGAGTGGAGCCTTAGGATCTAGACTTACAGGTGCAGGGTGGGGAGGGTGTGCAGTGTCCCTTATACCAGAATCGAACAAGGAGAGTTTTATGGAGAAAGTCAGCACAGAATTCTTTAGCGGGGAAAAGTTGAATGGACGACCTTTGAGCCAAGTGTTATTTGTGACATCACCAGCCGCAGGGGCTTGTCTCTATAAATGTTAATTTCATCACATGTCATACTAAAATTTCTATATGCTGATCATATTCTTGTTGATTTAACATTATAATGGTGCCTTTTTTATTTTTTCAAATCTTCAGAATATAAATAATTTACAAGCTATTATTGAATGTGAAAGAGAAAATCAACATGCCAACTCATGTTAGAAATAACCTGTTGAAATGAATGAGTTATTACAAATTTAGTTGAATTATCAAATTTTTGGTTTAGCTTTTGTCATAAGAACTTCAGCTACAAAATCAAGTCATTTGTTTGTCAGGCATTTTTCTATCACAAAGTGTAGCTTGACGAAGCCACTCTCTCATATAAAAGTTTTCAAAAGAATGTGTAAGTTTTTTTCACGTTTCAGTCTAGTTCACAGTAAATCTTGTTATCGACAGCTGGCTGGTAAATAAGAGGTTTCTCGTTTTATGGATGAGAATATGAAATACAAGAATTAGACTTGCAAGTTATTTGTTACAGCGAAGGGAGGATAAGTTAGCTGTAAGAGTGCAGATGTATGCGGTGAGAAATATTCAGTTCAAAAGATGAAAAGAGTAATAAACAATCAATCATGAAGGAGCTGCATATTTGTCTTATAACCATTGATGGTAAAATGAGGCTAACGTTTTGTTTGGTAAAATGCATTAAAGTACATTAGATGTGGACATTATCACGAGTTGGTGTAGATGTGAACTGCGAAATCATCTTCTCATTTCTGTATGTAACCAACTAGGTATGATAGAAGCCCATAGTCTCTGATGAACAACAAAGTGTATGTCTCAATTTCAATACATTTTTGCAAATGCTCAATGAATAAAAATGTTGTTATACATCCAACTAATCTAGTTCTGCACACATGCTACTCAACATTTATTGTTATTGTGCAATTGCTAGACAAAAAGGGGTTGTACTGGCAGTACTGCTATCTATAATCTAAGACTATGCACCAGCATCTATGATAATTCCATTGCTTATAATCATATTAATATGGTGCTATTTCTATAACCAATAGAAAGTTATGGCTAGACTACTCCAAGTTAATGGTAAGTGGCCAGTAAACTGAGCTTGAAATGCTTATAAAATACAATCCTTGTTGCTATATTAGCTCAGCACTGGTTAAATACTCCTTCATGCGTTATACTGTATGTGGCACTCTATTGGACAGTAGGTCTGGTTCTGTTTGCTTTTTAAGGTGCTGTGCTTAGTAGTAAAGAATGTCAGAAGAAAGACATCACCACACTAGATTTGCCATGTTTATACGCTAACTCTAAGTGAACCTTGAACATACAGGTTTAGTTTCCGTAAGCCAGCTTTATTGACCTGTGACATTTATATTTATAGACTAATAATGTATAAAACATCAAAAAACATTCTGCTTTTAAATACACGTGTGGATAAAAAACATGTTGTGCAAGCCATAACATTACACTGACCTACATGTATATAAGGCTTTATAATTTATGATGCACACAGATGTTACAATTTGCTGCTGCTATATGATTATTCTAAACACAACAAGTGATAATACCATACCACATCATAATATTATTGCACATAATTTTTATGTGATGTTCAATGCATTTCTTTTTTCTCAATGTATGGCTATCTGTTCAGTGACCATGAAAACGAGGCTGGTGAGACTGATAGAGATATTAATACAGTTGAACAGAAACAAGCAGTGCAAATTTGAATATATGGTTTTCTAATTATTCATTAGTGTTTTCATCAGCAAGTTAAATATTTGTTATTAGGTAAAATGATAAAAGTCTAATGGAAGGTCTCAGTCCACTAGAGGGACTCAGTCTATTAGAGGGTCTTGGTCTATTAGAAGGTCTCAGTCTATTAGAGGGTCTCAGTCTATTAGAGGGTCTTGGTCTATTAGAGGGTCTTGGTCTATTGGAAGGTCTCAGTCTATTAGAAGGTCTCGGTCTATTAGAAGGTCTCAGTCTATTCGAAGGTCTCAGTCTATTGGAAAGTCTCAGCCTATTTGAAGGTCTCAGTCTATTAGAGGGACTCGGTCTATTAAAAGGTCTCAGTCTATTAGAAGGTCTCAGTCTATTGGAAGGTCTGGTCTATTAGAAGGTCTCAGTCTATTAGAGGGTCTCAGTCCATTAGAGGGTCTCAGTCTATTGGAAGGTCTCAGTCTATTAGAAAGTCTCAGTCTATTAGAGGGTCTCCGTCTATTATAAGGTCTCAGTCTATTAGAGGGTCTCAGTCTATTGGAAGGCCTCGGTCTATTAGAAGGTCTCAGTCTATTAGAGGGTCTCAGTCTATTGGAAGGTCTCGGTCTATTAGAAAGTCTTAGTCTATTAGAAGGTCTCAGTCTATTATAAGGTCTCAGTCTATTAGAAGGTCTCAGTCTATTGAAACACTCAGTGTCACTCATAACTGAGGAGTCACTGTAGCACTGGTTGTTCCAATCAAGGCTTATGTTTAGCTCATAAATTGTTCTCACAATGTCTATCAGCAGCTTTGGGAGTTCTATTCAAACTAAAGAGTTCATGCATAGAACATACACCTTTTCTAGTTGTACTTTGTACGTTTTACAAACTATAGAGTGTATACATAGTATATGCATTTTTTAGTTATACTTTGTACATTATATAAACTAAATGTAGTACAAATCTGTGTCTCACTTTAACACCTAGAGGCTAGAACACAACATGACAATTCTTTCACTAAAAGGTTGCTCTTTACAAGTGACAATGTCGAGATGTTCAGGTCCACCATTATTTTAAGATTTTTAATCTCAAAGCTCATTACTTGTGGTAAAGAAACAAAATTTGCCAGCATTGACAGCATTTAATCAATAAACTCAAATCAATCAGTCAATAATCAGGCTCTTGAGTTGTATAATAAATGCTAATCATAGACACTTAAAAAACCAATCTTTCCTTTGTTTGAACACGGTTAGACTTATACAACAACTTAGCTTTACGTCTTGTTCGTTATTATTTGCTAGTTGTTAGGCTGTGAAAGATGCTAGTTGCCAGTTAATTAACTGTGAAAGACGCTATTTGCTAGTTGCCAGTTGATTAACTGTGAAAGATGATTTTGTTCTAAACCAGTTTTCTCTTCCAATTTAACATGTTAAATGTTTTAAAATACTCATCAGTTTGCAAGTGCATGTTATAGCACAAGGAATGATCACCATTCTTCTATCTTGCTATTTTGAATAACTTTTACTCTCTTTTGCAATCAGTCGAGGTGACTAAAATTGTTTATAGTTGTGTTCCATCGAGCTGCGTGTGAATTTTTAAGTGATTTTTGGCTTCTTCTAGACCAGATTATCACCTCGTCAATAAGGAAATGTTATCCAGTAAGCAAGAAAAAGTCAAGACATGCTATCATTTCCATCCTGTTGCAGCGGCTTGTCAATGGATAGGTTTGTTTGTCCTCTCCTTCGCGATGCTGCCACAGTGTATCACTGGAATAGCACAGTGCTTTTCCAAATGTTATTTTTGATTATGTAAGGGTGTCCAGTTAACCCTCCCGATTGGTATGGGAGTTGATGGTTTAGTTGCCATCGACCCATGCACAGGCGTTACCGGGCTACATAATTATATTACCTGTAGCAGGTTCATATAGCCTTTCTTGACCTGATTGAATAACTTCCTTATTGGTCATCATATCTTGCTAGTTTTTACAATGTGTTACTAGTCTTTGCAATTTTAACTATTCCATGTGCTATATCAGCAATCACATATCTACACAAAAATTATGATTGCTAACATAGAATTATCGTGCAGCTCATATTTATATTTATCTGGAAGCTTCATACAAAAATCCATGCAAAATTTGCAACAAAAAGGCTTATCACTCTTTTACCAAAGTCGTATAATGTTTATTCTGTCACCTGCTGCTTTAAATTGGTATCCCTTTATATCAAAGACTGGTAAAAGAAAATTAGAGCGCTTTCAAAAATTATGTCTTGGAGTTATGCTACCTGATATGGACAGTTATGATCAGCGTCTAAATGCCCTGGGGAGCTGAGGAGCTGAATGTATGTTTAGATATTTGCTGTCTAAAATACTCTAATCATATCTCCAATCTGCCTGACCATCCATTACATTCCTCCTTCCCCAAAAGAACCACTACAACTTATACCAGACACAAACATCTTCCCAATTTATATTATAAAACAGCGTTATACCAAAATAGCTTTTTCTTCCAATACGCATAATTTACTTTAATTTTTTCTGATTTTGTCTCATGGTCTAATTTGATCAAAACAATATTGACCGGTGTAAATAAACCTATCTATCTACTGCATTTTCTCACTGGTTCTAAACATTGCATCCTAGTATAATATGTAGTACATGTAAAAGTTTCAGTATATTTCAGTTTGGAGTTGTCATCTCAAGAAAGCAAGTTCAAAGGTGAGAATGGGAGGAGATATTATTACTTGGCATGAAATCAAACTGAAAGCACTCAACCGCTGAACAGCCTGACTGCTGGACTGAACAATAAGTTGCTGTAACGGAATAAATTTGAGTTTCAATTGAAACTTCCCTGGAAGTCAGACAGTTGATCTGAAGGTAAGTTGTGAAGCAAATCAATTTGGAAGGATACTTTGGGGAAAATTAATGGTCAAACAATAAGGCGCAAAAGGGTGATGCAAAAAATTTGAGATGGTGCTGTTGTTGTAGTACTAGTATTTGAGATGGTGCTGTTGTTGTAGTACTAGTATTTGCTAGTCAAATTATGATAAGATGCAAAAGGCTGGTCCAACACTGTCACCCATTTGCATTTATATACCTCACCTCAAACATTAAACCTATGAGCCTACTGCTCTGTACTATCCTAGTACTATCTACTCCTCTGTACTATCCTAGTACTATCTACTCCTCTGTACTATCCTAGTACTATCTACTCCTCTGTACTATCCTAGTACTATCTGCTCCTCTGTACTATCCTAGTACTATCTACTCCTCTGTACTATCAAATTAGAGCTCAATTAACACTGCAACGAATGGCTGAAACTAAGTTTGTAGAAAGGATTCGAAATCATTTACTGTTTCAGAAAATGCGCTTTATGATTTTTTACATTCGCTCGATTTTTTCATTTATAAACCAGAAACTACACAAAACTCAGAAAAAATGGAAGTTATTTGAAAACATTTTTGCATTCCGAGCATTTTTAGAGCAAATTCTATAATTTGTTAGTCAGAAATACTCTTCATCATATAGATTACAGTAGGTGTTGGTGCTTAGCAACTATTACAAGTAGGTGCAACCGAGCCAGGTAAGTATACTTTCCCCTATTTAACATTCAGCCAGCATGTGTTTGCTTTTCTGATTTAGTTTCAGCGTAAGCAAACATAATAACTATTCATTATTTCCAACATTTACTTGTACTACAGTTCCAGGATTGTAAGTTTACTTGCAAACAAAACTTTTCCGTTATTTTAATTGCTCCGACTAGGCAGCGATTCACTAATACTATCTGAATGAATGACAGCAGCTTGTATAGATGTCATTGATAGTGCACACACATCTTATTAATCATCCTATCAGATTGTCATGCGCTAGTGAGTCAATTCTTATATATTTGGGGGCTCATCCCTTATCTGACACTCCGTGACCTATTTTATGTTAGTCATTGTATACACTCTCCCACTGGTCATGTGAACATAACACTCTTGGCATCCTATGCAAGCTATTTAGGCCATGCTGGTCTCTGCTACACCCCTTATGTATGACTAACCATGCACTGGGCTTCATTCAAGTGCGTTGGCGTGTACCCTCAAAAACAGGTAGAACAAAGGCTTGTAGTCTATAGGACTGACAAATTACACGGATTAAGTTTTTTCACAGTCAACTATCCTATAAGTAGGTATGCTATCACAATATTCTACTGATTAAACCGATTCCTAACAATGCAGTTTTTAAGAAGCCTAGGCTAACACAGTCAACCCACGAGTATCCAAGGGAGGAGATAGCTGCATAGCAATGTTGTACACCTATGGTAACTAGGAGACTGTGTCTAACAGTATTGTCTATTGGAGTTGCTCAAGATAAGACAGCAATCTGATCTACCTTGCTTACATTTCACGTTATCATCTGCGATCAGAGTCAACCATTTATTTAAAGCTTTGGTTTGCTCTCAGGATTATGCTCTGATATCAACTTTTACCTTTCACATCTCTCTGTTGAAATTTCTTCGACGTGAGAGATTGTGACCTTCACACCAGCTTGTGATCTTCATACCAGTTCGGATAGTTTGACCACTAGCAACCTAGAGTCGTGAAATCCAAAGCTAAAATTGAAAAATGGGAACAGCTTGTGAAACATTTTTGAATAGTAGAAGGGAGGATATTTATGGTCTTGCATTTTTCACAAGCTTTACACTGCGCTTTGGTTTGCTATAAAGCAGATATATGGTTCGCTATAAGGCAGATACTGTATATGGTTTGCTATGAAGTAGCTATATGGTTTGCTATGAGGCAGATAAAGGGTGTTATTACTGGGAGAGGAGGGTTCTGATGTTTTCACTGATTTATCTTATTGGCTTGTACTCAATGTTTGAATATATATTAAATGTTTCAGCATATAAATTAAGTTCATCACACAACTAGGTTCTATACTTTGGTTAGCCAAGCTATTGCCCATATGGAGCCTACAAAAATTATCTTTAACAGTGTATTTTTTGTTTGGTAATAATCTTACTTGATGAAAATATAAAAGTCAATTTAAATCAGCTTTCCCCAAAAATTCAGTTTGGAGAATTAACAAATGTACTATTGTATGCTTTTTTCCTTATTCCTGAAGAATATTCCACAGACTATGCCTGCTGTTTTTGAAGCTGTTGCAAGCAATATATCAGCTACCAAGCATATTTTACTCAACAACAGCATGTCCCTGGTACAATAACTATAAAGCCAGGATTTTCCAGCTGGCAGTTTGGAGCAGATTCATAGGGGGTGTAAACTTTAATTCAGTTGATAGAATATACAATAGTTCACAGTGAAGATCTTCGCTATTGTGTTTCTGAATCTACAGAAATATGAGTCTATTGCATAGCATCAGCCAGAGGAGGATAATTAGAAACAGCCTGCAAGTTTATTAGGCTCAGGAATTGCGTACATGATGGGACCCGCAGCCACTCCGACGCCCACTCTCTAATAGAGTATTTGCATAGCTGACTTATCAGTACATGCAATCACTAGCTCAGTCTCCAACTAAGATGAGCCGTAGTAAACTGACCTTTTGTGATGCCGATTGTCCAGCGTGTAACTGGACAGAATAGACTAGAAGAACAAAGGCAGCAAGTATAACAAGGGTGGAACAATGAGAGGAGGAAATGGATAGGAGTGCAAGTGGGTGGAAGAAGAGGGGAGTAGAGGAATAGGAATGAGAGATACAACGTAAGCCTTGAAAAGACTACAAGAGAATTTGCTGTTACTCCCACCTTCAATTCACTATCCCGACTTCTTTACAGTATGATTATATTATGAACTTTCAAAACACGTGTGTTCACCTCGCTCAATCAATTTTTTTTTTTTGACATGTAATGAAAAATATCATTTTGTTGATAATTACCAATTATACATACAAACTTGTACATGAACATGTATGGGCAAAAATAGTGTGTGACGTTCAAGTATGATCGTTGATGGACTTGATCATCAACGATCATGTCCATCAACTCGATGGACTCGATCAAGTATGATCATCTGCTTAGCTTATTACAAGCAGAGGCTGTGCATGTTTTTTTAAAGAGTATTGTTGTACAAACAATGGCTCTGTGATTCTAGCTTCATAAGTCTGAATCTAATGGCAAAGGAACCTCAATGACTGGAGACATGCCAAGTTGCAGAGAGTAATTAAGGTTGGATGTCATTCCTGTCGCGACCAGTGATCTTTTTGGGGAATTGAACCCCATCCTGTTGCTTACAGATCAGCACTCTAGAACACTAGGCTACGGCTGCACTCTACACAAGCTAGTTGAAAAAGGGGAAACAGCTGAGTACACAAGGAAAAAATATATAAAAGCAATAAAGGAGATTATAATCTAGATAGGAAGAAACCAATTTGTATTAGCCAATCTCACAAAACAGGAGCATAACAGTTGCCAGTGACAGCAACATACATTACGAGTGAAAGGAATATAGCACAGCAATGTTTGTTTAACCATTGTGTAAAATAGATAAGGTCTTTCATATATGCATTTGACACGGATGAGAGATAAGTATCACAGTGAGCGGACAACTCTCACCAAACAACCTTATCCACCTGAAACAAAAACTCAACACGCTGTGCCTCAAATGCTTTAAATATTATTTGGTTTGTTTACTCTTGAGATGCTGGTGTTTCTTTTGCAGACGTGAAAGATGGGTAAAGGTGGAGCAAATCTGTGTCCAGGCTTGCTGTGGGCTTTTCTATGGTTTCTCATCTTACTGCTAGCCTGGTGGTTTGCCTTCATCATGGCCTGGTTCTACATATTCTTCCTTCCATTCACAGCTTGTATAGACCCTTGTAAGAGTGTCTGCGAGTCTCTGCTGAAGCTAGTCCAACTACCTTTGACATGCGCTGAAAACATGGTTGCTATGAAAGCATTATGCTAAGAAATTTTTTACATTTTCTAACGAGCCTATCACAATCTCTTGTATTCTGATGATCACCATGTGATACTTACATATATACCAATCTATTGCGTAGAGAGAAACCTTTAGCTCTGCTTCTTCCAATGACCTATTACCCTAGTTAAACATAAGCTGTTAGGTAATAGTATTTATATCACTGTTATACATGTACTTACTCATAAATGAGAAGTCATCCCAACCCACACTTATTTCATTTTTACTTTAACACACATTGATTTTTAACCAATCTTATTGAGCAAAACTTCCTTGAAAAAAATACAGGGTGATAAAAATGATAACCACAGCAGCAAGGCATTAACTATCTATTCTCTTACATTACGGCTAATGGGGCCAAAACATGCGATTTCGGAGAAAATTTGCATAAGGCATCAGCCTTGTTATGAGAAACACTGTTTTTAGTTGTACTTCTTTCACGCTTGTCAGATCTTGCAAGAAAAACATGAAACTTTTTACCATGGGTTACGGACCAATAAATGAGCTGAACCTGCAACAAACAAGAAAACTAGTGATTTCCCCTTTTGAGTTCTTGATATTGGCAGTAACCCCAATAGACATAAACCTAAAAGGAATTAAATGTAATGGTTGTCATTTCAGGGCCGAAGTAACATTCAATTATAAGCAGTAATACAGATGTGATCATAGAGTACATCAACGATGGCTTTGGTAATTTTTGCTATAAAAGCCACAATGCTAATGAATAGGCTTGTCATTCGAAATTCTGTAAGTGTGTATGCTAGAGTTCATTGGACAAAAGGAATGACTGATAGAAGCATCACCAAGAACAATTATAAAACCTGTCTAATTAACAGATAGATGAAGGCATAACAAGTTTAGTTTTAGTCAAGAGAAACAACAGAAGGAAACGCGAATATATTTTAGTTGAAACACGAATAAAAATGAATAGCCCATTGACCTCTTATTAGTGTTACCCATTTGGTTCTTCTTCAAGGAGCATTTTCAACTGTATTGATCTCAACTCCATTGCCAACATAACAAACCTTAAATGAGCCTTAGACACCTAAACAACCATTTTTATCAGTTTGTCATCTAGTGTCAGAGGACAACTCCTAATTTCATTCAAGTCAACCATCAGCTAGCGAGGATGTGTTATGTACCCGGAGCTCACCACTTCTTATACCAGCAGTTTGGTAAAAAAGTGGGGATTGATTGCAACATGACCACCTCATTACACCCTCCAAACGCTTACTTCACTACTTCCTGTCGGAGGTTTCATGTTATGAAAGATTTGCACACTGCGGTAGCTCTCGTAATGGAAGTACAGTAGTAATTTCCAATTTCATGTTTTCATACATTGTCTGTTACCCTTCAGGTTGGCAAGCATAGAAAATCATGGCGTAATGTTCAATTTGTACAAATATTTATATTTGGGGTGGTTCACAAGAAAGAACCAAATTAAAATGATTTATACTGACGACTAGAAAATATTTATAGAAAAAGGATACCGATTCACAATTGCATTAATAGAGCCCACTAAGTGTTACTCAAACATATCTCCTGTAGACACATGCAAAAATCCTTGGGAGACGAGTTCTGAACTGTCAATACCATGTCAGAATTTAGGATGTTTTCTATATATATAAATCTTAAATATATGTCATCATGAGTAGCTGATCAGTCTATGAGTGGCGGACAACCAATGGTAAGACAACTCAAAACCATGTTATAACAAGGAGTTGTCACCGATATCAAGACACTAACAATACAGAAGTTAGACATTAGGAAGGGCTATAGCTAAGTACTGTCTGGCAAGATGTATGTGTGGTGTAATTAGCAAACTCAATGTAAGAAATGCTGCTCATCAATTCCACAAAATGAGCACATGTGTCCAATTGATGCCGGCCACCTGTCAATGTAGTGAAACCGACTGACGGAGGAAAGAGGAAAGCTATACATGGAGGGAAATAGAAAGAAATAAACTGAAAGAGCAGCTACAAAAATAAAAAGTACAGTATACTAAAAAAGCCTGCCTTCTGCTTTAGCATAAGGAAGAGTAATAATAATATAAATATGATTATGCGTAGGAGCACAGGCTAACTATCGGGCAGTCAGTCAGCCAATGCAGGATAAGGTAACTCAAGACTTACAGCTTGCTATCGTGTATAACAGACTAAAAACTAGTATGTACAGAGGTTTAGTCTTCTATTTACAGTGAGAGCCAGTTATACAACAGAAGTTTGGTCTCTCTACGACAATCCACCATGTCAAAGAAGAACTTAGTTCAACATGACATTTTCTTGTGAATGCGTATTGCATTATCCCAATGAACAATATTTCGTACATTTACATGTTATTGAGCATTACTTCCGGCTACGGAATTCGGAGTAAGGCAAAGCCTAACTCGGAAAAAAGTGAGTTCAAACCCCACCCATCTTGCTGCCATAGTAAACCTTTGGAAGCTTTTTTACGCGTGGTCGACGACGGAGTGATGGTCGGCGAGATTTACACACAAAGTTAACAAAGAAGGTGACAACGATGATAAGGGAGAGAAGAGCGAGAGCGGCGAAAAATGTTGTTGGATCCGAGTCATGTTCATGAGTTGATTTAGACCAGGTCTCCCAGGGCATCCTAGTAACGTCTGTTGAAACAAAAACATCTGGATCATCACCATCTACAGGTTCCCCAGCAGTCACCTGTGATACAAACATACAATAATATCAAGCTGTACTCGTACACGGTGCAAAAGAAGCATAATTGCTATACATGAAGTACTGTAGATGCAGTTAAAAAGTAAGAAGGTTGTAATAACATGAGAGCAGGATGTTGACAAATAATTAAGATAGACCAGCGTTAGTCAAATGGCCTAATAGACTTTATACCACATAGCGTCTGCGAATAAGTAAGTCAAAATAGTGTCTGAAAATGAGTAGGTCAAAATAGTGTCTAAAAATAAGTAGGTCAGAATAGTGTCTGAAAATAAGTAAGTCAAAATAGTGTCTGAAAATAAGTAGGTCAAAATAGTGTCTAAAAATAAGTAGGTCAGAATAGTGTCTGAAAATAAGTAAGTCAGTATAGTGTCTGAAAGTAGGTGAGAATAGTGTCAAAAATAAGTAGGTCAGAGTAGTGTCTGAAAATAAGTAGGTGACAATAGTGTCTGAAAATAACTAATAAATAGGTCACGTTAGTGTCAGAAAATATGTAGGTCAGAATAGTGTCTGAGATTAAGTAGACCAGAACAGCGTCTCAGAATATGTAGGTTAGTTAGTAACTGAGGTTCAGTAGCCAGCTTCAAAAAGCTGGAAGATTTAGATATACATGTAAATGAATGGCCTCTAAAACGGAAAGAGTGATAGTTTGATATAGAAAAGGTTTTTACCGATAGAATTGTTATATCTAAAAACACAAAGAGTGACAGTTTGATATAGAAATGGTTTTTACCGATAGAATTGTTATATCTAAAAACACAAAGAGTGACAGTTTGATATAGAAATGGTTTTTACCGATAGAATTGTTATATCTAAAAACACAAAGAGTGACAGTTTGATATAGAAATGGTTTTTACCGATAGAATTGTTATATCTAAAAACACAAAGAGGGACAGTTTGATATAGAAAAGGTTTTTACCGATAGAATTGTTATACCTAAAAACACAAAGAGTGACAGTTTGATATAGAAATGGTTTCTACCAACAGAACTTTTATATGTAAAAGCAGGAAGAATGAAATAGATAAGGATGAAGTTCTTACCGATAGAATCTTTTTATGTATCGTGCCGTCAAAGCTAATGTTAAGAGGATTTGCAGTGGCCCACGGGTATGAAGGGCATTCAGGTAAAGGCCTTTGTCCAAGACTGTCAACCACCTGAATTTAAAGCAAACATTAAACACGCGAACCTACTCTCGCACTATCAAATTAGAGCTCGACTAACACGGCAATGAATTTTTGAAACAAAAATCTACAAGTGAATAAATTGATGAGAGGTATTACGATACCCAGTGTGAATACTAGTAACTGTTTTTCTCCTGCAAAAGCGAGATATAAAACAAAATCATGCAAATCTTAACTCCACTACACCTCAATTGCATGTACAAAGTGCAAGTACTTTGTACAAAGTACAGATTGCACAGTACTTGTCGCAATAAAAAGTACATTGTACTGCGACATACAAAGTTAATCTGCTTCGAATATTTCGACTGTCTAGACCATCGTATATAGGAGCAAATATTTTCACAAGGATACGCTGTACTTCATGTAATTCATTCTACAGCCGGAAGACTTCATCTAATTACATATAGCATTGAAACAAGCGCACTATATAAAACTGCAAAAACTAAATTTAAAAAAGTAGATTATATGCAAAAAACTAGATGATGGTTTACTAACTTTGACTTTATGTTAACAACATGCGAACAGAAATATAGCCTTAGCAATACAGAAAAGGGACGGTGTGTAGGTAATGGTAGTGACAAAGAGACAGGGCTAAATACAGTTTAATTTAGACCATGTGAACTTTACCTTCTGTTGTTTTTAGTTGACACTATTTACATTTCATATTTTAACATCACTGCAACTACTTGCACCAGTCTTCTCATAATCTATGATTTTCAATCTAAAAATCCAAGCGTATTGCATACTGTTTATTATCATTCAAAATTCTTAGAGCCAAACTATGTGAAGGAGATCCGTGTACATATGTACTGATTTACCAAACTGCAGTGTTTTGAGATGCTACAGATGTCACAGACTGGAAATTATTTCAGGTGCTGAGACCGATATTTGCTCTTAAATTACACCGTGTGTGTTTAAAACCATGTTTGTTAAAATGATAGTAGGCCAAGGTTCAACAGCATTTTCTCATCTTCACTCAGTTCCTGCGGCAACCAGTGAAAAAAATAAAATGGTGACAGCGCTGTCTCTCAGTTCTAGCTACACTCAGTTAATGAAGTATGCGAGATGCTTAAACCACAACTGCCACGTGCAACTTTTGTCATTTTTTTCTAGGTAAACCAGACACGCTGATCCAGATTTTGTACTCAAAATAAAGATTGGTCCACTAACTTTCAAAGTCATCAAGGCTTTTTTACAGCGTTTTAATATCGGTCTAAAAAACAACACAATCGGTACAACAAGCTCCGCCCATAAATATGTGACGTACGCTAGCTTTTAAGGAACGGAAGTTAAGGATGTTTAGTCCGATTTAGAATGATAGAGATAGCTGTCTTAAAACCCATTATTACTTAAATTCAGCCTTCAAAATAATCTCAGTCTTTTCTGAAAGTTAGATAAGCTATTTAACATTGCATATTTAAAAATAAGCTTAAGAAAGCCCGATAACAACGCCAGCTTGTGATAAAATCGCGCTGCTTTGAACTCATTTTTCTCGTCGTTCAGCCTATTAAACATCCTGTAACAAGCTACGAGCAATTTTAAATAGTTTATCTACCAATCATAAAGGACAGATTATTTTACAGGCTGAACTTAGATAATAATGGGTTTTAAGACACCCACTTTTATCATTTTAAATCGGACTAAACATACCTAACTTCCGTTCCTAAAATAACGTTCTTAAAACAACGCTCATAAAAAACGTTCCTCCGTTCATACTTATGAACGGAGCTTGTTCTGCCGATCGTGTTGTTTTCGAGACAGATATTAAAGCGCTTTAAAACAGCCTTCATGGCTTCAGCCGTTATGGTTTGAAAAACGATCAGGAAGTCAAATTTAGACCAAGAATCAAATTTTCTTGCTTAGCTTCAACAAAAAAACACCAATTTCAGAAAAAACCCAAGTCAAGACCAACCCAACCCAAAATGTGACGAGAAAAACACACACTTACCAACTAGCAACAAAGTAGATGATGCTATGGACCAATAGGAAAAGCAATGAGATACTTAGCCAACCAATTAGTTACTAGAAGGAGCTGATGAATGACTATAAATATACCTTTGAGTATTTTTGCAGTCTGTTCGTGTCGAGCCTTTCTACAGGCTCAGAGGGAGAAGAATGCCTCTCATGCTTTAGAGACCCAAATGTCTTACTCCTCTCATCGAGCATAGGTGCAATCTAGAAAACAAGACAACTTAGCACACGTAATTACCACAGATAACATCACCGGTAATAAACATGGCCGGCGACACTGAAGGCAGGTTAAGAAGATATAGTTGAGAGTACCTGTCCATGCATTGTGAACTCTAAGAGAGCATCGAGCAACCAGAAACAGTCTTTAGCCATGTGACTGCTGTCTAAGCAGTTAGAATCACCGTAGACAGCAATCCGCCCAGCAAGCGGCGTTGACCTATTCTCGTATAAGCCAAGGATTGGTACTTGCTTGTGGGTGGTGACAACGCCTTCAACTACTTCTAGACCTAAACGCATGAGTAGAAATGTGTATTTTGTTGAAAATAGTACGAGTTGCTTACTTCAACGATCAAATGAGATCTGATGCACCTATATTATATCAGGTGACAGCGTAATATTCTAAGGTCATAGAGTAGAACCATGTTGTAATTGGAAAAGTTCAGCCAATAGTTACTCTTGGAAATAAAAGATCGTGATAATAAAATCGCAAACTTTATAAACAACTATGACATAATAAGTTAAAATTGGATTCGCTAATAATAAATTATCCAATCAAACTCAGTGAAAATCGTTGAAATCTAAAAAGCGCAGAGCTGTTCTTAAATATCCTGGCTTGTTTTCGTGTGATTCCTTCTTTAGCAAATAAAGTAATAGTAAAAGAGTGAAAGTTGAATTGGCTAGAGCTGAATAGTTCAATACGATTTAGTTGTACTCAGTTTACAATTTAGTTGACAAGCATTTCTGCTTTGGTTACTTCAACTTTTCCCAATAAAGTTGCCCACCTCGAAGGTTTGAGGTTTGTTGAGGTGTAGCCAGCTCTTTTGGTATCAAATGTTTAAACGTTTCAATGAATGAAATAGCTAAAAATGCCTATAAATGAAGGAAAAAGTAAAATGCGAGTATCAAAGACCATAGAGCACGAATGAAAGGTTAAAGGTGACAATACGGTCTCACAAGGCCATTGAGTTGTGATACTCTCATAGACAATCTAAATTGCCTTCACTGACAACAGAACCAATGTTTGAATTCTATTGAAAATTAGCCCCAGCGACAATGTCCTGAATATGATCTCACGGCAGAATGGTAAGCAAGCCAGTGAGACAGTTATGGACTTAATCATTGCCTTCTCTGCACCTTTTAGACAGCTGATATAATGAATATGACTAGCCAGTCCATTATCCAACCGCTGCTTCAGTACCTTATCAGCTTCCAAAACTAATTTACATGGCAATAGCATGACAGAAAGCTAATACAGACAATATAATATAAAGATAGTGTTGATTAAATAGTGATTATAGACATGGCACTGAGACCATTAATCTAATGCATAGCAGCGTTTGATCAATAGACATCAATATGTCAATTATTCATTAACAACCTAACTACTACGTACATAGAATTCTTTTCGTCGTTTCCACACACAAAATAGTTGAAGCATCAATTGATGCCGTTACACAAAAGGTTACGAAGATTACTCAATCAGAGTTTAAACTCAAAACATATGTTCAAATAATCTCCTTTTCACAGCATGGCAACAGCAATAAATTACAGATTCTGTGTAGCTTCCATGATTGTAACCATGACAAAATTAGTCATACATCGAACCAGCCTAGTGATGATATGAATGGACTGACCATATCAATCACATGGTCATGTGTCTGACATATCTGTGGTGTGTACTAGTCTATCATATTTACTACTGGGTACTAGTCTATCATATTTACTACTGTGTACTAGTCTATCATATTTTCTACTGTGTACCAGTCTATTATATTTACTACTGTGTACTAGTCTATCATATTTACTACTGGGTACTAGTCTATCATATTTACTACTGTGTACTAGTCTATCATATTTACTACTGTGTACTAGTCTATCATATTTACTACTGTATACCAGTCTATCATATTTACTACTGTGTACTAGTATATCATATTTACTACTGGGTACTAGTTTATCCTATTTACTACTGGGTACTAGTTTATCCTATTTGATAACAGTTGCAGACCACTGTGGCTCACGCCTACCTTGATTTTTAAGCAACTCTGTTATGACAAGGCCGTTCTCTGGAAAATCTGCTATGCTTGTACCACTGGCGTAGTACATCTCATGTCTTTCAATCTTATAGCTTCCTTCATACACACTGTCGCTGAATGATATGTTAAATGCTGACAGTAGATCATTCAGAGCTGGTATATTTGCACCTCCAGTGTCTGGCATCCACCTGAAATGTTGACACCTCATCCCATATGAATATGCAAATGTACAGCTCTTTCTTTCTGATTTACATTGCTTTTATTGTTTAGCCATTTAGCTGTGAGATGACTATAGAAAATACTGAACTACAATGAACAACTCAAGCTACTTGTCAATTCAACCACCCAGCTTCTATATCTATAAATCTCAATGTCTGTTACCCGCCTGTCCAATTAGAGCTATAAATTTTTAGAAACGAAAAAAGATTCCCCGAGGGTTTGATCTCCGAACCACCAAGTCTGAAGACTTGCAATCTAAATCCCTACGATCGTTCAACTGACCGTAGCGATGCATGATCGTGATAACATTCATTACATCGGTTAAAATACTCCTTTGGGGCTCAGATCAGTGTTGGCATATTATTACCGGTGTGGTAAATATTGATGGTATTTATCGTTCTGGAAAAGTCTTTAGTAGGAAAAAGTGAAATAAGGAATGAATACTTACAACTTGCAGAAAGAAACTTGAGCAGCAATTTGTTAAGTTATATATATTAAAAATTTATAGAACAACTTTATTTCATTAATATTTTAACAACATGCATATATTGTAATATATATAATTGTATACATATATTTCTCAAAGTATGTCCGTGTGTATGTCTGTATGTATGTCTACATTCCGGCTATAGCAATTATTAGAATAACTGTAGCTGGACAACAATGCCTACGCAACGTCTTGGAGTACCATCATTAGAAGCCTAGCAGCTTACTGCAATTTTCCATTGGCAATGTGCCAGACTAATAGCTTGAAAGTTACAGTTGTTTGACAAAGTTTTAACATTTTTACAGTTGTTTTTATTTTTCTCCTAATTTATTTCAACTACACAAAACACTTCTCTCATGATATGTAGTTTGAAAGTTAAAATGGGAAATATTGTCATATGTTAAATATAAATCAATTTTCTGTCCAGACTTTTTTATTACTCAGGCAACGCCGGGTAGCACAGCTAGTAATTGTATACATATAATAGATATACATACTGAAGCATTAATTTTTAAATCACACGTACATATCACAAAAATAACATTTGAACTAATAGCACTATTGAACTAACTTATATGAAAAATATAATCTAAGAAATTGATAAATGTAACCACGTGTATGATGATTACACAGACAGTATTCTTTAGTCTCTCCCTTATTTGCACTCACTCTGGCTTCGCAATTTTTGCAGATCAAACCAAATGTTTCTCATTTGGCCATCTTCATTGCTATCCGTTGGCCTGCCTAGTACTAACATAGCTATGCTATACTCAATAGTCAATACTCAGTTATACTTAACACGGTGAAAGTTGAGTCGGAAATGAGAAAGTTTTACCAGTGTTATGTGAGCTCAGTAACAGTAAATGAGCGAAGACAAGTTCATTACAGCTAACATTACTCTGATCCACTGTGATGAGCTTACTAGCGTGGATAACTAGCTAAACTCAGAATTTCTAACCTTATCTCACCCACCATAAATTATATTTCATCTTCTCATAACTTAAAGATTGACTTGCAACAAAATTCACATTACAGTTATTTGGTATCAAAAGGTTCACCATGTCTTACTCTGCTGTGTTGTAGGTGCAAAATACGTGGAAATGTGATTACAAGCTCTTAAAAGCTCAAAAACGAACAGTTAATCATGAAAATGCCGTAGGTTGGAATCCCTTTCCAAAATGGCTCAAATGGGATGTAGCTGAACATGATGGCTTCTGGTTACTTTCATGCAACCTCATTCGTCGAAATATTTTCACAAATATACTTCACGTATTCAACAAAACCATGTCTATTCCTTACGCGTCTATTTCATCATCATTGTAATGCTGTCACTTTGAGCAGTGATATCTCAAAACCTACCGTGAAAATTGGTTTAATTTTTTAACCTTAGCTAGAAGGAGTGCATATCATCTCATGATGAACATGAGGAGCCTGTTGGTCACCTGTGATCGTCGAAAAATGCTGCAAAAATTGTTTGCGCTGTTTCGCAAGAAGTATGGGTCACACGATCAGATTACAACTAGATGATTAGACCAAGCTGAAACGAAACTGTAAATAGCGAGTGTCTATATTTCATGAGGGCTTTCCGGTAGAACCCGAAGTGTTTGTCATAAACTAGTGCTACGAGACATTTTAAATTGAGCCTTTTAATGGCCTTTCCATTCATGTGATACCATCATGTATCAAAACAATAACCACGTCGAGTTGAGTACGTCATCAAAATAAAATGATTCCAAACTACAGCGTTTTCGTGATGGCTGCGATTAACTGTCCGTTTTTGAGCTTTTAAGTGCTTGTAATCACATTTCCCTATATTTTGCACCTACAACACAGCAGAGTTGGACATGGTGAACCTTTTTATACCAAATAACTGTAATGTGAATTTTGTTGCAAATCAACCTTTAAGCTGGCCTATTGAGTGAAACACATCAGCATTTTTAACTGACCCAAGGCAATTATTACATTGTCTTTGAAATATGTAGCTACATGTATTGAGCTGAGCTGAATGTAGGTATGTTCACTCATTAATAAAGTCTCAGCCTCAGGAGAACTACTCACAGACTTCATCATTCGCATTTTCATCTTTCATGAAACATTCGATAAGAATTTACAAGCAAAATAACTCGCTTGAATTGCGTGTTTTCACCGTTTCCCAATTGTGGATGATGACTTGCAGATGATACTAACATGAGGATTAACCGCGCCATGGAAACGCAGAGAATGAAAGAACACTTGGAGTAGCTATACTTATGAGACACTTGGAGTAGCTATACTTATGAGACACTTGGAGTAGCTATGCTTATGAGACACTTGGAGTAGCTATGCTTATGAGAAAAACAAAACCAAAGCAACATGCTCAAATACGTCCTACTAAAAATAGCCTCCAGTAGTTGGCAAACGACATGAAAAGGAAGATAAGACACTAAAACCTACCACTGCCGTGTGTTCTCATCATAGAACTTGACCTTCTGCATGACAGCCGTGTTATACCAGTCAGCGAACACAATCAGTGACAGCCCATTCTGCATATCATCAGCAAGCTTGCTTATCTCCTCCTGCCATACAAGGACAACTCCAGTTGTATTAGAACAGATAACTCCGCACTCATTGGAAATGGGCAACTCCCAAATCTTTTAGAGATTGGCTGATAGTAGCAAATGCTACTTACCACGAAGTACTCTTCTTCGCTATCAACTAGCATGATAGTACCGTAGTTTGATGCTTCAAAGCAAGTGAAGGGGGTCCCCAGCGTTTCCACAAAATAGCCTCGGCTCCTAAGGTGCTGTGAACAAGTATATTTTATGAAGTAAAATCTTAGGTATCGGGGAGTTAGCAGAAATTCAACAAAAAATTGAACAAGAAGCAAGCTATTAGCCTTCAGGCATCTAGGAATAAAAACTAGATCCAAATAAATGTGCTACAGAGCTAATTTTTTGTTTCTCAAAAGCTAGATGGATGAAGTAATCCAGATGAAACACAAATGATTTCAAAGCAGCATTTTTCCTACATACGAACAGGTAAACGTACAATTGTTTCAAGATAGAGCATAAAGGTGAGATAGAATATTTAAATTATGGGCTATACCTTTTTATTTAAATCTGGCTTACGACAAACTATGACTGCTCCAATGTTTCTAAATAAATGGGTTGTCCTCTTTTAACGATCAGCGCTGCCCCATTAACCATGACAACTGACAGACCCCTGCATACTCATCAAGTCATGCAAGCATCGCATATATATGCTACAGAATAAACAGTAGATACACCATATAGGTCTCACATACATTATAGAGATCTCTGAAATTTGTGTGTATGTGATCTCCATGCCAGTCAAGAGGGTCCGATTTGGTTCTGAGATTATCCCTAGGGAAGTATCCTGGTGGGTACCTTTTAAATGAAATCATCACAGCAATGCAGAAAGAGGACAAACATAAGGTAAGGATACTATTTATATAGTTTTTATATATTAATATTATACCATATATTATGATATATATATTATATATACTGTATATTATTATATATACTAATCAATATTATACCATATATTATGATATATATATACTATATATACTATTAATATAAATAGTATATATTATTACATATACTAGAAATTCCACTGTCATACAGCCCATGACCAAAGTGATATTGGAAAAAAGAAAGGGTACTGATGGTTGAGAAATGCAATATTAGCAGTCAAATGGCACTGCAGTGCAATAGGATAACTGCAATGGTAGCTGTAATGTACTGGGTGTGGGTGTTATTATGTACAACAAACAGCAATAATGAAAGGAAAGGATTATTATGTTTATATCTCTCCCCCTGCAATAGGAGAAATGCAATATTAGAAGTAAAATGCACTGATATTATTAGAATAACCAATATTATTAATATAGTAATACAGTTATAATAGAAAACCAATGCACAATTTTGTTTACATTTCAAAACATCATAGCTAACAGTATCAAGAAGTTGTGATATTTATATAGATTTTTAGAAAATCTATTTAACAACACTATTTAGAAAAAATAATAACAGTAACATATTGCCCATCATCGATGTTGTTAGTGTGACTATAGCACTTCAATAGTCATCCAAACTTATAATTAAACATTGTAGTAATCTCATAAGAATCGTTAGAAAAAAATACCATCGTCATTTCCTTTACTTTCACTGAGTTGGACATCAGTTAGAATACCAAAGTACTCAAAAGTGTCTAAAATGTCAGTTACTTTGAAATCGGCAAAAAAGAAACGATTATATTTCAGTACTCCTACGTTAATTACAGCAACCTTCAGAAATGCTATAGACTGGTGAAATGTGCACGTTATTTTTTCGTGAAATGCGCACGATTTAACGGTTCTATTCTCTGTCGCTCGGCGTTTCAATTTCCGGTCTTAACTTTGATAAAAGGCTTATCAAGTTTTAATAACGATTTTCGGCCAACTAAATCTGTCTATTTGTGTATAATCCGTTCAGATGGGTAAGTTTTAAGAATATGTCGACACCTTCCCAAGACTTGGTAACGTATTTAAATATGTTTTTATGTGTTTTGTATCGTTATTATACTTAAACGACTCTACACAAAAATGGTTAAATTTGTTGAGATTTCGGTACAAGGGTTTGCAACGTTGTTGATGAATAATCTTCGTGAGTTGTGTGCACATGCATTTATCATAAAACTCTCAAACATTCACTCCGCTCGTTTGGTCGTGGGACTATATATTATTATATATACTATATATAATTTTTTTTCTATCATCTAACTGGGCCTTGCCTTGACCGGTTCGTCGTTGCATATAGGCCTCATCATCACCTCCTTTGTGTTGTTATATTTATTGTTCATTATTAGAAATTAATTATATACTCTTATGTTGACAACCATGTGATGTGTTTATTACTTTAATTTTTTGTTCTATTTTCCTATTGATGAAATGAACAAGCAAACAAATACGCTATATATTACTATATATAGCATATATTATTATGCATACTATATATTATATATAGTATATATTATATACAGTGGTGTGCATAAACTTGGAATCACATTGTTTTGTTCACTCTATATCGAATGGATCTTCCATTTGCTTTCTATTTTCCCGCCAATTATGATGCCATGCCAGATACTATATATCAATCTGATCAGCAGAAGATGTGCTTTCAAACAATGCATTGATTGATTTAACACAATCATTTCTGAGTGATTTATATTAATCCTATTAAACAGATTAGCAATTTTATCTGGTCTTGTACGTAATCTGGTTATAACAGGTTAGCACAAACCTTCCCAGCTGAGAAAGTTTACTGCTTGTCAAATTTCAAAGAAAGTGAAATATCCTAAATCCCATCATGATGGCATTTCAGTTATGCAATTTGCTGACTGTTGCATATTTAAAGCAGGACACTTGAAGTCTTATTCATTCTCAGTTTAACTTTGAACTCAGTTTGACTTTGAACTTTACCATGCCTAAAGTGTTATCTACAGAGAGAAGAGCCATCATTCCGCACCTTCACAAACAGCAAAAGACCCAAAGACAGATAGCTGCGGAAGTTGGTTGTTCTCAGAAGGCAGTCTACACAGCAATCAAGACTTGGACCTCCAATGGCAGTCTTAAACCCACCTACTCTGCTGGACGACCCAAGAAGACGACTATCCGTGAAGATCGGTACCTGGTACGAAGATCCCTTGCTGACAGACATCTGAACAGTACTCAACTTTGTAAGGAGATCAAGGACAACAGAGATATTGAGATTCACCTCAGTACAGTGCGAAGAAGGCTGCTTGCAAATGGTTTGAAAGGCTGCAAGGCAAGGCGCAAGCCCTTAGTTTCTGAGAAACAGCGAAAGCGTCGTCTAGAGTGGGCTAAAGATAAACGGTTCTGGACAGCAGCCCAATGGCAAAGGGTCTTGTTCAGTGATGAGTCAACATTTACCATCCAAAACCACTCTGGAAATTGTTACGTGAGGAGACGACCTGGAGAGGAGTACAGCCCGGCTTGTACGCTACCAACCATCAAGCACCCTACTGGAGTCATGGTATGGGGTTGCATGACAGCTTTTGGTGTGGGAAGACTCTCCATTTGTGAAGGCATGATGAATAGAGACAAATACATCAAGACCATGGAAGATGTCATGCTTCCAAGTGCTCGGAGCCTGTTCACCAGCAACGACCAACCCTGGTACTACCAGGATGACAATGCACCCTGCCACCATGCCAAGAGAGTCAAGGAGTGGATGACCAGAAGTAATGTGAGGGTAATAGACTGGCCAGCACAAAGCCCTGACCTGAATCCCATTGAAAATCTTTGGCAGCGTATTGGTGTGATAGTCAGCAAAGATAAACCAAAGACAAAACGGGAGCTCATAGAGAAGATTATTCATGCTTGGCATCACATCATCACTCCTGAAGAGCTCAGAAAGTTGGTAAACAGCATGCCTCGACGGTGTCAGATGGTGATCAAGAACAAGGGCTGGCCAATAAAATACTAATGCTCAGCTCAAGACACCTTACCAGTCCTTCTGAAGACCAACAATAACCCAACGGCCCTTTTCAGGGCCACCAATTTGTATAAAAGAGTTTGTTTGTATCCTATTTTATCAATTTTCACTAACAACATTCATAGCCTGCAATAAGTCTGCCTTTCGGTAGATCCACCCCCAGCGATAAAAATCTGAGAATATTTTTGAATATTTGGCATCATCTTGTTCTTCAGAAATTTCCCTTTCAAATGATATATATATTGATGGGGTTGAGGCACTTAACTCCAAAGAATTTCTTAGACAACAGCATATAAACATACATATTTGAAGATTTAACTGGTGATTCCAAGTTTATGCACACCACTGTACTATACATTATTATATATACTATATATTATTACATATACGATATATTATTATATATACTATATATTATTATATATACTATATATTATTATATATACTATATACTATTATATATACTATGTATTATTATATATACTATATATTATTATATATACGATATATTATTATATATACGATATATTATTATATATACGATATATTATTATATATACGATATATTATTATATATACGATATATTATTATATATACTATATATTATTGTATATATGCTACTATTATATACAATATATAATGGTATATACGATTGTAAAATAGAGTTTTGGCAAGAAAGAGAAACAACATGTAAACTATAGCTTTTTAAATTGATAGAAAATTATTTCAAGTAAAATGAATATATTTTTATATAAGCATACCGAACCAAACACAAACTGCACCCTTATAAGAGAAGTAAAGTGAAACGAGCGTTACCTGAGATTGTGAAATTGGTCCCATAGAATCCTCTTGTTCTTGGGGGGAGTTGGAATGATTTGAATACGAAGTGGAAGCTGTACAGTGGAAACCTGTATCTCTCCATTTTGCTCTGACGGAGGTGACTCTATGGTGATAGCTACTTGACCTAGTAATAAGCAAGGAGCCCAGGCTGCACAAGTTCAACAAGTGAATGAAGCTTGGAGAGAATAGGATGTACACTTATTTCTGTAGTGTTAAACTGAAAATCAGTTCTACTCAATAGAGCATGCGAGTCCTGTATGCTGTCACGCCTGGTGTCGTCTTAACTTTAAACCACCTGACTTTTGTCATGCCAACTTGCAAACCAGTCATACCACCTGTAAACTGCTGTCATGCTAACTGCTGTCATGCCGACTGCTGTCATGCCAACTGCTGTCATGCCGACTGCTGTCATGCCGACTGCTGTCATGCCGACTGCTGTCATGCCGACTGCTGTCATGCCGACTGCTGTCATGCTAACTGCTGTCATGCTGACTGCTGTCATGCTGACTGCTGTCATGCCAACTGCTGTCATGCTAACTGCTGTCATGCCACATGCTGTCATGCCGACTGCTGTCATGCCGACTGCTGTCATGCCGACTGCTGTCATGACAACTGCTGTCATGCCGACTGCTGTCATGCCGACTGCTGTCATGCCGACTGCTGTCATGCCGACTGCTGTCGTGCCGACTGCTGTCGTGCCAACTGCTGTCGTGCCAACTGCTGTCGTGCCAACTGATGTCATTCCAACTGATGTCATGCCAACTGCTGTCGTGCCACCTGCTGTCATGCCATTGGCTGTCGTGCCAACCTTTAACCCCTGTCATACGAACTGTCAAGAGTTGTCATGCTAACTGTCAACTGTTGTCATGCCAGCCTTTAACCCCTGTCATACGAACTGTCAAGAGTTGTCATGCTAACTGTCAACTGTTGTCATTCCAACTGTAAACTGTTATCATGCCAACTGTCAACAGTTATCATGCTAACTGCCAGCAGCTGTCATGCCAATTAAAGGAACCAAAGTATTATTATATGAATATTTTGATAGTTCAATCTTTTGGCCTGTTGGTATTCGCCCAACAATAATGAAAAATTCAGGTAACTTTGATCAACATATAATATTGATATAATATATACAATATATATAATAATCAGTAAAGATATAAATACCTTGAGCCACACCCTCAAAATTGTAAGCAGTGTCCTTGACAGATATGTAAACTGAGATCCAGCCAGACCAAGGCCAAAGTATGCTGGACCAGGTAAAAGCCACCTCCAGGTGAGAGCCAAATTGAGGGGTGTAGGGCTGCCAAACCGGTGGTCCTACGATAAAACAAGCGGAATCTTTAGGCTAACAATACCCCCATTCATCCAAACAATGCTCCTTTAGCACAACAATAATCTCTTCAGGACAACAATGCGCTTTTCGGCCCAACAAGGATCTCTTCAGTAAAGTAACATGTTCCTCGCTTAAAAATGCTTTCTTCAAACTCACAATAAAAAAAGGCCCAGATACACAACTTTTCAGTACACCCCACATTTGTCAGTAGAAAATAAAATTGTAACTTAATTAAATCAACCATTTTTTGAATTGATGCTGCAAATTACAGCTATGCCAAAAATTGTATGTAGACCTTTTTATTGTTTTTGATTGGCTACCACCGGTGCAATGATTGGCTAAATCGCCTGTAATTTTTGATACACCCTTATTTGTATTTTGTTACTAGTTTTGACCAACACTACTAGTCTTATTAGTTGTTACATATTTTTTAATGCAAATTGTTTAACATGCCAAATTGTTCAACAGCAGCTACTAGATGGACTAACAATACAAATGACTGAAAGGCTATAACTGTATATCACTAACTTCTGAAATTACTAAAATAATAGTAATAACATAACAAATTAACGTAAATAATTTATAATTTAACTTGAAGAATTTATGTAAAATTTTTGCTTCGTACTATGTAAGAAATTCCATATAGCACAAAGCGTACGATCGCCACAAACTCCGTTTATTTGAATAACTAAAGCCCTATAAACAGCTTCAAAAATATCATTTTCTCTCTTGCTGCACTTGAAGCAAACGACGTGCAGAGATATCTCTATTCTATATACTAGTACCCTCGTAGTCTAGCGGGCAGTGAGAGATCATCAGGTGTGCCGATATAACAAAGATAATAAGTATGTGCACAATTATTCATAAATACTTAAAGGCAGTCAATTGGTGCAAGTGTTAGAGTGTCAGTCTACCAAACTGATTGTCACGGATCAGAGTCTTGTATAAATCACACTTTTATCTTAGCATCTAGCCTTGGCTTTGGAACAATGGACAGACAGACACCACTCTTATTATAGTAAATATATTTTTGTTTTACGTTAGTTTAGACATATACAATTTATTTGCAGCATAGACCTTGCTATGGAGAAAAAAAGTGAAAAAAATTAGTTCAACTTGACATGAAAGGTGTGATCTCCTTAAAATTACTGTAACCAAGAAAACTAAACCAAGTAAGTGATAAAAAAAGATAATACATGTAGTTATCGATACAAACCAATAATACCAGTTACTGTACAGTCATAAAATTAAAAAGTTAGGTTTACTATTTTTCCTATTTGAAGAGCCAAAGAGATGAGTTTTGGATGATCTTGGAGCGAAATGGGCAATTTGCATGTATTTTACTGTTCGTATAATGTAAAACCCATATAACACAAGCATTCCCGGATCGAATTATTTACGTTGTAGTAGCTTCTACTGTACAGAGAAATAGGGATCATATTACAGTGATCCTGAGTTAGCGGTTAATGAGGACCTTGAAAAGTTAAAAACCATACAGCGCCATGAACTCTTTGTCTTATATATAACCAGCTGCGGGTCATGTTTTAAGGCAGTTGCGGCAAAATAAAATTTAGCTTAGAATTAGAATGTTTGATTTACTTGTTTTCATTCGAAAAATGATTTAGACTGATTTGCTTGCTCATTTTTTCAGTTTGAGGAAAATGTTGAAAGAAGATCTTCCAACATTCTTCAAGCGATAAATTTGAATAACCTTTACTTAACCTTTGAATAACCTTTACTTATATTATATCCTTTGACAATGGCAACAAGTCCAGAATAGGCTGTTTCCCAAATCTAGTTGCTACGAAGATTGTAGGCTAATAATATTTTTTCAAACTAAATAAATATAATATGTTAATACAAATGAATATTCCCTTTCATCACCTTCCTGATGTGTCACGCTCGATGGAAATAAGAAAAATCTATAGAAAAAATATAGAAAAATCTGAGATGCACTGAGGCTTCAGAAGATAAAACACAAAGTAGTCAAAGATGACTGTACATGAAAAGTCTGTCTATCAGCTGGTGAAATTCTGCGTTTGTAGGAAGTGATGCGTAGAGCGCTTGAAGTGTGACCAAGAGAGTAATACGAGTGGTGAATGTAAAACTCCCACAGCGGCATCATAGCTAAAAATCAGAGACAAATAAAATCGAGGAAGGGTTAACTCACCTCTCAACCTTCCACTAAGTCCCATGCCATTGAGGATGGTAATGTTGGCGATGAGAGGCATAGCTGTGTAGTAGATGGGCTGGGAACAGTAAGGCCACATGTACGGGCACTCTAGCATATCTATATAGGGTGGGAAGAGGGAGGCCTGTGGTTTGTAGTTAATCAGTGCCTTGTATGCCTTTCTCAAGTCCAGCCTACCAGCTCCTACAGTACAGAGACACGGAGTAGCTCTATGATAGAATACATAAAACAATGAAACAATGAAACAATTTAACTTCATGCAAGATAAAAATATACTAAAGTTTCTAGTTTGTTATATCTAGGTATAATAAAGCATGTGTGACATGCAGGGGGCATATTGAGCCTTAGCAAGGAAAGAGTTGATAGAACAGATCTGTCATTTCTGTGAGTTTAAATATCAATTTTTGAAATAATACTAGAAATTCCACTGTCATACAGCCCACGACCAAAGTGATATTGGAAAAAGAAAGGGTACTGATGGTTGAGAAATGCAATATTAGCAGTCAAATAGGATAACTGCAATGGTAGCTGTAATGTACTGGGTGTGGGTGTTATTATATACAACAAATAGCAATAATGAAAGGAAAAGATTATATGTTTATATCTCTCTTGCAAAAAGAGAAACGCAATATTGGCCAATATTAGAAGTAAAATGCACTGATATTATTAGAATAACCAATATTATTTATATAGTAATAATATAAAACCAAAGCACAATTTTTTTTACATTTCAAAACGGCATAGCTAACAATATCCCGAAGTTGTGATATTTATATAGATTTTTAGAAAATCTGTACTACGTAGTCATTGTTCTGTAGTCGTCCAAACTTATAATTAATTATTGTAATAATCTCATAAACGTTAAAAAAATATCATCGTCATTTGCTTTACTGACACTGCGTTGGACATCAGTTAGAATGCGAAAGTATTCAAATATGTCGGCAAATGAAATTGAAAATGAAAAAATTGAAATCGGCAAGAATGAAACGATTTCTGTACTCCTATGTTAATTGCCGAAACCTTCGGCAATTCGACAATGATATAGACTGGTGAAAAGTGCACGTTTTTTTTCGTGAAACGCGCAAGACTTTATCGTTCTATTCTCTGTCGCTCGGCGTTTCAATTTCTGGTCTTAACTTTTATTAATCCCAGCTTTTCAAGCGTTTTGTGGCGACTTTCGTCCAAAAAAATCTGTCTATTTGTGTAGAATCCGATCAGATGGGTTAGTTTTAGGAATTTGCGGTAACCTTTCAAAGGCTTGGTAACATATTTAAATAGGTTTATATGCGTTTTGTATCATTATTATACTTAAACGACTTTACTGAAAAATAGTTAAATTTGTTGATAGGATTTCGTTGCAAGGGTTTGGTGACGGCCATTAACGGATAATTTTTCGAGAGTTGTGTGCACATGTGCATTTATCATAATTCTCCCAATCAATCGTTTCACTCTTGTTTGGTCGTGGGATTATAATCGCATTTAAATCAGACATTTAAATTTTTCCAGAGCTCTTTGTCATGAACACAATATGACAACGATAAATTAATGATATGCACATGATACGAAAATGCACAAATTGAAAGCTGTAAATGTTATTTATTGAAATGTAGCAAACCTTTTATTGATTTATGCACAATGTGTATTGCTTTTAGATAATTATATACCAAAGTGATTTGAGGTAAATTTTATATGGTCTAACAGTGCAAGGAATAACTTATGACAGCACTATAAAAATATACCGTCCACGCAGAGCATAGAATTATATTAAAAACTATTTTCTGCTATAACCAGACTTCACTTAATAATTTTTCCACCTGCCTTGTTCACAGAAGAACAACAAAAACAACATAGCCTTACAATAAGATTGCTTGGACCAATACAATGAATCAGTTAAGGTTTCGCGGCACCTAGCATGTTTGGTTTTAAAAAACCGCTCGGGGAGATTGAGTAGCTATAGCTTTTGTCACCACCTTAGTGGCTGTTGCTATACCTATGCCATTGCTCAGTTGTCTTTTGTCACCACCTTAGTGGCTGTTGCTATACCTATGCCATTGCTCAGTTGTCTTTTGTCACCACCTTAGTGGCTGTTGCTATACCTATGCCATTGCTCAGTTGTCTTTTGTCACCACCTTAGTGGCTGTTGCTATACCTATGCCATTGCTCAGTTGTCTTTTGTCACCACCTTATTGGCTGTTGCTATACCTATGCCATTGCTCAGTTGTCTTTTGTCACCACCTTAGTGGCTGTTGCTATACCTACGCCATTGCTCAGTTGTCTTTTGTCACCACCTTAGTGGCTGTTGCTATACCTACGCCATTGCTCAGTTGTCTTTTGTCACCACCTTAGTGGCTGCTGCTATACCTACGCCATTGCTCAGTTGTTCACGAAAGATTAACAATGCTCAGGCTCACACAGAATAAAGCTTGCATTATCATTGGCTGAATCTTCGAGTAGTACAAATGGTCAGAGGAATTTTGTAAGTGACCTGGACGACACCAATGTTTTTTTTTCAGCCTACGGTTCATTGATAGAACTAGACTAAAGAAAGCGCTATTAAGACATCTTGTTTCAAGAAATTCTTGTTTTATATAAAACACAGCATAGATTAATTTCTATCAACATCCCACATCATTTAATGAGTTTACATCTGAATTGCTGACACAATAAATCAGGTATGTAAAATGCTGTCACCCTTCCAACTCACATTCTCTAAACCCCTTGCCGGAGCAATTCCACCATCTGAATTTTGCTTGTTACAACAAAAATACCACATGTAACACAAAAGCATTATGTTTGCGATAGAAAAAACTGCAAAGAAACAACAGACTGATCGGCCTCACCTTGTTCAAACATGTTGGCATCTGGTAATCGTTTGGCAGAAGCAGTCAGTGCCTGTTTCATAGATGCAGGGTTCACAGGCACACCTGCAACAATTCAGTTTTTTTAAAGCGATCATCTGTAATACCATCTCTACATTTAAACTCTTCAAAACAGAAGATCAAGCAACAGGCAAGTTTTATACTAACCCAACACTTACATAAACCGTGTCATAATTCATAATAATAATTATAAATATGATTGAATATAGTCAGCATACAGCTGAAATATACTTTACGGCTGGACTTATTCAGAGAAGGGAGAGCAATGTACGAATCACTAAAGAACGTGCTAGCGCTTGTACATTATTATCAATTGCTAGTACCAAACATTAACGTGACAGTGTCTACGCATTGTGTGAAACTCGTTACAAAGTGAAACACTATTATTTAAATCAAGAGTCGTTTCCTCATGAGATAATTTATATTTCTTCTACAAGCTTGAGCAAGGGCTGTAGCACAGGTCAATAACAAATTCATGCTAAATGCTAATTTCTACTATAATCAGTCATGTACATGTAATATGGTTTCTAAGACGTGGTTTCTAAGACGAGGTTTCTAAGACGTGGTTTCTAAGACATTGTTGAATGTTCAAGAAAGGATTGCATTGTATGAGATCCGGACCCACGACATTCCGCTTGGCAAAGCTACCACCTACCCCAATCATCACCTTCCACGATTTTAGAATTATTGTGCACGCCTGTTGATTTCTCACAGCACACCAGAGCGCTGGTATTGTTAGTTAGTTTGACTATATACTCCGCTGGAGTATTTGAGTCTCCATATCAGTCTCCTTTGTTCAAGGATTTTGTAGAGCTTTGTTGAAGACATGTCCAAATTTTTCAGAAAAAGGATCCTACTGATAATTTATGTGCATTGTTAACACAGATAAGTTGGTATAAAGTGAAATCTATTATCTTTAAATACGAGCATTATTATATCATTACTGCAATAGCTCCAAAGTCAGCTAAGTTGAATATAATACAATTTTTTTTGTTTCAATCAAACTTGTTTAAAAATTACAAAAACGCCGAATGCAGAATCTCCTATATTGGCAGCACTACAAATATTAAATGGCTCAGTTTTCAAGATATATATGGGTATAAAGTATTACAAAGGCATCTGCGAAAATACGTAACTGGCAGCATTTAAACCCACTATTGCATAAAAGGGCAGACTGAGTCAGACAAATCTGCCAAAAAACATAAAACAACATCTATATATATATATATATTTCTCAAAGTATGTATGTGTGTCCCTCCAGCTATAGCTATTATTAGAATAGCTGTAGCTAGACAACGTAATGCAACCTCATGGCATACCGTCATTAGAAGCCTAGCGTTTATTAACTAGCTGACTGAAATTTTCCATTGGCAATGTGCCAGGCTAATAGCAAGTGGTAGGCAACTCTCATCACTTCTCATTGTTTATAAGCTGATTTTTAATACCATTTTCCATTGGTAATGTGCCAGGCTAATAGAGAGTGGTAGGCAACTCTCATCACTGCTCATTGTTTACATGCTGATTTTTAACACCCGAGCAACGCCGGGAGGCGCAGCTCGTATTAACATAAAGCATGAAAAATTACACTGCAAAGTTTGTGAAAATTTTCATGTCATTCCTTTTTCACATACCAAGGACCATGGCAACACTAGTTTTCTGCTTTTTCCAACTATACCGTTTTATTAACAGATCCATCGTAAGAGCAAAAATATGACAATAGATCAACTTGCTGCTTCAGTTACTCATGAAGTTACTCAAAATCAGTAAAATTATCTAAACATGTATCAATAGCTACAAAAACTAACAGATTCATTATTTTACCGATTACTATGTTTAACAATAAATTTTTAAATGTAAATATTTTATATTCAATGTCAGCCAAAATGTCAGTCCTCAAACTATTTAACTAAATGTATGTACATCCTAAACAAAGCAGAGAATTGAAATTTGCTATTTTTATCTGGTATAATATTTGGAGAAAAGCACAAATTGTGTCTAAATGGCCTTATATGACTTATTGCTTAGACAGAAAAAACGCAGGTTTGGTACTGAGCAAATGGTAAGTAATGCAAAGTAAGTACAAATTTAGATTTAGGCTGCCTTGTAAGATGGAAAGATTACCACTAGTAAAATCATCATGATCCACCTTCATCAACAGCCCTTTAGTGTTGCCTACCTTAATATAGCCTTGGAGGGCAAAAAGAGTGACTCTTGCATCATCAAATCTGCTTAAATACTGGACTACAAAATCCCACTTCAAACCTTTCTTACCCATGACTACACTGACAGCCCTCAAACACTGTTTTCAATGGATGATTTTTCTCTGCACAAACATGCCAGGGCCTCAATTAGTAATAAAGTGCTGGTTTTTTGTTAAACCTAAATTGAACACTTATTTTTCTGCAAAACACAATTTAACTGTATCAGCACTTCAACATAAATCAAGGGCCAGCACTGACATTTCAACTCACTAAATATTCCTTCTTTCACTGACATAATAAACAGCAAAAACGTTATAAAACTGAGTTAAATGGAACAGATTTGAAGCTTAAAAATGTAATTGTTAAATTTGAGATGATTCATGGGACAAAAATAGCCAGGATCGGAGGAAAAGGTTGGGGAAGGGTTAGCCAAAAACCTTGATTAGGACTGGAGGATGGAGTATGTAAGAACTTTGGCTCCTTCTTATGACACTTTACAACAAAAAATATTTTTACTCAAGTTAAGAATCGTGTGAAATGAATGAAGGACTTGCAAACACGAGTGGATAGACATCCATTGGCTAAGTCTATGTATAAATCTACTGCTGAATGCCCGGTGTTGCCTGGGTCATGAACAAATCTTTGCACAAAGAATTTATTTTTATTCAACATATAACAGCATTCAATTTTTTAAATTTCGAACTTCATATCATAAGAAAAAAATGTTGTGCAGTTCAAATAAATTAAGAGAAAAACTAAAACACCTGTAAAGATTTTCAAACATTGTCAAACAACTGTAACTTTTAAATTTCAAGATCGTGAAATAAGTGTTTTGTTGAAATACATCAAGAGAAAAAATAAAACTGTAAAAGTGTTTAAATGTAAGTGTGAAATAATTAGCAAGCTAAATAAAGTCTGTTTTGCTACGATTACATTAAAAAATTATTTGGTGTGATTTATTTATGAATTATATGATTTGAATTTGTTGGTGTTGGCACGGTAAGGTGAAAATATCATATAGAGTAGTAGAAAAACTATCGCAATTCTTTGATGCAAACACCTCCTGGTAAAAATCATCAAAATTTTATATACGTACTGTAAATATTAAAAATTAGTAACAAAACAATATGATAATCTTAGTAACCATAGTCACCTACAGTAGCTTTAGTGTACTTAATGGTTATGATCTGCAAGAAAATGTAACATTACAATGTACTACATGGAGTACGTACCGTGGGGAGTTCTTACCCTTGAGACTGATGTATAACATGAACGCTGAAGCTAACTTGAATGAATTTAGTTTACTCAACACATACTTGAAGGAAGTTTCAGTATGTATTCAACTTTCAAACTAAAATTTTATCACTAATCTGTTTTCAATTTTGTTTCAACAAATAACGATGAACTGAGATAGCGAGTATTGTATATCTCTTTCAGGCATTTTGGGAAGGATTTCGGAGAATAGCATTTCAACATTTCTGTTATTTCATCGTAATCAGTACACCAACTGCCAAATTTTAATTTCAAGATAAATTTTTGTCGATATTGTATGGCGGAAAACAAATTCGCCCTAGTATGGCGAGGACGAGAAAACATCGAGCTTCATAGAGTAAGATATAAAACATCTTATAACAAGGGCATTATAACCCGTAGGCGCACTGTATTAATTAAAAAATTAGCGTGTGCAATCACGAAAAGGGTATTCAGTACATGGTAAGAGTGATGGAAATGGTAAGAGTGATGGAAATAGTAAGAACTGCATGGTCTTGTGGTTAGACACGCGTGTTTACAAACTTGCGGTTGCAATCTTCGTGAGTTCTAAACCAATACGAAGCAGATCTTTCATTCCCAGATTTTAATAGCTATAGCTGGACAGGCACCGCATGAGAAAAGACAGATGACAAACTTTGAGATTTTTGTATATAGAAATGTTTGTTTGTTGGTCTGTTGTATGTCCAGTTAATAGTGATAAAATATGCAAACCTTGCGTCGCTAAGAATAAAAAACCTCTTTGCACTAGAATTGAACTTCTGGAACACCGGTGTTTCCGAGTGCTAAAACCTTTTTCATTGCTTGTGCCCCCTACGGGGATTCACCTAGTTGAATAATAAAATTGTAACATCAATGTTGATTTGCAGCGTCTCACAATGCTGAGATTATGAGACCTCGAAAGCTAGCCAATATTCTAAAGAGAATAATACCTCTGCCTTTTACTGCTGAATAGAGAAGCGTAATAGCCCCAGCTACAACTGGTGACGCAACGCTTGTACCCGAGAGAGTCTTGCATCCACCCTTTATGCTCGAGCCTCTTACTGATTGGCCATAGGTTACAATGTCAGGCTTGACTCTGCCATATCCATGGGATGACTCCCATGCAGTCATACCTAAGGGAGACAATTAATAAAGTCTTGCTGTTGATTGCAGAGGGTTAGAGGATTATCCAAACCATACCCTGAAACCCATGTGCCAAGAAACAATAATCTAAAATGAGATGTCTATCGGTACAATTTTTGGAATGATACAAAAACCAACAAACATTAAGAGGTAATAAGTACCATACCAAATGGAATTACATGCCTTGGCCATTTAAAACTTCAGACTATAATATAAAACAGTCAAGAACCTGGTCATTTGTCATAACAGCAGATATGCTATATTAAAGGTATATATAAGCTATATTGAATGTATCTTTTTATGTAGAACAACTTTGAAATGTTCTCAAAACAGGCACAACTCACTAATCATCCAACTTACCTCTAGAAGAGAACTTTGCTACTTGATCTTCATAATTAATTCCACCAACACCAATTGTGTCCATTTGATCTGCTGGGTTGTTGAGGGTTCCGTACAAAGGCCCATCATTTCCGATAGCAGAAACAAGTATTACCCCATTGGCAGTGAGCTCCCACACCTAAAAGAATACACGCTAATAACTCCACTAACTTCTGCAATAACACTTCTGAACAATAGCAAAAATAAAAATGATGGCAGTACCTGTACTCTGACACTGCTTACTGACATTAATAGTGTGATTGTCTAAGCAGATACTGCTAAAACCATTAGTAACTAAATTCTAGACACAACCCAACAGAAAAACTCCTTATGCTAGGCAGCTTGTTTAAGTGATTCAATAGCAGGACTATCTGCACTTACCTTGTCCACAAAGGGATGGTCCATGAAGTCAGGTCCCCCAATACTCAGATTAAGAATGTCTATTTTCTTAAGAATTGCATAGTTGAATGCATCGAGGAACCAGGAGGTGTACGAAACTTGATTGTTTGTGAAGACCCGGAATATGTACAAATCAGAATCAGGTGCAAACCCTAGACAATCTTGACTACTGGCTATAATGCCTGCCACAAAGGTTCCGTGGCCGATAGCATCATTCTTTGATTTTTCCCCGGTCCAATCAGTCCTGTCTTTAATTCTCCCTTTTTTAAAATGCGGATGATCATCGGCCAAGCCTGTGTCAAATATGGCAACCTTAACACCTTGCCCACTGTAACCGAGCTGCCATATTGACTCGGCGTTTAACGCTGATGTGATCTGACGAGGCACACTTCTTTTTAGACCACGACTTTTAAATCTTACAGTGTCCCAGAATGCATTAGCGCCTGATCCAACAGATGTAGATGTAAATAGTGTTCTGGCATTGAAAGAGGAACTATGAGCTTCATCTGAATGGAGGGATTTTAGGTGGCGCTGAACTCTAACATTAGGCTTTACAGTAGATATTAGTGGATGATGCAACAATGATGCAATGCAGTCATCTTGCTGTTCATATAAATGTAGAAGTTCAAAATCACTCGGATATTTTCCAGCAGGATTGTGTCTAATGATGACATCCCACAGTTTTGTCAGACGCAAAGCGGCTTTGATAAACCCATGACGTGCCTCCTTGGTGTAGTATCCTTTAAACTGCACAATGTATTCATCATGAACGGGACTTGTGGTTATAATGATATCTTGTGTAGTATTCCCATCCGCATCACAAAATCCTTTTGATGATGCTATGTCCAAGTCAGGGTGTGCCCACGACCCCAGAGTAGTCACAAATAGGACAGCACCAAAAAGGACCAGGTTCCAATTCATTTTTAGAAATAGCTCAGTATAGCATATCCATTTTTTAATCAATCCTCCACTTTTCACATGACTGTCTGCCCCCTGCAATTGAACAAATGGTTGAACAGGCATAGAAACAATTTCCTGAAAACTGTGATAAAAGCTAAACTAAAACCAGCAGTGATTCGAATGTTTGACATGACTTCTCTTCGTAGCGGTTTGAGGTAATAAGTTTTGACTTCAGCAAATGCAAGAGTGATTTGATTTGAAAAACAAAGTGATTTAAAATTTGGATTTGACAAGCAAATCACATTATGAAAAGGACACGTTCCAATGTAGGCCTACCCATGCTAATCTCTAATTTACTGGTTACAAGACAGCTAAGGTATCCAATTGCCGAGTCTTATTATTCTAAAATCACCACCAAAGGTAGCTTAAGTAATACACTTGTTATAAAATAACACCCAGGGTAATATTACATTCCATGCTCTGTTAATAATATTTTTAGGAAGTAGATACACGATTGAAGAAGCACAATAGCAAAATGGCAGACAGTAATGGGAGAAGAGTTAAGTCTTTGCGTATAGCCATTTGCTGCTCACTAATCTCAAAAATTTATTTTTATATGACGATTTTGTTTAATTTATTGCTATATATTTTGAAATCTTAATGACCCATGCAATATTATAATTCAGTCAAAATACTAATCTAATAACCTAATGTATATATATTATAATATGCCTAGAAAGTCTGCTGTGCAAACAAAATGTTGAATAACTAAATGTCGACAGACTAAATGCCGACAACCAAAATGTCGACAACCGCAAAGCCGACCGTCATAGTGTTGACGCATAATGGACTAAATGTCAACGAATCCAGCAGCAACATTCAGAAACTTTCGCTCTTGATAGGTTCTTCTAGAGCTGTTTGGGTATGTGTATACCTACCATGTATTTTCAATTTACACAAACTACTTATATGGATAAAAATTGAAAACTTGATTAACAATGTTTTAGCGAATACCCAATGCTGGACTTTCGAGAAAAAAGTGTTGTTAATTGAATAAAGAAATTTTGAATAAAGAATAAAACATATATTGGAAATAAAACAAAATAACTGGAATTGATGACATTTAACTTGAAAAGTCTGAGTTTCTGTAGGTCATCATTTTATTGTGGACATTTAGTTTGTTCTGTGTCGAGATTATTAATGTCGACATTTTGGTTGTTGACATCAAATTTGCCAACATTTATTCATTTGGCATTTTGAACCAATACCAAAAATCCAGTATATAAGTTGATTATTCACCTATTCTATGCTGTATAAATTAACAGTATTTAGAGCAATGCCTTTGGATCGCCTGTTACCCAATATTAAGATATATGCCAAAGTCTATGGGCAGTAAAAATTGTTGATAAGGTCTTACAATATTGCAAATACACTTTAGATGTAAAAACTTTTTTAAACAAACTAACATATATACATGCATCTGCGTTTTACAAAATCATTTATCTGTTTGCCACTCTGTTTATTTATTGTATAATCATGTCATTTACGGCTCACACAAGAATTTATCTTGTTTTAAGTGTTGTTAGTAGTCAAAAATAAGAAAAACGTTCGTTATAAAGGGAAAATAGAAACAAGTTGCGTGTTTTTTATTAGAAGTGTAACACATAGAAACACGAACGAATAATAATTGGTGTCAACTCGTAGATTAAAAAACCCTTGATATTACAAGCTGTCTAAAGATCTGACTTAGCGATGCACATGCATTATTCTTCTGTTTTAATGCGTACTCATGATGAAGAGAACAGAAAAATAAATAACGGAGCATCGATCAAGACCGAGCCTAGTTTTATGATGTAGTCTTAGATCAAAAACTCCATATTCAGAAACCGGTTAAATATGAATTTCATAAGCTACTTTTTTATCCATAGCATCGGCATGTAAACTTACATCGTACGACTTGAGCTAAGTATGTTTGATTTAAACAATGATAGATAAACAATTATATCTCTACATACGGTTGGCAGCTACGATTCATTAAAGTTTTTCATCAATACATAATCAGTTTCGTGTAGCCGTTGACAGGACATGAATAGTGCGTAGTAGACTTGTGACGAGTGATGGATCCTGCAAAATGATTTTGCGATGAGTAGCACTAACATGAACTGTACGTCGATTTATAAAGCCTGGCGCAATTAAACGTGCTTACAATTAATAGTTAGTAATCCTAATTTATCTCTTTTATAACATTAAACTTTATAAGAAAAATACTGTTCCGCTAAATCCAAGGCCATATAGTCCCAATACGTTAAGCCGACTAATAGACCGAGAAAAGACTCGCACATTTTAGATATTACGATATTATAAAACGTGAATGAGTTTCTACAGCATGAAAAAACATCGGGTCTAAAGGTCACGCCTTCGCCGGCGTAGCTCGTTTTTTTCTTCGCTTGCAAAGGATTGAATCATGGCGTTTGCTCAATGCATGACAAAGCGAATGTTAAGCAGCACTGCAGTGCGAAAAGCAATTAAAGATGTTACTGTCATTGGTGGTGGACTTATGGGATCAGGCATTGCACAAGTATGCACCACTATTACTTTACATGCGTGATATTTAAACGCTGTAGCATGAGCCCGTAGCTTTGCAAACGTTATCGTAATTCAGATCAATTGTGTGTGCATACCTCATGTGCAATTGTGTAAATGTTCAACTGAACTACAGCTGACGTGTATAATATGATTTTAACATTTTATAATTGTTTCCTAGCTTTCTCACCACGATTGACTTCGTTAAATGTGCTTGTGTTGCTTTGTACATAGGTGACCGCTTCTGCAGGAATCAATGTCACTTTGGTAGACATGAATGATGAAATCCTAAACAAGTCATCAGCAAGCATTAAGAAGAGTCTTGATCGTGTTGCAAAAAAGAAATTTTCAGATAATCCTCAGGTATTTATGTGATTACTTGTGCCTGTAGATGCAATAATGCTCGTTTTCGCGCACATAATTTGACAATTATCTAGAAATTTACGAATATATGATATGAAAATAATGCAGGTTTGATTTTTCGATGGTCAGGCTGTATGATGAGGTATTGCATTCATTAATATGCTTTCAACTTTGCAATAATTCTGTGTACATTGAACAGAATCTTACTGGGCTCCCTTAATGTTGTTTAAGGTGGTAAGTAAATATATATTATGTTGCATGCTATAATGTAATACATTATCATATTTTATGGGAGAAGCTCTGGCATAGTGATAAAAAGCAGGCTGTTGTTGCTTAATTCCCAGAAAGGCCAATGTCGGTGACAAGAAGGGCATGTGATGTTAAAGTGCTCTCTGCAACTGAGCATGTCTCCAGTCGTCAAGGTCTTTTTGACTTGTTTCAGACATGTTCAGCCAAGATCACAGAGTCTATTTTTCGGCAACAATGCTCTTAAAAAATGAAATGCTCAGCCTCTGCCTGCAGTAAGCTAAACAGACACACTCAATCTTCGGGGAATTGCTACCCACCAATTGATGTGGTTTTTTATTAATATTTTATATTGAACACATTGGAACAAGTCAAATGTGTTTAATACAAAGTTTTACAGGTTATAGCTTTTTTGGCATTCTGTTTAAATTCTCTTAATGTGCTCTCTCTGCTAAATCTGCACACGGACAAAAAATCATTCAGCTGGAGTTTTATGAGAAAAAAAGTGTAAACATTCTATATACCCACGATTTGCACATGATCTTCACTATTGGGTGGCAGGATGAACAAGTTTGAAACATCAAATGATAAAAAAATTATATAACTGTTTGATCTTATGTTAATTATGATCTGTTAATTATATCTTCAGAATTGTAACACGTAATGTATGTTAGTTTAAAATCAAAACATTTACATTTGTTCTTTTTGTGTTGATGGAGTGGATATCTTTACGTATTTCTAGTAGTGTTATGAACAAAAGGCATTCATTATTTTTTGTAAGTTGGAGAATTGTTGCAATAAAATTATGATGGAAAAAGCTATACCATTTAATAAATAGTTTTTAAATTGTGATTATTCTATTGCATGATTCAAAGACATGCTCAGATAAAAAGTTTAGAAACATTTGAATTGTTGATAGTTTGTATGTGTATTTGTAGGGTGGAGAAAGTTTTGTAAGTGATATTGTGGGTCGCATCAAGTACTCAAGTGATGCCCTCGAGTCAGTCAAGTCAACCGATCTAGTCGTAGAAGCAATCGTTGAAAATCTAGATGTCAAGCAAAAACTGTTTGCTTCATTGGATAAGGTCGCACCTCGGTATGTTCACTTGATTATTGTACTTTAGTTTGAGAATATTTAATTTTATTATATTTTTATAAAACGATGTCTAACAATATTAAAAAGAGGTGACATTCATTATTTGTATCTAGCGGAAAATGATTTTATATTATTGTTCATTTAAAAAAAATTGGTTACTGGGAGCTGCTGTGGCCTAGTTGTTTAGAGCTGAACAACAGGTCGGAAATCAATTTCTAGATAAGGCCATCTGTGGTGACGATACGGTGGTGACGGTACGGCGGTGATGGTGCGGCGGTGACGGTGCGGCGGTGACGGTGTGACAGTACGGCATTTGACCATAAATAACTCTCACTGCTAAATCAACTCATGCACATTTGTCTGACACTAACAGAGAATCACTTAACTAGAGTTTCGAAAAAAAATTATCGACAAATATTTAAAATGAAATACATTTATTTAAAATGTCTTTTTTGCTGTTACTGCTGGTGGTTTTTGGCATTGTAAGGAACTATTCTTGTATTACTTAGTTCCCCCAACCACTTTGGGGTACAATCTATTGTTTAACAAACATTCGCAATAAGCCATTTTTGACACCTGTTCACATCCATCTTATTGTTATATCATTAAGGTGGTTCTCAGATTACATAGCGGTATGCTAGACAGGTACGTGTGACAAAATTGTGGTACGCAATGATTATTAATATTTTAGCTATCAAACTCAGTGTTTGTTTGTTGGGTGTCTCCAGTTATAGTATTAAAGTTTTAGGAACCAAAAACAGCTTCGCCCTGGAATTGAACTCAAAAACCCCAGTTCAGCAGACAGGCGTACTATCCACTAGACCACACAGCCTTCCCATAATATTGAATAATTGTGCACATACTAGTTACACCTGCCAATCCTTAGTGGCCATTGGTTAAATTGCCAACACTCCACGCTTCAGTAGCACGCATGAACTAATTTACTAGGAGAAACATATGTGCCCAGACTTGCCCAAAATCTTATGAACATATGTACGTATATATATATATAGCATAAACCTAATTAAACTTATAGCACCCACAGAAATAAACAAACATCTTCATTTAAAATTTAGAATGGTGCATGTTCTATATGTGGATGGAAAATTTAAAAAAGTGCAAAAACCTTTTTATTATCGGTGCAACGCTGAGCATTTAGCTAGTTTTGTCATGTGTGCCCATAAGCTTGGAGTTATCCTCTACATGCCCTGTTCAATGCTACAGTCAACGCAGTAATTGCTCTATTTATTTGAGGATGGCGTGGAGACGAATCCAATAAAAACACTTTTAATCGTCACCAAGCACTTTTGTTATTCAACAAATGGTCAGATATGATAGCTTGCAAAAACATTAACTATTAGCAAATATCTCAGACCTCTATTTTTTATGAAGTATAGAGAAGCATAGGCCTGCTAACTGCCCGTGAAGATTCGATGACTCGGTTATTTTGTACCATCTTGTACCAAGATAATCACAAATCTACCGTAGCTTTACAATGGTGAGGAGTACATGATTGGAATTCAAATACCTTCTGCATAGCCTTTATTCGTAAGAAACCTGAAGGTGTTTTGTGAAAGTAAGTCAATGACCGAGCTCATCACTTCTAAATGCCAAATTAGGAGTCGTTTACTCATCGCGACTCTTAGTCGTGTGTACTGTTCTCCTTGTTTAGTTTTTTTTTGTGGTTGTGTAGACGCTCCTTATTGGTTGACTTGCAACAAAATTCACATTACAGTTATTTGGTATCAAAAGATTCACCATGTCTAACTCTGCTGTGTTGTAGGTGCAAAATATGTGAAAATGTGATTACAAGCTCTTAAAAGCTAAAAAACGAACAGTTAATCGCAGCCATCATGAAAACACCGTAGTTTGGAATCTCTTTATTTTGATGGCGTACTCAAACATTGTGGTTATTGTTTTGGCAGGTGATGTTATCACGTGAAATGAAAGGCTCGAGATAAAACGTTTCGTAGCACTAGTTTATGACAAACACTTTGTTTTACTGGAAAGCCCATATCAAATATAGACGCTCGCTCGCTACTTTACAGTTTTGCTTCAGTTTGGTCTAATCATCTAGCCGTAATCTGATCATGTGACCCATACTTCCTGCCAAATATCGCGAACAATTTCTGCAGCATTTTTCGACTATCGCAGGTGACCAACAGGCTCGTCATGTTTATCAGAGGATGAGACTCTTGATAAACATGAGGACTCCTGATGAGAAGACTCCTTCAAGCTGAGGTTAAAAAATTGAACGAATTTTTACAGTAGGTTTTGAGGTATCACTGCTCAAAGTGACAGCAGTACAATTTTGATGAAATAGACGCGCAAGGACAATTATAGACATGGTTTTATTGAATGCGTGAAGTATATTTGTAAAAATATTCTGACGAATGAGGTTGCATGAAAGTGTAAACGGAAGCCATCGTGTTCAATTACGTTCAATTTGAGCCGTTTTGGAAAGAGATTCCTATCTACAGCGTTTTTGTGATGGCTGCAATTAACTGTTCGTTTTGAGCTTTTAAGAGCTTGTAATCACATTTCCAAACATTTTGCACCTACAACACATCTGAGTAAGGCATAGTGAATCTTTTGATACCAAATAACTGTAATGTTGTTGTAATTTTGTTGCAAGTCAACATTCAACTATTTTGCTACTGCGCTAAATTCGCTATTCTTACCAAATTAATTCAAAAGGATTTTTGAAAATTCGATATACCGCTAGTATTCATGCAATATCTCAAGAATCAATGCAGATATTGTTTTACTACGAAATGCATCTTATTCCGAACAAAATTCTCTACAAGATAAGTATAAAATTGTTTAGTGAACCCTACTCACAAATTTTCTGACGCTTTGCATTGAATGAACGCAGTGAATTTAGTTTTGCCATGATGATAGCAATCTAGTTTTGCCGTTTTGAAATATAACGAAAGTGGAATTGCTTTGCAAAAAAAACTGTCGATCAGTTGCACACGATTGGCAACAAGGTTGTTTCGTTAGTGACAAAATTTGATTAGTCTAGCTAATGCGTAGGCTTCGTAACGAAAAGGAAGGTGAAACCTTATCGCTTAGCCGATTCATCGGCTTACGGTCTACACTTCTGTTATTGCGATTGCCGATACATCGGTTAAGCGGGTAATTCAAAGTAGTAGGAAGAGGAATAATTAATTGGAAACTAATCATTCCTCTTATTGTCGCTCTATTCTTTCTCATCGTTAAAAGGAGCCAATAGTCAACCCGTCTATTAGCGACTGTATGTTAATCTAAGGCTTTCTCTACATTGCAGAGAAACCATATTCACAAGTAACACATCCTCCATTCCTATCAAAGATATTGCCAAGGCAACGCAACGACTGGATAGGTTTGGTGGTCTCCATTTCTTCAATCCAGTTCCAATGATGAAGTTGTTAGAGGTATTCTATACAAGTATATGTACTGTATATGATAGGTGTTATTAACTTTGGAGCCGGCGTTTTAGCAATCTGTAGCGCTAGGCTACACCAACAGATTTCATGTTTAGTTTTATGAATGTGACTCTCTGCTTGGTCAATGCTCATGCATAAACTGTCAGCATATCACGAGTCCCGCTAATGGATCCGACAGCATAATCGTAACTCAAAGGTGTCACCGAACTACCATTTACACTGCATTGCTCTATGAAATATTGTGCTTTACCTATTGCTCTGCTGTCAAACCTACCTACTATATCTTTCTCTTTGGTGTTCTCTCCTTTGTCGGCAGAAAATTTGTTCTACAGTGGCTTTAGCTTGTAATCAAATATCATCATTCTTGAAATTCTGCATTTACATCCTTTTTAAATTTTTGGCATGCTTTATTTGCATGTTCACAGTTTTTTTAAGTACAGTTCAACCTTAGTTTTTTGATATTTTAGATGCCCAGTAAATTGTAGCTTGAACAAAAAGTTTGACTCTTTCTTTGAATGCTAAACAAAAGTTTGTAACTCGAACACACGGAGATAACCTTGATGACGCCTTTCAGTTACCAAGCATATCCTTCGATATCTTTAATATTAAGACTGTGTTACAATACTTTTGATATTTTGTGTTATTTTTATGTTTTGTTATAATAAAACGCACAAGCTATTTCTACTTTTTTATTTCACATGGAAGTCTGGAAAAAGATGGCTGGCATACGAGCTGTTACAGATACAATACATTCCCCAACATCACCTACATTATTAATAGATTATTTATTTCAACAAACCCTATGTATTACTTGCCCTCTTAATAAACAGTATGTGATGTGAAATAACGTAAAATGCTTAAAGTCATTTTTCAGCCTTGGAAGAGATTAACCCAATTTACAATACTTGTAATGAGACAAACTGCTGCAGAATTCAAACAATAATCTTTTAAACAGCCTTCTGGGACTGATTGCGCTCTATTCCTGAAGTCAGACTGTGTGTAATAACTTTTCTCTATCTTAATTTCTATTACGCGTTTCAATTTTTACTTTCACCAAAGATGAGTCTCTGCGCATTAAACCATCATTGACAGTCGTAAGGTAACTCTGAGCTTCAATCTGTGATGATACTTTAAAAATACAGAAGGCAGGCTCTTTTTACACCTGAAACTGTTTAGTTTCTTTGTTTCATTGTTTTTCAGGCATAATATTTGGAGATACTATTAATATATGTATTTGAAACTTTTGAATTCCCTTGCTATTGTTTTTATTTTACATGGCATCACTTGCTTTTATCGGCATCGGCCGGTGAAATAAAGTTACGATCAAAATTTTGAAGTCAAAGTCGCAATCAAAATTGTTCATTACAGACCAGGGTTTAGTAGTTTTATGGTATTGTATCCTCACCATTGTTCATAAATAAACAAATCATTGTATGTTCTTTTTCCCGAAACTAGAAGCCCAATGAAAGATGTTGAACATGTGACATGTGTTGCAGGTAATTAGAATTCCAGAAACAACAGACGAGACATTCAATGCTCTTCTTGAGTATGGAGCTGCTGTTGGTAAAACTACCGTTAACTGTAAGGTAGGTAATCTTTATTATACAACAGCTAGTAGTGTGTAACCAGTATAAGGGGATAAAAATGTAGCCTGGTGGGTTGTGGATAGGGTGTAACCATTTAGCTGGTAGATGGAGTGTAATCAGGTGAATGGTAAATAAATACTCTAACTTTGTGGGTATAACCAAAGAGGCTTTATAACAAATTTTGAATCAAGGTTAACTTTTGGAAAATATGAATTTTATCATACACAAAAGTTGCATATTTTGCAATGCTCATAGTCAATTGCTGCATACTTCGTGTTTCAGTTTTTCCATTTTCAGCTATAATAAAAGATTTTTGAACAAGAATATTAAATAAATATGGCTGTAGATGCGGAGACTGCCAGCTGCTTAAACCATAACTGCCACGAACAACTTTTATCATATTTACTAGGTAAGTCAGACATGCTGATTCCGATTTTGTAATCAAAATAAAGATTAGGCCACTAACTTTTAGAGTAATGAAGAACTTTTTATAGCGTTTTAATATCGGTCTCGAAAACAACACGATCGGCATAACAAGCTCCGCCCATAAATACTTGACGTAACCTAGCTTTTTAGGAACAGAAGTTACGTAGGGATGTTTAGACCGATTTAGAATAATAAAGATGGGTGTTTTAAAATCCATTAATATCTAAATTCAGCCTTAAAAATAATATCAGTCTTTTCTGAAAGGTAGATAAGCTATTTAGCATTGCATATTTAAAAAGCGCAATAACAACGCTAGCTCGTGATAAAACCGCGCTTTTTGAGCTGATTTTTCTCGGCGTCCAGCCCATTTAAACGTCATATAACAAGCTGCGAGCAATTTTAAATAGTTTATATCCCTTTCATAAAAAACTGAAACTATTTTACAGGCTGGATTTAGATAATAATGGGTTTTAAGACACCCATCTCTATTATTCTAAATCGGACTAAACATTCCCAACTTCCGTTTCTGAAAAAGCTAGGTTTCGTCACATATTTATGGGCGGAGCTTGTAATGCCGATTGTGTTGTTTTTGAAACGGATATTGAAACGCTTTAAAAAAGCCTAAATGACTTTGAAGGTTAGTGGACTAATCTTTATTTTGAGTACAAAATCGGAATCAGCGTGTCTGATTTACCTAGAAAATACGATAAAAGTTGTTCGTGACAGTTATGGTTTAAGAGAGGTTTAACAACTTTATACACTAATATTTTTTGGCACTTGGATCTATGCCAAAATCAATTATATATTTGCCTCCCTTCATGTGTTTTTTCTGTTATGAGATGTTAAAACGCTGACAACTACGTTAATTAATTAATGATTTAATTTAATGATTGATGTTAATTATTATTATCCGTTATTTCTTGTATACATATATAATGAGAAATTGAAAATTGTGTGTTTTAACATTTAAGCGCAGCTAAAAAAGAGAGATTTTGTGTGTGCTGTTTTCATAGTATTTCAATATGTTATATATAGAATGAACACTCAAATAAAATGTTGCTAAATTTCAAGCTGTTGTAGTAAAAATTAATACTGCTGGTATTGATTGAAACATTGATAGACATCAACTTGCAACAGATTTAAAATTGATAGCAGCGCTTGTCTGAAAAATTTGGTGGATTGATGGAACACTGCTAGTTATATTAGTGATAAGTTTAGTCATGATGACAGACATTAGTCAATCTTACATGAAGTACTTCAGTGACAGAAACCTAGGCAGCACTGATGCTCGAGGCAGCACTGATGCTCGAGGCAGCACTGATGCTCGAGGCAGCACTGATGCTCGAGGCAGCACTGATGCTCGAGGCAGCACTGATGCTCGAGGCAGCACTGATGCTCGAGGCAGCACTGATGCTCGAGGCAGCACTGATGCGTTGCCTAGAGCATTGAATTCTTATCTAATCAGTTGAATAGTCAACTACACCACACAATTATAAACAACAAGACTCATGAGTTTGTCTCAGAGTTTGTCGTTGATATCAATTATTGCTGGTCTAATATTATGCTGAATGATTATAAGTTATTTTTAGAAGGAAGCTACTCAGGATAAATGTAGTTGTCTGTATTTTAATCATTTCACATGATGGGTTGGTTGCCACTGTCACTGTATCTAGTAGAGGGTATCAACTAACCAAACTCATCCGCAAATTAACTCGTAAGGCTCAGACACACTGGGCGATTTTATCACGAGCGGCATAAGGGGCGTGGAGATATCGTTGGCGTGTGCCTAAACGCACTTCAGCAATTAATCAGGAAACGATGACGTAGGTACACTCACAAACTGCCAATAAAATTCCGTATCATTAGTTTCTTCGGAGTTATTAATAAATTTAGGTGAATTAATATGGCGCTGTCTTGGCAATAACGTAAACAACTTTCGCTTTTGTTATTAGGCCTATCACACTTTCACGGATTGTAAACCACATAAAGACATAAGAAAAAACAATTTCTGTATTTTTAACAGAAATATTTTACAATTTTTGTATAAATAGTTCACTTAATAGTAGTTTTTCATGTTTAATATATTAAATATTTACCATTCTCAAGATGGTCAACCTGTGCAACGATCGACTCCAAATGTTGGTTTTCAACTGGGTTTTTTGTAATTTTTATGTTATGTCGTACAGGACTGAGAGTGCTTCTATTAAATTTATAAACAATTCAGTGTTCGTTTTGATGGCGTTTCAATTGTAACAAAATAGCAAAATGTTGCTGCTATACGTTGGTGAACATCGATAAGAAATATTTACCCGCCATAAAATTGCATTTTGGGGGAAAATCAACCAATCGAAAGGCATCTCACGAGCGATAAAGTTGTGCTAGAGAATGTCTAGCGTTATCACTCTGCATGAGCTCGCCGAGCGAGTTCTAGCGCAGATTAGCTCTAGCGCAGATTAGCGCCACACTAAGTATCGCCAAGTGTGTTTGTACCTTTAGGGAGAGCATTTCAAAGTAAATGTGTTACAACACAATTGTGGACAGCAGGAAATGATTAACGTTTAAGTCAAGGCTTCTTGACTGGGGTGATCGCATCCCTAAGGTGTACACCCCTTGCACCCCTGTGAACAACTACTTGCCACCTAAAGCCTGGCTCCTATATCGATTGCGGGACTCCGGTGGTAACTTGCGCAGCAAAACGTTTGCGAAGTTAGGCTTGGAGGCATCTGTTCACATATAAGCTGCATCGCTAAACATAATCGCGTAATCAAATAAAATGTTTCTATAATTGTGACCTTCACCTGTACAGTGCATTTCGGGAAGGTTTTGCCTTCGGCCTTTTGCGAAATTTGAACAGTGCTAAATTATTGCGTTGCCGCCGGCAACTACCGGCGGTACCCGGCGCGTAGGTTCCCATTTCACCGCTAATAGCCTGCGGTGCTGTTGTCGGTGCTTTGCGACGTATATGGGAACCAGGCTTTAGGGGTGCTTTAGTTAAAGTTTGCAGTTTGCAAGAATCAATCATGAAGACGAAGAAAGTGTCTTTCTCGTCATAACAACTTGCTTATATGAGTCCAGGTTTTTAACTCTTTTATATATTAAAATAGATATCATCAAGCCATCAACCCTGAGAATGATTTGCGCATTTCACTTACAAGGAACCACATTTCGATCAGATAATATCAGAGTTGAGGCAGGAAAAAATATTATAAAGTAAATCGGTTTTTTATATGATGCGTAAAAACGTTCAACTCATCTTAGAATGGCCTTCCGATAACACATTCTTTTCATATATTTCATTTCATATATGTGTTTTCATTGTGCTTTGAGTTCTTTCTTATCCATTTATTATAAGAGAGTGCGAGTCGTAGGGGATTTGGTGATAATAACTAATAGGGAGGCGCTGGTTTAAGTCAAGAGGAAGGAAAATATACTTTTATTTCTCTTTGCAATTCTTCTTCACACAGGCAGGTGTCTGTTTGCTAGGCTATTTATATGTTGAGCTGCTGTGTGGTCTAGTTCACGACTCGCATCTGTTTGGTCATTTAGATGTTCCACTTTTATCTGCACTATGTCTGTCTTTGCAATTTTTTGAGCAGTTTGGTTGGGATCAAAGAAACATCGCTTCAGATAGCGCTTGTGGCTATCTTTGAAGCATTTCTCTGGTCTCTTTGTTTTCGTTTACCTCCTGGAGTCCACTCTGTAGGAGCTATTTCGGGAGTTAATGATGTGATGCATCATTTGAGTCATTCAAATGAAATTAAAAGCAATACAAGGCTAAAACATCAGCTACAATTTGATGTTATTTTTGTCTTTGTAGACCAACCCTGTCCAGAGATATAAGCGTTTGAATGAGATCAATTTTTGGAACGTGCAGATTATATATATAGTCAGCATGTATGAAAGAGTCCGTGAGCGATAAATATACAATAAATATCTTTCATCCGGATACCATGACCTGCCAATCTCAACATTTTTTGACAGCGCCTCTATGCTAGGAATCCCACATTGCATAATGACCGTAGTTGACCATAATGACCACTGTAGATGAACTGTATGATAGAAACAAGATTAAAAAATGCATATTTGCATTGTGTTTACACTAAAGCGTTTGTCTGCTCAATTTTTATGCGGTTAATGTGACCAATGAGGTTAAGGCTGTCGGTTTAGACGGTGTTTCAGAGCCTTCAGAGCTTACAATGTACGCCCTGAAGGCTCAGACCTTATTTGTAGCCTTGGTTGAAGTTTTGCAAGCTGCCAGCTCTGAATTGGGTAAACGTAAACTTGACCACACTTGTATTCATAATATTGATGCCATGGTCCATCTGCTACCATTATATTCAGCGTCGTAATAGATATTATAAATATTTTGGCTTCAAATATCAGTAAAAAGTCTTTGCTCACAATTCTAGGGTTTCAATATCAAGGAGTCTCACTAACAATTAAAAGTTGCTCTATCTGTTTTACAGAGTTCCCTTAATAGCTCTTAGTTGAAATGTTTTGTGCAAATGAGAACTAAAGGAAATTATCATGTCTTTTGCAGTTCCTAAATTCTGAGGTATCATATTGGTCGATAGAATGTAATATATGATTCATTTGATATGATATATGGTCGATTAGATATGATATATGGTCGATTTGATATGATATATCATCGGTTTGATATGATATGTGATCGATTAGATATGATATATGATTAGTTGAATAAGATATGGTCAATCATATATTATCCTTATTGTACGTGTATAGAGTTTAAACTGTTTTACAACTGGCTGCTCTAAGTGAAATGTGTTTTAAGAAGTTGTCTACATCCACGTATGTCAGTTTGTTTCAGCGTGTGATCACAGTCTATCATTCTAGTAGTGTCACATGTTGTGTAAATTGTCTAGTTTTCAAATCTAACAAACTTTTACAAAGTAAATTTGAAATATGCTGCTTCAGTTTGCCACACACCGCCAACGCCCCCCCCCCCCCCTCCTATCGTCCAGTCATCTATCATGTTGGGCTTTCCACCTTTCCATTTTTACAACATCAATACGCACTTCTGTCTAGCTCTTGATTTGAGGTTGTTCTGACCTGAAACATTTTCCTCTATTAGACCTTGTTGACTCTGTGAACAGCACTTCTATTAAGTTGCCCTTCAACTAACAATATGCATATATGTTTGTATTAGAATACTTCCGTCCAGCGTTTTAAAGAGCCCTTTTCTTGCATTCCTAACATATAGTGAGCGTAGTATCCTTTTTCAACACTTGAGTTTCCCAGAATTGTCTTGCAGGACACTCCTGGATTCATAGTCAATCGTCTCCTGGTACCATATGTTGCTGAGGCAGTGCGAATGCTTGAAAGGGGAGACGCGTCCGCAAAAGACATCGACACGGCTATGAAACTGGGTGCTAGCTATCCGATGGGGCCATTTGAGCTCTCAGATTATATCGGCCTTGACACCATGAAGTTTATATTGGATGGGTGGAGCAAAAACTACCCAGACATTGAGTTGTTTAGACCCAGTGAGCTGTTGAACAAACTCGTCGCTGAAGGCCATCTTGGTCGCAAAACTGGGAAGGGCTTCTATGAATATTAAATCAGCTCCGTAGATAATTCAACAAAAACTGATCGATTTATGACTAAAATTTACAATTTCTTCCTTTAGTGAGTCTGAGAGACCAAAGCTAGTGATATTTTTTGTGATTCCAATTTTTTCAATTATTTTCTGCTTGTTGATAAAATAATATTTCTCAATCTATTGTTGTCATGTGAATTTCCACTGTAGCTAGCTATACAAAAATGCAAAGATTTATACATTAAATAATGGAATCATGCAAATATTGTTTACCATGTGGTTGTTAGTTAAGACAAGCGTTCTCTGGAGTTCTGCAAACTGCAGTAAAATCTTATGTTAAGAGTTATAGGCTCCTCTTTTACCTAAATTTACATGTAGTTGGATTGAAAAAGAAGACAATTCTTTATTTTGTGTGTCATCGTTAGTCATGTACAGTTGGTGAATATTCACAATCAGTTTACTATTACCTAAATTTGCTACAAACAGTCTTCGTCTGTCTCGTTGGGAGAATATTCCTAATATATGATTGCTGCTCGATGGAATGGCCTATCATTTCTGTTTTCAGCTGTATATTATTCTTCGGTGTATAAACTCTTAATCTCGTGTGCAGTTAACTGATTGGCTGAAATGTGACAGCAATACTTATCAGCAGGCCATCTCGAGGCAGAAATATATAGAGGTTGTCTTATTGTTGCGGCAGCGAGTCAGCAGTGAGACCTGCTGTTAACTCATATGGTGAATTGGGTTGTGACGCCAGGGTTATCTTTCTTACTTTTCTTATCTCTCAATTTTCCCACTCCTCCTTCTGGTTTATCACTGTCAACAGCAGCAGTTGATTGCAATTGGTATTCGACGATTTGGCGGTGACGATGTCGATACTTGAACATTTGGGACCCATCAGGAAAGTCTTCATGCTTTCTGCTGAATTTCAAGCTATGTGTACAGTAGCTATATATTCGCTAGTTATGTGTACACTAGTTATGTGTATATTAGTTATGTGTATACTACTCAAGTGTACACTAGCTATGTGTACACTAGCTGTATGTATATTAGCTATGCTTAGACTAGCTATGCTTACGCTAATTATGTGTACACTAGTTATATCTACACTAGCTATGTGTACATTAGCTATGAGTACACATATGTAGTGTACATATCGCTAGTGCACATCATCTATGTGTATGCTAGTCATATGTACACATGGCTAGTGTACACATAGTTATATGGTTGCTAACTATATTTACACTAGCTATGTATGCGCTAGATAGGTGTACAATAACCTACAATCACATTTTAGCCACATTATTTTTGCCAATATGTAGCCAATAATCTGCTAGCTTGCATAGTGCAACTATGCACAGTTTGAACTTACTTTCATAATCTCTGTAAAAATCTGAAGGTGTGATGGAACAAAGAGTTTGTGCACTCCTAGTTATAATACTGAGTTATAATAATTCTTTGCAAGATTAGATGCACTTGCTGAAGGGAATTACAATATGCATTCTGAGTTACTCAGTAACATGCTTTCTAAGGTGAACTTACACCATTGAAGTAACGCAAATGAAAGTAACATCAAATAAAGTTAAGGTATCAAACTTCAATTTGATGCAATTTTTGTCTTTGTAGACCTTCTCAGTACAGAGATATAATAGTTTCAATGAGATCCTTTCTTGCAAATCTCAGATTCAATTATGACATCTTTAGTTGCATTTCAGCAAAAAGACCAACAGAATAGAAATGCCTAAACTCGAACGCAATAGCCGATGGCACGAGCGATAGAGACAGGCAGCCGTGCAATTGGTGACATCATTTTGGCACATATTTTTCTTCTGAGTATTTTAATCGCAATCAAGTTTTATCAATTTTAATCTTGAAACATCCTGGCAGTCAAATCACCTCGAACATCACAATCAATCTCAAATAATAAAAAACATACCTATACTTTCTGATAAGATTTACTTGAATTTTGTGTAAGTTCATCTCTGAAGTGCCCTTTTTCAGTTTTAGCATGAGTTCTTTTTACAATACTTGATCTGCTGAATTATTTTACAGGACACTCCAGGATTCATCGTCAATCGTCTCCTGGTACCGTACATCGCTGAGGCAGTCCGGATGCTCGAGAGGGGAGATGCGTCTGCACCTGATATCGATACAGCTATGAAATTGGGCGCCGGCTATCCAATGGGGCCGTTTGAACTCTCAGACTATGTTGGCCTTGACACCATGAAGTTTATATTAGATGGGTGGAGCCAAAACCACCCGGATGTCGAGTTGTTCCAACCCAGTGAGCTGTTGAACAAGCTCGTCGCTGAGGGTAACCATGGGCGTAAAACTGGGAAAGGCTTCTACGAGTATTAGATCTGAGCAACTGTCGAAACTAGTCCTTTTTGTCTATCTCCAGAATGCTAACATCTGCTTGTCCGTTGCTAATATGGCTGCCTCTTTTCTAGTAATTGCATCTTTCTTTTAGTTTTTATCAAAGTATGTACTGATTTGTATTGACGCTACTCTTCTCTGACAGATTCAACTAATCTCTAGCTGCCAATAGATAACAAGCCATATGGCCTACATATATGTAGATGTACATGTCAGTAAATCTACTACGTTGCTACTATCTAAATGTACAATGGGCGGCAGCAAGGGAGCTAAATATAAGACAATATATATAAGAAATAATGTAGTAAAATGGGAACAAAAGAGTGCATAACTCCAAGTAGTGGACTAAAAAACATGCACTTTACATGAGAGTGAGTATTGAAGAGAATGCATAACTTCAAGCTGTAGAGTACAAAAAATAGAGAGAAATTAATCCCAATTACTTGAGTAACCCTTGTTACTCACTCGAATGAGATTCAGGTGAGTAACAGGAGCCAGTCCTGTGGACTGAGAGCAACTATAACAAACTGTCAGGAGGGGTTGAGCAATAAAAATGGGTATAGTAAAGATGTGCGAAGACTGAATGAGCCAATCACTGGCAATAGGTTAGCGTCTCCCAATTTGATATAGGTTCTAGTTTTCATGTGTAGTCTGCTGGTAGTTACGGCTGTAGGAAGTTTTATGCTAGCTCGGAACTCAGTCTGGTTGATAAACCAGCAGTCAAACATTGGATAGAAAATTTTTGTAGGCCTGAAGGTGTCCTACAGATCTCCTCTAGTATTGAGATGGTTAATAAGGATTATAGGTAGTTGAACACAACAGATGGTAAGAATAGCTACCCGCTACTGATTATTGTGCAGACAAATCTTGTAGAAATATTTGAAATGGCCTGATACATGAGATAATGCTAATTTACTTGCGTGCACATATACATATTGAAAAAGTGAATGATAAAATTTCACTCTTACTACTCCATTAAATTCCTTGTTTATTTAATTTTGTTACTTTTATTTAATATCTTTCTTATGTCATTATTGTTTGGCTTTCGGCATTTTTTTCTTGATGTGAACTAATTGTGAGGAATTATTACTTCATGCACTAGATATGATTAGACCAACAACTACATGTAGCAGCCATCCTGATTTTGAATAGAATTCTGTGAGAGTTGAGTTGATATAATAGGTTATCTCTGTTGTTGAGGAGTCACCTCTACATAAAGTTAATGATGGTAAGACGACTTTAAATTATTATATTACAACAGTTATGTAGATGAAGCATGCCATTGCAGATGAGGGTAGTCAAATTGAATATCATTTTGAGAATGTAAGTTGATCACAATATTTAAGATACTCAACCTGTACAAACGTTATTATTATTGTGTATATAAATCGTGAAAAAATGATTTACATACTAGTTTAGCCTGTGTCTCAAGGCCCCTTCGTTTAACATCACTGCTTTGAGTCACTAACCTGTATAGCCACTTTCGAGCACAGTTGTTAATTTGTTATTGTCATGCCTTATGCTTCATAGTCTTGGATTACCATGACGACATTGATTCTAATCGAACATTTTTGTTTTTTGTTATTTGCAGCTAACTTGATATTCCCGTATTGTGATCAAATCTGTGACCATCTATGGAATTCATGAACATCTATGGAATGTTGTAACAAGAGCTGCTAAGATATTTATTACAAAGGAATATGACTAGTTAGTCTTTTCCCAAAACAAGTTATAGATGTCATCATCTAGCGAGGCATAGAAAGAGTTAATCAATCATACTTATATGGTAATGATGGATATTATATCAATGTGGTTTCAGCCATTTGAGTTAACTCAGCCAGATAATTCAATACAAATAGTTCAGGATCTATTGAGCAATGTATGACACTTTGTAGGCTGCTAATGCGTCTTTCCCTGGGTTCTTCCAAGTTATTGATAAGACATCCTTAGCATAGTTTTATAATAACAACTCTAGCGAATGCTTATGGCAACCAGCTTTTTGTGAGTTATGTAAAGCGGTTTTGAATGTCATTGTTTGACGTAAAATTGCAGAATTTTGACATGAAACTGATAAGCAGTTCAAAGTGTCAAATCTGCAAATCTTAAAAATCTGCAGTTGTGAGATTGATGTTGTTTCAATGTACTATTTATATTGTATTACTGTATTACATATATTATATTAATGTATTACTTGCTACCAGTAATACACGTAATCCGTTAGCACCTGTACATGGGTCATGGGTCGATGGCAACTAAACCATCAACTCCCATACCAATCGGGAGGGTTAACTGGACACCCTTACATAATCAAAAATAACATTTGGAAAAGCACTGTGCTATTCCAGTGATACACTGTGGCAGGATCTAGAGGGAGAGTACAAACAAACCTCTCCATCCGCCAGCAGCTGCAACATGATAGAAATTTTAGCATGTCTCGACTTGTTCTGGCTTGCTGGACATCATTTCCTTCATGATGAGGAGAGAATCTGGTTCAGCGAAAACCAGAAATCACTTAAACATTTACACGCAGCTCTATGGAAAATGACTGTTTCTATTGTTTTAATTTTAGACAAATGTATTTGACTTGAGGCCTCAGTCTCATTCACTGGAAGCATATAACTGATTACTGTGTTGAGAGAGTTGGTCTAGAAATGCTATAAACCAGTTATTGTGTTAAGAGAGTTGGTCTAAAGATGGTATATACTGGTCAGTGTGTGGAAAGAGTAGCTCCAGAAATGCTATAAACCAGTTATTGTGTTAAGAGAAGTGGTCTAAAGGTGGTATAAGCTGGTCAGTGAGTTGAGAGAGTTGCTCCAGAAATGGTATAATATATTTATGGAATAGAATATATTATTATATTCTATAAATTTACATATATTATATATATATAAATTTATAGAGTTATATAAGTTACATATTTATAGAATAAATAATCCTTAAATGCTTCTAGAGCCGGAGTCTGAGACAATTCAGGGAGTTGTTTTCTCATCAGATCCAACACCCGATAAAATGCGGCTTCGTAGGTTCACTTTGCTTTTCTCACTTTCGGTTTAGCTGAAATTAAAAAAATTATGCAGCTTGGTGGGGGATACATCTTCAGTGTAATGCTGAGGTTACAAGTTGATCGAAGAATTACTTATTGAGATATTGTCAAATTACTGAAGGCATTTCAAACTAGCAGAGAAATGAAGAATGGCTGCTGACAGAACATCAGTTTCTATTAGCACACTGATTGAAGTTTGTAATGAAGGTTCAAAAACAGACAAACCTAGAAAACTTCTTCTCAGCGCCAAAAGTTTTACACCCAAATTAGCTGTTTTTTGATTCCTAAAAAGATACACCCCCTCTATCAGACTCTGTACTGCAATTTGTACTGTGTACTCGGTGTACTGTAATCATTGTTTTACCAGTTATCATCTAAACATCACTTGCTTAAGAGATTGTGATATAAGAACTATTTACGCTATTTAATTTCTGTTTTTTTTCTCGTTTTTTTTCTACAAGCTTGAAGCTTTGAAATGATATTCAGTTCAAAAGGAATTGTGCTACCCTATGTACTTTCTCCGTTGATTGAAAGTCGTTAATACGGTCTAGTACTCTAGTATTAGGGAAACTGCTTTCATATAACCTTGCATATGCTTTCAAGATTAACCTTCAAAATGTTTAACACTGATTTGTGATAATTAGTACCATACATTTGCACTAGGCTGTATTATACTCCATATATTCTTATTTCCGGAATGATTGCATCATCCTAGGAACTTATTTCGGAAAGGTTTTGTTTAAAGATATTTGTGAGGCCATTAATCTCTATTGTGGGAAGAACTGCCAGCTGTAGCATTTTGGTAGCTATGGACACCCACTTGTCAAAGAACCAAGAAGTTTTACTCTTACACAATGCCTTCTATACAGACAGCCGAGGTCATTGTGACTAAACTATAGTTCTCAAAGCTAAGAAGAATAATGATTAAGGAGGCCTTTGATATCCATCAGCAAATGCTGTTTGAATCACAAATTCATCATGAAGTGGTGATACAGATGTTTGGCATTTCTTCTCACATGGCTGTAGCTTTAGCTAAAGAAACAATGTGTATAGCTATAACTAAAGGAACAATGATTGCTGTCTTTTAGTAAGCATGGCATTTATTAAATGAGTCAAGTGACTTTCTCTTTCAAGTTAAAAAAAGTAATTGTTTATGTTGTTTTTGTTGCGGATTCCACAGATTCTTTTGATAAAATTTGTTCATTAAGAAGCAATGTAACATTACCAAAGTTCTACCATTAATCAACATAATAACTCATTCCCAATGACAGCAAATAATGATCAGGCCTGTACCAATGACAGCAAACAATGATCAGGCCTGTACCAATGACAGCAAACAATGATCAGGCCTGTACCAATGACAGCAAACAATGATCAGGCCTGTACCAATGACAGCAAACAATCACTCAGGCTATATGTTTTGGAGACAAAACACAACATTAAAGTCGATATTATATTTGCAATAGATCAATCATTTTGATAATTATTTTCACCCAAACTGACAATCAAAGCGGTATTCTCAATAGAATGGCAGTAAACAGCCATTCTAACGGTACTTATATGAAACTGTCTAATGTGTGCTTATTTACATCAACTTGTAAGACACAATTTGCACTGCTATGTCAGTTAGGCTAAGATTAGGTTGCTTTCAAATATTGAAAATATATTGCAGAATGTGGTAAGCATTGGTTTAGCTCTTCTTGCATCTAAAGATTATAATTCATCCTCCATGCCCGACTTTCAGCAATGCAACTCTGACATACTAATTACTCTCTTGATGACCCGTGAACAGATGTAATAAAGCATTTTTCGCCTATATTCAACATTTTTGTTATAAGGCAAGTGTCCGGTTAACATAGAATAACAAAACATTAGAATACTTATAAATATTGCAGTCTATTGCTTTGGCTGATATGTCACCGTGCTTTCGCTTACATAATGTCAATGAACCCTACCCGACTTTTTAGCACTCACCTTCATGTACCATAATCAACGCATAACTACTACAATGCACTTAATTTAAGGCCTTCCCGATTAGAGGTGCTCGCACCCCCTTCAGGCTCGCACCCCCTTAAGGGATGCGAGCAAATTCTCACACCCCTTCAGTAGTGCCCCTTAGAAGTGCCCCTTAGGGGTGCACTTACGGGGTGCACCCCTTAAGGGAGTGCAAGGTGCACTTCCTTAAGGGGATGCACTCCTTAAGGATGCACCCCCTTAAGGCACGCACCCCCTTAAGGGGTGTGAGCAAATTCTCGCACCCCTTCAGAAGTGCCCCTTAGAAGTGCCCCTTAGGGGTGCACTTACGGGGTGCACCCCTTAAGGGGGTGCAAGGTGCACCTGGTTAAGGGGGTGCACCCATTAAGGATTTTGTACACCCTAAGGGGTGCACAACAATCACAACAATCACAACATCTCGCACTCCTTAAGGGGTGCGAGATGTTTTGGTGGTTACAAGAATCAATGATAAAGACTGGTTGTGCAACTCTCTCAAAAAAGTATTCACAAATTATTTTTCCATTTCAAACAACTTGGTTTTGTAAATCTGAATTTTCATCTCTTCTATACATAAAAATAAATATCGTAGCGCCATCAGTTCTTAAAATCATCGGCGCATTTCATTCACCCACAAGGTTTGATCAGATAATAGTAGAGAAGAGGCAGAAAAACGTCAAAGATCATACAGTGAGTTGTTTTTTATATGTTGCTGATGTGTGAAAACATTAGACTCTCCGTATAATGACCTTCAAATAACATTGTTTTTATATATTCTGAACATGTCTGTTTTCATTGTGCTTTGAGCTTTTTTGCTTCATTCTTAATAACGAGATTGCCCTTGTCAGTTGTAGGGGGTTGGGCGATGAATACGGAAGCGCTGCTTTAATTGTGTACACCCTACACATAAGAAATCCAAAACTCCCAAAACTCCCAAAACTATGAGTTTGATAAACTTCATTTCAACATTTTCAACTTCTAGTTCAACTTGATCACAAACAAAACATACTGTCTGATTGGTGACATCTGATTGGGGCATATTATTTTTTTAATGATTGTCTGATTCTTGTGGTCAACACCGTTGCTGAGCAACAAGTTTTCCTGTCTATACTTCCTGCCAATGCTTTGTAAAGTTTCTATGGAGATAAGAGATTTAGCTGAATCTCATTAACTTCGACTAAATGCGTAATTCCCTATCAGCTTTACCTAAAGACAGACATGGCTTGTGATGGCTGATTTGATGATATGTAACTGCTAGCCATTGCTGACAAACTTATTCTTCTCAAAAATGCTTTTTATGGCTAGTTCACAATGCATCGCAGTATAATGGCAACAATCTCACAATACTTTGGTGTTCGTCTGCGATCACATTGTTCACCATATCACAAACCCATCCGCGTTCACATCAGCAAGTATTCCGCGGCATATCGGTCTCATTATACAATGCAGTCTTGGAAACAGAAATACTAGTCTCGCAGTAATTGTCATAAAAGAAAATATAAATCAAGCAATTCACGACAGCCAATCACCATCGTCGATGTGGTACATATTGCTTAGGCTATCGGGAATGCTTGGCGAATTATCGAAAAAGTTTGACAGCTGCAATCTTTCCCGACGTATTTTCATTGCCTCAACGATGCCATCAGTTTACCATGCGCATAGTCAGCGGGTAATCACCGAGAGGACAACTCCGACATGTGACACTATAATGTGAATTAACCTTTAACCGTTTCATGAAAGCAAAGATGTCTGTACTTCTTTGTATGCAATTTCACAACATGAGATGAAGTCTAGACTGGCAAAGTAGATTAGTTGGAGGTCAAGTACAACAGACATAAGTATCTACGAAACTTTGTTTAACACTCCTTTGTGTTCCAACCTTTTAGTAGTCTAACACTCGACACTTAAAGTATTCGACTCAATACGAGCAGTTTCCACTTCCGTTGAAATACATGTATTGAAAAGGAAAAGGCAGGTAAAAATGCTAGCAAATTTTATGCACAAGGCTACAAAATGTTAGCACAAGGCTACACAATCTAAACATGCTTATCAATGCTTTCTTCCCAATGTATTATACAGTCTCACTTCTTTTCAGCCCAGTGTATGTATTTTGTTGAATATAATGCTGTCTTTTTTCAGCTCCTGTTCTTATTGACATGTTTCACTTGTACAACAATATGATTTTGTGCTATCTGCGAAGCTGAAATGCCTAGCCATGTTGAACCAACTTATTGTCTGATCCTCGTTATATTTTCACCAAAACTGTCCAACCACAGTAATTAGCCATTCGTAGTCATTAGTAATATTTGCTACCAGCGAAGACAGACAGAATATTGTTCATGCCAACAGCATACATAACTGTTTAGTGATTTAAGACTAGAACAATTCTGTTGTTGATTTGGTGTTCTGGCACAACGCCCTCTATAGCGAACTGACAGAGCTTGACATTTGGATCTTCCATAATTGATTGGCTGTTAGTAAAGCTGGTACAGATGCTTGTAAAATGTCTTGTACCAAAATTAGATTAATGTTACTTATAAAGTTACAATTCTAGCAATTTAAAACTGGTTTGTTGTCTAATCCTTTCTATAACTTCACCAGCAAAGGTCATTAACTACTAGTAAGTAGTTAATGACTTTTGAGGCCAGCATAGACTGAATATTGTTAATGCCAACAGCAAATGCACGTAGATGATCTTTTAAATAAAAAACAATGAATCTATTTAATTCTAAAATCTAACTATTACAGTTGAAAAAAACATGAGACGTTTATATTCGCAGGCAGGCTGAATTATAAAGCGCAGAATTTGAGGGCTGCAATATAACAGGAGCTGCAAGACCTGTATAGCCTATTACATATATATATATATATATATATAAATATATACATGTATATATATATTATAGTCTGGATATGGACTATTGATAATAATTAAATCAATTAAACGAGGTTTAGCTAAAGTTGTTAGAAGCAGCAGATGAGACGTCATTTCTGCGGCAGCAGTTCATATGCTATCTTTGTGGCAGCGTGTGTTCTCTCATTCCATAACTTTTCAAGTTCTAACTTTTGCTTGTTTCTTGTCAGCAAAAGCTGCTAATTGAAAAATTTATTGCGCTCTGGAGTTCTTTGAACTTTGACAGGTGTCTTTGAACTCGAAGGCAGAAAAGTCATGTCTTAAATCCACCCAATCGCAGCTGCAGCCAGAATAAATATATTTTGCCATAACTTTGTGGCATCAGGATTTGAACCCACTGTCCCAACTTCTGAACTAGATGTTTTATGCAATTTTTCACAATGTTAGTTCATCTGACAGGCTAGTGAGAGTTTACATGAAGACATATTATTGTACGAGATGGTCTCATGCTGATTGTCAACATCTGATAGTGATTATTGAAAATTGTTATACCGAGGGGCCATAAAAAATCTTTATTGTCAAATTAACCTTTCTCCGATTCTGAAGAATAATGGAGACACGTTCATCTAAACCATGAAATATGAAGAGACTATTTCAACTATGAAAGCTTGTTAAGTGATCCCTGGCATTTCTAGAGATGTGTCAGGAGTTATCTATATCATCTACTCTCTCTATAGAGACACGGAGCCATGGCAAGCTCGTTTGAATCTGAATGTAATTTTTTGTTGAATGTCAGGCTGTCTCTTTCCAGATCATATTATTACAGACGGTTTATTTTTCTAACCTCAAATTTCACTTATGATACACATAAAGTCTTTCTCAGTTCAACAGACAAAATATTATTATTACTATTATTATTATTGTCCTTGGTTGATTTCCTCAGCTCATCAGCCGGTGATACGTGGGTATCGGGCTAGGGCCCCTTACCTGGAATATCCAACGCCTTTTTCAGTATTCTAGCTGATCCTAGTAGGGCAGAGAATTGTACTCTATCTAATTTCTTCTTCTCCATGTTCAGCAGCTGCATTTGCTCATGCAAGTTTGCCACTGCTCCCAGTGCTCCCACGATGATTGGTACCACCGTCGCTGATGTTTTCCATATTCTTCTTATCTCTCTTGCCAGGTCTTGATACCTCCCCGCTTTCTCTTTTTCTATTATCCTTGTGTCTACTGGCCAAGGCTATGTCGATGATCCATGTGTCGTTATAATAATAATTATTATTCTTGTTATTGCAGTATTATTATTATTATTGGTTTTATCACAGCTTAGGCTGGTGTTGTTTTCTGTCCTCGACCTTAGTTCCGCTAAGCTGGGATGGACAGAACCTTTCCAAGGATGTTAGTTGATCCTAACAGGGCTGTCTGTTGTAGCATCGTGTATTTCTTCACATCAACTGTCTGTAGAGCTATCCAATCAGTCACCCGATGTTTGGCACCAACAGCTCCTACCACAATGGGCATAACTTGTGCTGTTGTTGTCCACACTCAGATTACCTTCAATGCCAGGACCTGATATTTACCAATTTTTTACGACTGTTCTCCCTCACCAGGGAGAGTATAATAGCTAGAATCAGTGTTCCTGATCTTAGCTTGTCCACTACCATAATATCAGGCCTCCTAGCCTCTATGACCCTGTCAGCGTGTATATTAAAGTTCCATAAAATCTTTACTTGTTCTCATTTTTCAACACTGACTCAGACCAGTGACCAAATCAGTTCTTGCTTTTTGGGATTCCAGGAGTACCACACAACTCCCAGTGAATGATTGAAGCAGCACAGTAGTGTCTCTTTTTATTATTATTATTATTATTATTACTAGTTTTATCATAGCTTAAGCTTGTGTTTGAATGTTATGGGTGTCAGGGTGGCCTAGTGGTAGCATCGTTGACTGTCAACTATGGGTTTGGTGGTTCGAGTCCTGCTTAATGCCAATCCGTCAAAAGCTCTCAGCAAGCTTTCAAACCTAAACTGCTGGGTGTTTCGGACATAGACCATAACTTGGAGGCCTATTAATTTAAGATCCACCTCTGTCCTTCGCACATTGGGAAAGTGAAATGACTACCTGGCTCTGTCAGACTGGGCGTGTTGCGAAATGCATCCCTTCAGGTTGATCTGACAGCTCCAGAAGTGGTAGATACTGGGAACAGGATCAACTCTACTCTACCATACTGCTTGACCCAAGCATGCATCACTAAGATGCAAGTCATTGTCGATTTCGACGGACATCCAGAAAAAAGCTAGTGTTATTTCACGTCATCGACCTAGTTCCTGCCTAGGCTGGTATGGACAGAAGCTTCTTGAGGATTTTAGCTGATCCTAACGCAGTTGTCCAATGGGTATTTCTTAACATCAACTTTCTTATTATTATTATTACAGTACTAGCTGAATACCTGGCGTTGCACAAATGATAAAAATTTTTTGCACAGCAAATTTATTTCTTATCAACAAATACGACATTCATTATTCTAACATTTAAATGAAGATGTTTGGTTTATTTCTGTGTACTGTGCTTATTTCTGTGTAATTCATACTGTACCTACTGACTACAGTGCCTACATAGTTCTATACTGATTGCATGCAATAGTCTTGTTGGCCATGTGAGTTTAAGCATTACTTTTTCTTCTGACATGGCTTCACGCATAATGCTAGCTGCATTTTTAAGGGAGAAGCCATTAAAGATTGGCATGCATAATAAGTATGTGCCCAGTTCATTCTATAGTATAGCAAGTTGGGCAGTGTAGTGAATTGGATTAATGCCTGTCTGCAAAACTGGAGATTCTGAGTTCAAATCCGGTATGCAGCAGATTTGTCATTTCTAAAATTTTATCACTTTAGCTGGACACACGGACAGACAGACTAACAAAAACAAACAAAAACCAAACTTTGAGATTTATATAATTATTATATAGATTATTATAAATTATTACAATATTATCTGGTTCAACAGCGCATAGCAGCTATATTTTTACTGTTGTCATATAACTTATATTCATAAATCGTTTTTCATTGCAGAAGTTTCCGCATCATACATCTTCGCAAAAAGAGATTTAAAGGCTGGCTGTACAAGCCAGTTATTTTAAGGCACCAATCTTAGCATGTTCAATAATATTTTCTTCTCAATGCACTATATACCCTTGTACTACTTTTCAGACCAGTGTATATTGTTTGTTGAAAATGATGCTATCTTATTACAGATCCTTTTACTACTGAAAAGTTCATTTCTCTTGTCTCATATTTCATTTACCATATACTCAAAGAGATGAATTCCTTATGACAATCAGATCTCAGTTCAACAAGTAAAATATCATTACTCTTTTCTACACAGTCTGTACGTTGAGTAACAACTTGTAATACATAACATAAAGCATATAATAACATGAAATAACAGGTATTAATTAACATATAAAAATAGCAAAAAATAAATATCAAATATTATATATTATATAATAAATAGCATAGCATATATGTAAAACAATAGGTAATATATTTATATAAATGTGCTCTCCATCAACTTATTGTAAAATTACCGTAAGCATGGTCTGTAAAACCATGTAAGTTGATCAGAAATAAAAGAAAAGTTGTTGATGCAAACTGATAATACTGCAATTATGGTACAGCCCACAAATAAAAAAGTTAAGTCAAGTATTTTTTATGCTAAAGAGGTGAGTTTGGGAAAGATCTTGGAACAAATAAGACAATTTAGATGTACGAACTAGTTAACTGGAAGCACAAGAATGTACCTCTCATTAAGGACAATTACCCGCTAAGTCTCTCGGATTGTTGTAGAAGCATTGTAGCAGTTTGCGTTGGCATGCTAGCTGATTGATGATAAAAGAAATTCCAGACAATTCCGGGCTTACTGCTTGTAATAAATAGCATACCATATACAGTATATGATATAATAAGTAACATATAATAAGTAACATATAATAAGTAACATTTAATAGATACCATACAACCAACACCCAAAAATCATCTTTTCTGGTAGACATTTCTACACCGTAGTTTTTCCTTTTCTATTTTACAAAATGAATGGTTTACATTGGCTATAAGAGCTGGTATTTTAAAGTACTGATCTTTATTAGGGAGCATCACATTGATATGTTAGTGATGTCTGTAGGCATCCCGATGCTTTCTTCAAGTTCTTTGTTACAGTAGCGTAATGTTATATTCTGTGTAGTGCGGTGACAGCACGCATGCTCTGTGTAGTACAGTGACAGCACGTATGTTCTGTGTAGTATGGTGACAGGACGTATGCTCTGTGTAGTATGGTGACAGCACATATGCTCTGTGTAGTACAGTGACAGCACATATGCTCTGTGTAGTACGGTGACAGCACGCATGTTCTGTGTAGTATGGTGACAGCACGCATGCTCTGTGTAGTATGGTGACAGCATATATGCTCTGTGTAGTATGGTGACAGCACATATGCTCTGTGTAGTACGGTGACAGCATGCATGTTCTGTGTAGTATGGTGACAGCACGCATGTTCTGTGTAGTATGGTGACAGCACATATGCTCTGTGTAGTATGGTGACAGCACATATGCTCTGTGTAATATGGTGACAGCACGTATGCTCTGTGTAGTATGGTGACAGCACGTATGCTCTGTGTAATATGGTGACAGCACATATGCTCTGTGTAATATGGTGACAGCACGCATGCTCTGTGTAGTACGGTGACAGCACGTATGCTCTGTGTAATATGGTGACAGCACGTATGCTCTGTGTAGTATGGTGGCAGCACGCATGCTCTGTGTAGTACGGTGACAGCACATATGCTCTGTGTAGTATGGTGACAGCACGCATGCTCTGTGTAGTACAGTGACGGTATGAATATTCTGTGTAGTATGGTGACAGCACGTATGCTCTGTGTAGTACGATGACAGCACGTATGCTCTGTGTAGTATGGTGACAACCCGCATGCTCTGTGTAGTACGTTGACAGCATGTATGTTCTGTGTAGCATGGTGACAGCACGTATGCTCTGTGTAGTACGATGACAGCACGTATGCTCTGAGTAGTACGGTGACACCACGTATGTTCTGTGTAGTATGGTGAGAGCACGCATGCTCTGTGTAGTATGGTGACAGCACGCATGCTCTGTGTAGTACGGTGACGGTATGCATATTCTGTGTAGTACGGTGATGGTATGCATATTCTGTGTAGTAAGGCGACGGCATGCATATTCTGTGTAATTGTGAAAAAGTAAAACTCAGCAAAAATAAGGTTTTATAATAACAAGAAATCTTAATTTATACGAATTGTTTTTTTTTCAATAACGCTCAGCTAATAAAGTTACGTTCTAAAGAACTTTTCATTCGTTAACTTTTGTCATAAAATTTATTACGACAGCTGGCTTACGAGTTCTATCAAATTTGGAAAGTGCTTTTGTTAACAGAATTAGTCAAAGCGACATGAGCTAGACCTAGTATTAGCCAATAGAACATCTGTCGAGATTGTCTATAAGCCAATGAGACACATGCGAAGACTAAAATTAGCCAATGAGGTACAAGATAGATATTGAATTAGCCAATGAAAATGATCTTGATTCATAAGTAGCAATAAGACACAAGCTAGACTAAGTGCAAAACAACTACTTATGTAATGAAAGAAATGGTTAAAATATGACAAAAGTGGAGATTGCAGTTCAAAAATCCATTTTTTAGGCACCATTTTAAAATTTAAGTCTTACATGTAGTTCCCTATTCCTATACATTGGCTAGGTAAATGCCCAGCATTGCATGGGTAATAAAACAATTACCCAATGAATTTGAGTAACTTGGCTAATAAAGCTAGTAATTTACTATAATAAGAACCATTTCCTACATCTGAAGCTCGCTGGTGATGTTACCCGTAATGATCTATCACGCAATCATGAACTTAAAGCGTACTAGTATTTTCGCGAGCGATGTATAAGTATGTGCCCTATTACACCTTAATATGGCAAAGACAACGTAGGTTAGTGAGTTTAGCAAGATCTGGGTCCGTCAGTATACTGAAGCACTGCGCTAGGCTGACCAGCAGATAGTGTTTCTATAGAGTGCTATAGTAGAGGGATGGTTGTGTGATGCCATATGTTAAGGTTTTTAGAGCATTTTAATAACAGAAGTTTCAGCATATTAAGCAACAGAAAAGCAATACCTATGTGCAGACACAAGTGCGGCGGGGTTGGTCGCTGAGGCCGTTTCTACGGCACAAAGATGTCGAACAGCGGCATTGAATTACGACAGAATGAGAGCGACACAGCTGTTTCCATGATGGCATTGCAACACCATATGGGGGTGTGTCGTGTGTCATTACGCTATCACGGTATGAAAACTTAATATTTATATATTCTTCTTGTCGACTAGCCTCATCTGATGTCAGCACCCGCAACGGATTATTCATCTCGACCTTTGGATCTTTTGCTGACAGCTCAGATTTTCACCAACTGCTACGCTTAAGCATATCAGACAGTGTTCTATTTGATGTTGAACATAGTAAAGGTGTCTAATGTTACAAGACTATAATTAGACCTTTAAATGTCAGCTAATTATATCTGTAGACTTAACATTTGTTTCTCTACGGAAGGCCTGGCTAAACAAACCGATAAAATGCATCGCCAATGCATAGTGTAGATATTTGCTGTGTGGCTACACACACTGATTCTACTAAACGTGTTGACAAATAGAGTGACCAATGAGATTTGAGGTCAGTCGTGTAAATCCATCACATTTTTGCTCCATTTACCAGTAGATTTATCGGAAGGATATTTTGGTTGCAAAATAAATAATAAGTAATAATTATCAATAAAATGGAACATCAGCAATTGTTAACATTTGTGCAGTTATATTTTCATTGCTATACTTTGCGCAAAGAAAAAATGCTGCACACTATCCGTGAAAACAACCAAATACCAAAATACTTACAGTTCATACTATACAAAAAATATTATCAACATGTTTAATTATCAAAAAAATATTGCTATTTATATTAGTGATTTCCTTATATGTTATAAGGGAAAACATCTTTATCCAGATATAAACAGCTGTTTATGTGAAGCCTTGTTATCCAGATATAAACAGCTGTTTATGTGAAGCCTTGTTAACCAGATATAAACAGCTGTTTATGTGAAGCCTTGTTATCCAGATATAAACAACTGTTTATGTGAAGCCTTGTTATCCAGATATAAACAGCTGTTTATGTGAAGCCTTGTTATCCAGATATAAACAACTGTTTATGTGAAGCCTTGTTATCCAGATATAAACAGCTGTTTATTTGAAGCCTTGTTATCCAGATATAAACAGCTGTTTATGTGAAGCCTTGTTATCCAGATATAAACAGCTGTTTATGTGAAGCCTTGTTATCCAGATATAAACAGCTGTTTATGTGAAGCCTTGTTATCATCGTCATTTAAAAGCCAATCTTGGACGCAATAATCATGCGTTGGAAATGAATAAAATTGAATCGAGATTGTAACAACCGACTATAACAGCCAATCACAGATGGGTTGGTTCTATTTTTATCGACATAGACTAACAAATTCGTAACAACTGTACACGAGCGTTTCCTAAATCCTTATACACCATGTTGAGACGGCACATGTCCATGCAAATTATACAGCTTTAAGATGACATTGGTTGAACACACATTGCCGACACGTTGTTGATGAGTTGGTTATGCAAAAGATAGATATATATATATATATATATATAAACTTTATTACCACCGGTCAATGCTGTTTAGAATGAATTAGATCATGAGACACAAAAACAAGGAACAGTAAAATAAATTATGCATATTGGAAGAAAAAGCTCTGTTTGCATAACACTGCTCTATAATGTGGATTGGCAAGGTGTTTGTGTCTGGTATAAGGCGCGGTGGTTTTTGGAGAAACTAGGAATGTAATGGATGATCAGGCAGATCGGAGATACAATTTGACTATTTAAAACAGCAACACGTATTTTGTCTGTCAGTGTAACCAAGCTTTTAGACTTTTTACTCTTTGATAGAGCATGAGGCAGCATGATGCCAATAAGGTAACATCATAACTGTCGATACTTAAGTGGCTATGAATCTGAACAAATGATTGTTTCTATAGAATGCCAAGATGCAGCCATAGAACGCAGTTAGCGCAAGAGACTGAGTGCCCTTTGATATTTGATGACGCGACTCATACCCTGAAATACACACCTTTCATACAGCCCAGTGCTTCGTAGTTTTATCCAGTTTCCCTTTGAAGCTGTATCATTAGCATGAATGTCTGCTGTCTCAACATTGTGTCTGGGTATTTAGGAAATGCTCTAGAGTAGGTGACTTTCTAGATAATTTTTTAAATGCAAAATTGTTTAAAAATCACTTACACAAAGTTTTAATTGATTTTATTAGTTTCAACCACGGATCGGGTTCTGTTGATGTTAGTCTAGAAACATCCTGGCAGTCAGACTACCTCAAACATGAAAAAATCACAAATAATAGAAAAATAGCGATACTTTACGATAGAATCTACTCAAACGTTGTGCAAATTCATCTTTACACTGACAGACAATCAGAAAGGAAGAATATATCGCATGTTAAGAAAAGTTACTTTATCCAATTTGCTACTTTATCATCCGTGCCCGGAGTTTAAAAAATGAAATTAATAGCTTTTTCAAATGAAAAACAAAGAAATGCAGACTTTCTAAACTAATTAATAATATGAACTTTTAAATTAAGTGACAAAGAGAAGGCTTTAAAAAAAAGGGAAAATTGAAAAAATATTGCCAGTTGCAGCAATGTAACTGCAATAAAAAGGCAGAAAATTTGTATTTATAACTTACCAGCAGTAAGACTGGTGATGCCAGGAAATTGTTTCATTTTCAATCAGATAACCCCGGGTGAGTATTTAATAGACTGGTCCTCAGGAACCAGATGGAGTATTGAAATCAAATATTTGTAGTGACCCGTGCAAGACATGAAATATTATCATGGATGTTTGGATTAGCTGGAAAATTGACCACAAATGTTGACTAATGGAAACACGCAATAAAAAACTGGAATTTATTAATACGGAGGACGTAATAACAGCGTTTCGAAGTAAAGATTTATTTTCTACTAAAAGAATGAGTTGTATAAATGTCAGTACAAAATGAAAAAAATGGAATTGTGCTAGAACTTGATTTTTAGTAACTTCCAGTGATTTTAGGTAGTTCTCTTTTCAAATCAAATATTTTAGCTATTGTCTTTCCCAATCCTTAGTAAACTCTTTATACTTATAAAACTCTTTATATCGCGAGTGTCAGGTAAAAATAGTTGAACAAGGTAGATCGACAAACACCACAGCAAGAGTTTTTACCTTGAATCCGGTGCCGTGAATGCATCCTGTGAATAATTGATATACAAACAGCAATTAAATAGCTATTAATTACAAACAACACTCAGAGAAAGGAAATGGAAGTCAATAAAAATAAGTGCATGCCGACATAATAACAGTATCATTACTGTTTGTTTCGTGCTCTCCTATGCAATTTGCCACCAGCTGACAAGTGCTCCTTTAGCTAGTTGGCTATAACAACCGGCACTTTCCGCCGGACAATATCGAAAACTGATGGATGCTAACATGTTTCGTAGGTCAGCATGTCAGGCTCTTGAAAAGAACACTTCGTTCAATGGCAGAAAATAAAAGAATCAATCAAACTTGACAATGTAAATTGTCTGTCTTGAGCTAATAATAAATCAAAGGTAAGTTGACAATAGAAGTTATCTCTCTTGAGCTGATAACCAACCACAAGTAAGATGACAATGGAAGTTATCTCTCTTGAGCTGATAACCAACCACAGTAAGATGACAATGGAAGTAATCTCTCTTGAGCTGATAACCAACCACAAGTAAGATGACAATGGAAGTTATCTCTCTTGAGCTGATAACCAAATCACAAGTAAGTTGACAATAGAAGTTATCTCTCTTGAGCTGATAACCAATCACAAATAAAATGACAATGGAAGTAATCTCTCTTGAGCTGATAACCAATCACAAGTAAGTTGACAATAGAAGTTATCTCTTTTAGCTGATAACCAGCCACAAGTAAGTTGACAATGGAAATTGTTTCCCTTTGAGCTGATGACGAGTCATTAGTTGTTAATGGAAATCGTCTCCCATGAGTTAATAACCGAAACTCTCTAATCATTTGTATTGTAGGGAGTACGGCTCTTAGAAAGGGGATGTATGAGCAGATATCTACTTTTCACTCACTCCTTTAAATAACACGTCATAAGTTTAGTAATTACAATCCGTCATCGATTAATAAATGTCTCAGATCTCTTACAAATCGGAGTTCCAACAAAAAATTTAGATTTTTTGCTTTGGATGCCAGTCAGGAATTATTAACTTTGGATTCAAAATTTTTAATAAATCATCTCGAGTGTAAAACAAAGTTAGAATTCTCAAAAAATTGCTTTTTCAGTTTTAAAAAAGATTAATTTTATTTATCTTATTTTTAATAGGAAAAAGTGTTGCAGAAGTTAAACAAAATAATTTTTGAACAACTTTCTGGAACAGACATAAGTCGGTAACCAAGGTCAAGCAATACGAGTGTTTATATAGAAAAATACCAGAGGTAGTCATTGTAGTATTACTGCGATTGGCTAAAGGTAGAATTGAAGAGTTGCGGTTTTATTCGTAGTTTATTGCGTTAACTTGCGCCCAGAATGATCACCAATGTGAAGAACAAAACCACGTAACATAACATAAGCAAGGAAAGACAACACTTAGAGTAAAGCCAGCCCAGTTCCACTACATCTCCCCTTTTGGAATTTGAAACAAACAACAAATGCAACTTAAAATGTGTACGGCAAAAGATAGGATATACAACGAAAATGATTATCAGTAGGATTTGTCTCAGTACAAAAAGTACATCATAGGATATGAATGTCATGATTATCCAAGGGATGTTTGGTAGTTTTTTACAAGATATGGTGGTGGCTTGCGATCACGTCGCGGTCTACTGTTAATGTTCGAAGACTGAATGTCTTGCCCCATTTCTGGTATATCCACTGGTCTACGCTGTAGCTTAGCTGGTGTGATCATCTGAGTATCTGAGGGGCTGTCACTAGAATGAGGGCTGATCTGTTTTGACGTACTGTGTTGTCTGCTTCATTGGTTATAGTGTAGAAATGAGGAGCTACTTGTCGTAAGACTACTCCTGTGGCTTTCTGATCCCGGATGTATACTTGTTGACCTGGTTTCACCTCTGGATGGTCTTTAGCACGATGACAATTATTGTAATGCTCCGCTGCATACTTTCGCCTGTCCTTCTCCCGTCTGCAAATCTCTTGTTGATTAGCAAGAGCAGGCATAAGGTGATCTGGAAAGATAGGTATACGCGTTTTGAGGCATCGGCTCATCAGAAGCTGTGAGGGAGATGATCCATTCTCCAGAGGGATTGATCGATAATTTAGCAGAGCTGTGGAGAGGTCCCCTGTCTTAACCATTAGGCGTTTCATGGTGCCAACTGCGCGTTCAGCTTCTCCGTTAGCTCGTGGATAGCGGAGTGATGAGGTAATGAGTGTAAAATTGTTGTCTCTTGCATATCGCTCAAAACCTTGTGATGCAAACTGAGGACCATTGTCCGATACTATATAGTCTGGAAACTCATGTGTCGCAAAGACTTTGTCTAGGATGGCTATTGTGTTAGCAAAAGTCTGGTTCTTCGTGGTTTCATGAACCTCAATCCAACAACTATAGTAGTCTACAATCAGAAGGTAGACCTTCCCGTCTAATTCAAACAGATCCATCCCGAGTCTCTCCCATGGGTGATCAGGGAAGGAACTAGGTGTCAGTGTCTCTCTTGGAGTAGGAAGAACTTGTTGGCAGATGTCTCATTGACCAACTACCGCTTCTATGTCGCCACTCATACCTGGCCACCATATATCTCTCCTCTCTCTCGCTCTTCATCTCGCTATGCCCTGATGGCCTTCGTGTACAAGACTGAGCGTCTCCAGCTGAAGACCGCCAGGTATCACAAGTCTCCCATCAAAAAGCAACACTTCCTTATCTACAGTCAGATGGCCCTGATGATCAAAATAAGGTGTAAGTGATGGATGTTCACTTTTGTAGGCTGGCCAGCCACGTTGACAGAATTCTATTACCTTCCACAGGATTGGGTCATCATTTTGAGCATCCCGTATGCGATTCACAGATAAGTGCTTTGGTATGAACACCTTTTTGAAGTATTCCACTTCATCAATGAACTGCACCTCGCTAACAGTAGTCGGCGCTCCATTGGTTTTAATAGATAGTCTGCTACATGGTGCTTTGACCTTGGAACATAAGTAACTGTGGGAGAATACTTCATCAGACGAAGATGAAATCGAAGAAGACGGGCTGGCATATCCGCAAGATTCCTCGAATTGAGCAGCGTGACTAGAGGCTTGTGGTCTACTTCTACCATGAACATTAGCTCGTGTAAGTACTGGTTGAATCGTTCACAGCCCCACACTACTGCCAGTGCCTCTTTCTCGATGACTGCATATTTTCCTTTAACCTCCGTTAAGGATCTTGAAGCAAAGCTGACTGGTCGTCGTGCACCATCAGTTTGAATCTGAAACAAGGCGCTCCTACTCCGCTGTTACACGCATCTGTGGCAAGTACTGTCTCGAGTTTTGGGTCATACGGAGCAAGAACTTTGTCAGAAGCCAGTATTCCTTTCAGTCTTGCGAATGTGTTCTGCTGGGCCGTGTCCCAGACCCACTCTTGGTTCTCTCGGAGTAACTGACAAATCGGTGCCGTGAGCTCCGCTAGATTAGGGATGAACTTCATTAGCTGATTCAACATACCGTTTAGGCGTCTGATGTCTGATTGGTTCTGAGGTTCAGGAAATTTTAAAATGGCCTTGGTCTTCTCTGTGTCAGGGTGTATGCCCTCCCCATCTATGATATGTCCAAGAAATTTGACCGATGTCGGCCTGAATAGACACTATTTTCTATTGACAGTCATGCCTGAGTGAGCGATATGGTCAAGAACTTTTCTGAAACGGTCGTTGTGGATTTCCCTAGTAGCAGCATGGATCAGAATATCATCCATGTAAATTATTACCCCCTCGATATCACTTAGTAGTTCATTCATATATCGCTGAAAAACCTCTGGTGCGGCTGAAATTCCAAATGGAAGTCTGTTGAATGCATATCTACCAGACGGTGTAAGGAAAGTGGTCAGCAATCGAGAGTGTTTTGTGAGGCTGATTTGATGATACCCAGAATTGGCATCCAGATGAGAAAAAACCTTACTCTGTTCAAGTTTGGCTTGGCTATCCTTGACACAAGTAGTTGGATAAATCTCTTGCCTGACTCATTGATTTAGGTGGGAAAGATCCACACATATGCGCACGGATCCATCTGGTTTTGGTACCGGCACCATTCCACTACACTATTCTGTGGCTTCCTTTACTGGGGATATAACGCCCATTTTTACCATCTCCTGGAGTCTATCTTTAACCTTCGGTAACAGAGGCTGTGGTACAGAGCGGGCGGTGTATATACACATAGGTCGGGTATCTTCTTTGAGATTTATTTTGTAAGAGTAGTCCTTGACAAACCCCAGTCCGTTGAAGACTGTAGGGTATTGCTGATACATTGTCTCTATGCCTGTCTCAACCTGGTACACATTGCGTGTTAGCAGCCCAAGGTTTTTGCAAGCCTCCCTACTCAGTAGGTCGGTGTTCTGGTTAGCTATCAAATATATAGTCTCGCTAGTAGATTTTCTGCCATATCTGAAGTACGCTGTAAAAGTTCCTAAGCAATTAATGCTGTGATTTCCAGGAACACGAAAACAAAACCGGGCTTGGTCTAAATTGACCCCCTGAACCATGGGTTCCGTAATTTTCATAACTGAAGCATCTGCGCCAGAATCGAGCTTGAATTTCACTGGTGTCTTATCAACTTCTATAGTAGCTGACCATTCTGGATGGTTGATCAGCCAAATTAACTCGCTTGGAATAGATCGCTGATTTGCAAGCCTTTTCCCAGTGGCCAACTTTGTTGCATTCCTTGCACCTATCTGACCGAGCTGGGCATTGAGACCTTAGATGTGTTATTCCTCCACAGTAGCCACATGTGCCTGACTTGCAAACACTTGGTTTACCTACATGGACTGGTTTTTGTCGTCGCGATGACCGGGAGACGGCTTCGACTGGTTTAGTTGGCAAGTCAGAGGTGAGTGCTTGTGAGCTGATATCTTGCATTGCCCTGGCAGCCAATTCTTGTGATCTGCAAATTTTTATGGCCTCTTCCAGTGTAAGATTATTCCCAAAGGCTATCAGCTTTTTTCTAGTACAGTCTTCGCGGATGCCTAGAACAATCCTGTCGCAAATGAGGTCTGAATCTACATAACCAAATTGGCATTTCTGTGCCTTTTGACGCAGCTCAAGATAAAATACCTCAAATGACTGTCCTTCAGTCTGTGACGTAGAGTTGAATAAATATCGATCATGGATGGCATTACATTCTTCGACAAAGTATACGTGTAATATTTTAAGAATATCGTCCACTTTACACAAATCTTCCTCATATTGTGGGCTTGTTTCAATGATTTTAACCGCTTCAACGCCTACACAATGTTTTAGCATAGCCACTTGGTATTCATTTGGCCGTTTGCTTAGCTCGGTTAGTATATAAAACGTTTTCCAGCTTGACACAAATGACCTGTAACTTTCCTCCTTGTCTTGCAGTAAGCCAATCGCAGCTTTGATAATGATACAACAATGATAATGATTTTGGGACTCAATGTAGACATAGTGATGAAAAAGGATTGTGGAGCCTAAAGATCTATAGCAAATAATGCTCTATTGTGGACCCTATAAAACTAATATTTTGTAGCAGAATACAGCTTTTTATAGATGGCTAGTGAGCCCTGACATATTTCCCGGTATAATATTACTGTGAAAAAGGGTATGGATTGTGTTGTCTTGGAAACGCGCATATATTTTTGTAGCATTTATTTTATTTATAACTTGTCTTCTGGCAGTCCTGAGTGCCATGAGAGATCGTCATGCGTAATAATTATGCATACAATCATTCTGAATACCATTAGGTGGTGGATTGGTGCAGGCGACAGCGTGCCGAGCAGTAACTCTAAAGGTCACAAGTTTGAATCACATAGGAGGCAATCTTTTTTTCCAACTTTTGAACAGACAGTTGGATGAACAGAGAAGCGAATGAGCAATCGCACGGACATGGCTCTTATTATAGTAAAGATTTAATAATAAGAAATAATTATTTATGTAATAATATGTGACAGGTCATTTCATTTTCAATACAAATAAGGTTAAATCACAAAATTGCTTTTTAACTCTATGTAATAAAGAAATTTCTTAGCTTTAAAAAACCGTTTCCAGAATTGAAATCGAAACAATAGAACCTCAAATACAGCCTTTTATGATAGTAAAGATTGAAATGTGTTGAAATAAAAACGCTCAATATTCTTGGTCTTTACCAGGGCTTCCTAATGACCTTGGAGTGATATAAGAGAAACAGTTGGTGATAATCTGACGGGGGAGGGGGGGACAAAAACTTGGTAAGTTCACAACCTTTGTCAAATGAATGTCAAAAAACTACAAAAATCGTCTGATAAACAAGAGAGAGCTGTCACAGTGATAATCTAAAACCCAGATTGGCTGTTATTCTTTAGAATTGGAGAGAGGTTAATTTGTCAATAAAGAGTTTTTATGGCTTCTCGGTATGACAATTTTCAATAATCGAGATCAGATAATGTCAATCAACATGAGAACCTTTTTTACAATAATATGTCTTCATGTGAACTTTCACATGAGAAAGACCGGTCAGATGAACTAACATTGTGAAAAATTGCATAAAACATCTAGTTCAGAAGTTGAAGACAGCTAGTTCAACTCCCGCTGACTCAAAGTTATGGCAAAAGGCATTTTTCTGGCTGCAGCAGTGATTTGGTGGATTTAAGAAATGGCTTTTCTGCCTTCAAGACACCTGTCCACATTCTTTATTATTATTTATTGCAAAGAAACATAAAGACTCTAGACACAATATCTAATAACAATTTGTTTGCTATAATAACTGTGTTTATGTAAATGATTTCAAAATGAAGTAAACTTGCACGCAGTACGAGTAACAAAAAGCTCAGCAAGAGAAAACCTAGTCATCGCTAGTGTCACCCGTGAGACAACCGGTTTCTATTATTCATCATTTTTGTTGCTGCCATTTATGACTTCAATCAAGTACTCTCTCTTCAGTGTTATATATGAATGACTAATGCACCATCAGGTCTGCAGTAGTTACTTGTGACCAAACCTTCTGATACACAGGATAACCTCATGAGCTTGTAGAGGGAGGGTAGAGCTAGATTGGTACACGCCGTGCATCTTGCTATGTGAGAGTAAAGTTTTCTAGAATGTCCCTGGAGCGCTCCAGCCATTTGGCACTCATCAGAATGAGCGTATCACTAGTGAGGGGGAAAAAGTGGTGCTAGCTGTTGCTTTTTGGTTTATAAGCAAGGTTTGTTGTCTACTACAACCAGTTTTCATTTGTAATCATGATCAGAAGACCAGATACCTGATAGGAAGAATGGAATATAATATCGACCAGCACTGCCTTAGCTTTATGGTAAAAATAGCTCTGCCATTCGGCTAGCTCGCTTAAAGTATAATAGTCATTAATCCAAGATTCTTCTGATTTTCAGTACAGCAAGAGAATTGTTACTCTAAAGATAAACTTGCAAAAACTTTAGTAAATTATACTAGAAAGTATCGCTATTTTTCTATCATTTGCGATTGTTTTTAATGTTTGAGATGATTTGACTGCCAGGTTGCTTTAAGATTAATTTCGACAAAAACTAAACACGATTAAAACGCTAGGATCAAGTGAAAGTGTAATTATGAGGTCTATAGTTGCAAAGAGACTGACAGAATAGAGGCGGGTAACGCTGTAACTTGATCGCAATAGCCAATATCAACTATAGCAATAATAGCAACTTAACGTGATATGATAACGATTATGATAGCAACAGAGCGTTTTAACCATGACCAAGTATTGTTGATTTTAATCTTGAAACATCTTGGCAGTCGGATCACCTCAAACAGCCAAAAACAACCGCAAACGATAGAAAAATATCGGTACTTCGATAAGATTTACTAAAACTCTGTGCAAGTTCTTTAATTGACTGTCCTCCCCACCTTCCTACCTCCCCACCACTCTTCCCCCAAGCATTCCTAGCACAAAGAGTATTTGGTTATCTGTGTAATTTACAACAAGGTATACATAAGCTCTTCCTTAGAATCAATTTCTTGTTCTGTTTAACGATCATGCTAAGCAGATGTTAACTATAGAGATATACCTATCTCAGTCAATTGAGTGAAACATGCACCATTGTGCTCAGGATCGACCTAAACATCAGCTTGCTTTCAAAAGATTCACAAAATTCATGAAATATCCCATCGAGACGCCTACATACATGTTACTGACAGAAGTTATCTATATACTAAGCAATAAAACTGTCTATGCCGTACACGCTGTAGGCTAAGGGTTGATACGTCATAGACTGATTTCTATACACATATAAAAGGTCGGGCAATGTTGCTATTTTTGCAGTTTGTTTCACATATGTGTAATCATGAACCCTCTCCATCGGGTTAAAATTGTCAACACTTTTGGGTCCGACAGTTAATTTTTGTCCAACTGTTTCTACATTATTCAAGACAAGTTTTTTTTAGATATTTAAGCAGGTTTGCGTTGAGTTAATAAATTTTTTATTTTAATTTTTACTACTCTTATCTGCTATATGCAAATGTGTATGATTGATTAAGATTTTTAGCATTTCTTGCCAAGTGCGACAATAAAAGCTGCCAAGCGATATCCGAGTATTCTAATGAAAGATTTAAATCTCTAATTCGATGAGTGATTGTTTGGCAAGTTATTCAATTGCTCAGCCTTCAAATTATTTCAAAGTTTAAACATTTCTTAAAAGTTTAACAATAATGTTTGAACTGTGTGTGGCTCGAGTATTTAAAAAAGGATTCCAATTTTTGAAGTTATACGATTAGGTTTGAGCTGAGTTACTTAACTTTACATTTCAACATCATGCAATAGCTCTTTATAGTGAGTTTCCACCAAAGTTAGGTGTATGGCATTGTCAATAACTTGAAACATGTTGTATTTGTAGTCCTGTAAAATAGTTCATTGGAATGAGGAGATCTTCAGAGGTATGTTAATTACAAAAAGCTACACTGTAAACTAGAGAACAGCAGAGCAGCCCACTTTTGCGCACCTGCACATTAGTAAGCAATTGCGCATTACTATAATAAGAGCTTAGTCTGTGCGTGGGTTCGGCGCTACGGTTTAAGGTTGTAGAAAAATAATTGCATCCTACTGGATTCAAACACTCAACCTTCAACTTGGTAGACCAAGGCTCATTCATCTACACTAATCAACCACCTCCTGGAACTTCAGAATAATTGTACGTATAGTTATTACACCTGATGATCTCCGGCAGCACACTAAACTGCCAAGGTACTAGTCCATATCACGATGGTAATACATAGCTTTTCAACTTTTTCAGGCTAAATACCAGCACACAGCACGCACTAACCTAATGACAATACGTCTAAAAAAAATTTCGCATTTTCTTTTTTGTTGATTATGTTGTGGTGGTCCCTTTTTCTGATTGTCTAAAAGTTAAAGGTATGCATAGAAACGATTGAGTTAAACAGCAGAGTTGAGTCCAGTATATAGACGTACTTTATGTACATCAAATGATGTGCTAACCAAAAACAAGTTGGTTAAGGTTTCATCACTATACTCTTTTAATCTTTGTGTGGAATAACCTCTGTTTTCCTCTTCCTTTACCTCTTCCTCTCGCTCTCTGTATGTGTGCGTGTGCGTGCGTGTGTGTGTGTCTCTCTCTCTCTCCCTCCCTCTCTCTGTCCCCCTCTCCCCCTCTGTCCCCCTCTCCCCCTCTGCCCCCCTCTCTCCCTCTGCCCCCCTCTCTCCCTCTGCCCCCCTCTCCCCCCTCTGTCTCCCTCTCCCCCTCTGTCTCCCTCTCCCCCTCTGCCCCCCTCTCCCCTTCTGCCCCCCTCTCTCCTCTACCCCTCTGCCCCCCTTCTCCCTCTCTCACCCCCTCTCCCTTTCTCACCCTCTCTCTCTAACCCTTTCCCTCTCTCACCACCCTCTCTCTCTCACCCCCACTCCTTCCCTCTTTCTCTCACCCTCTCACATCCTCTCTCTCTCACCCTCTTTCTCTCACCCTTTCCCTCTCTCTCACAGTCCTCCTATCTCACCTCTTTCTCTCTCATCCTCTCTCTCAGTTCAGCATTTTTTGTGTTTCGTAAGACGATTAATTAAGACGATGAAAAAATTAATGTTTAGTTTAGTTCTAAAACTTAGCTTTAAGTGTGTGTTTAGTAAGCTAAATTTATTTATGTTAAATGCAAAGTTTATGTTATATGTCTGTCTCAATGGTAACAACTCCATATGGTACGTACTGTACACAGTAGTGTTACATTTTACTGCAGACCGTAACCACTAAATATACTAAAGTTACTGTGGGTAACTATAGTTACTAGGGTTCATATACTCTTTTGTTACTAATTTTTAGTAATGCCCAGTATGTACATTATATAAAGTTTTCATGTTTATTATCAGAGGGTGTTTGCATTCTTATTTACTAATGGTTTCGATACCTCTCCAGACGACATTTTCGCCTTATGATGCTAACACCGTAACGCGTTAATGTCAGATGGCAGGGTCCACTGTACTTGTTTTGTTATCCATATGCTGTAGACCAGCTTATGTATTTGCATTACTTAGTGATATTCACAAGGTTCAAACATACACAAGTATTATTAACACAAGTTCAAATCCCGTATGATGCAATCTTTTTTGTAACCTTCAAAAAAAGACGGACGTACAAACACGGCTCTTATTATAGTAAAAATTCTTTTTCAGTTTGCACATAAGTTTATTAGTCAGCAATAGCGAAAGCTGCTACCAATAGAGGTTTACACTCCGTGATTTTCTAAAAGATTGTAGAAACCACAACTGCTTCAGCCTTACAGACCACACTGGCTTGCTTTACCAAATACACTTTTCTCATTTATTACTGTTATTATCTGACTATTTCCTTTTTAAGGATTTCAGTTCACTTGTAATTAATTATTTTAAAGGAAATGGGCCGACCGGCCATTGACCTTGTATTACTATTGCCTGTAACATATTGATCTTTCTTGGACCATGTTAAAATAATTTAACCTCAAAATAATAAAGCTACAAAATAATTAATTATGATTTACCCAATTTATCAAGAAAACACTTTACTAAAAAAATTAAAATTGCTTTTTGAAAACAGTGATGGGAAACTGACAACTTAGAATAGAACAAGGTTTGCGATAAACAAGTCCATTATTTCCCATCTCATCGATGCTATCAGCTACCTTCAGCAACTCATTGGCATGTTTTCACCACTTTGCACATCTACCAATGACACTAATTAGCTCGGCTATTAGTCACCATGTTCCAATTAAATGGCGCTGTTTGTTTTTCACTAGACCAATCTAGCTTTATCTTTTAGAATTTGGGTAAACCTTGACCTTGACCAACAATTGCCCTGTTGAACCATCATGTTAGGCTATTTGTGTATACCTCGAATGCTGATATAATTTGAGTCGGGCATGAGGTATGCCAAGTTGACAGAAAAAGAATGGGACAATGAGAAACGCTGTCGATTATTCTCTCATTCCATCAATCATTCTGCCATTTTTGTCTGCTCTACCACCACAGACATTTCCATCTAACGTCAACCAGTCATTATTCTTCTACGGGGCCTTAAATATTTACACTTTGAGCTGATGTTTTTTGTAGATGAGCGCTTTGAGACAAGATAACAAAGCTATAATTTTCGCAAGATGCAGACTACCAAAGTTCACAGTGGCAGCAATCGGGTACAAGTCACAAGTATACAGGAATCATCATAACAAAATCAAGATAATGGCTTGCTTTGCTGTACACTTAGTGCGCCTTCTCAGTATTGTTTTTAGGTGGATGAAAACATTTTCAAATGACTGGTAGGCTTTCAACAGCTTGCAAGGAACAGAATCATCACTTTTAAATTTTGAGTTTTTGAAAAAGATTGAAGGAGCAGATGCTAAACAAGATCTAAGTTTCACTTTGGTAATGCTGGTCACCTTTTTGATGCCGCTAACTTACCGAATCACGCTTGTTGAAGTAAGTTGCAAAAAGAGAAACATGTGTAAGTCCATGACCATGTCAACTAGCATATCAACATTTTCAACAAGAACTGTGACAAGTGAAACAGGTGCTCTGTAGGACTTGTAATATACAGTAGAGCATAGTTATATTATACTCTTCGAAGTTTTCGAAAAATGTTTTATCATAGGCAACATTCTCTATAGCCAAGATTGTTCAAACGATTTTCATAAAGAGAACGATACCGCTATGACTGGTGTAGTTGTGATATAGTGTGCGTCATATACATCATGTATTATTAATGTACTCATACACTGTAATACGATAAAACGGTTCCATAAAAGAAAAAGTCTGTACAAATGCTGAGATGTAGAGCTGAATGGTTCGATGTTGTAGAGCACCGAGAAAAAGTGAGAAATGGTAGAAGCCAGTAGCTAGCCGATAAGTAAACATTTGTTAAGTAGTCATTTGTTTAACTAACTACTAGCTGGCAATATTCCATAAATAATGCTTAAGAAGAGATCAGACCCTTATCAGCTAGTGATGGATTGAGCTCGGCGTTCTTGTTCAATGTTCAAGGATTGCCCGAGGGCACTCATCGCCGGACAATGAATAAACTCCTCTATCCAGTTATCTAGCAAAAATGAAAACTTTGAAATCATTAAAAAGCCGTTGGCTAGTAACTTGACACTCTCGATACAAATATAAAAGAATATGTACAAGGTATTCAAAAGCCAAATAGCAGGAGCGCTTGGCATCTCAAAGTAATGGCTGCGGCTGTCTTAATGAAAACCGGATCACTTTCCAGTTAAATCAGCAGGGTAGCTAATTTAGCGTTAGCAGATGCTGCCGTAAATGGAGTGAGTCATACGGCTGCTTCTCTAGGCGCCATACGGCAGCAACAGCAACAAATCTTTCGAAAGACCGAAGCCCAAGAGCTCATTGTCTTATTTGACCATATCCAAAATCCGGAGGTTATGCCCACGATGAGGTAACCGAGATATTTGAATATGAAAGAGGTAAAGTCTGGTCTGCCACCTCTCTGGCTCCCTACGGGACATGGTATGAACCCTTCAGAACCGGGAGTCTTACAAGCTTCCGAGCGAAATTGCTCCAACCATTGATCTCTATTCAGCAACTCGTATAGATTACAAGCTATGACTATAATCGCAGGAACCGTATAGAGTACGGAGAAGATTCCAATGCGAACCATTAATTTTTCTAGTTTATTCGTCTTTGTTCCGCTGTGCTTGATAACGTTACGAATATTGAAAAGGGAAATAAAGCCGGCAACGAGGAAGATGGTGCCGAGAGTGAGGTAGGCGACAAGTGGAGCTATTATATATCCAATCAGAGAAGTTCGATCCGAAAGTCCTGTAAAGCATATACCTACAACATAATAAAAGTATAAATATAGTATCACAGATATTCAGTGATGTTTGCTTACAACTCTCAGGTTATAAAATACCATGCTGCCTTCAAAAGTATGGGGATAGTTTACACAGTTTCGCACTGTTGCCTTCATTCTCAGGTTGTTATTATCATCATAAGGCCAGCACATGCTTTCGGAATATCTAATCTTGGCTAACTTGTCCATAAAAATTACATGAACCAAATATGTCTGCAAATGGAGTCGTCTGCTTGACTAAGTCTATTTACTAATCCTCAAGGTCACAAGACGATTTTGTCATAAGTCTACTCAATGAAACTTTCAATATCGACTAAAGCCTGTGTTCTATAAAAATATAGTCTCACTCTTTGGGGTAATTTATTTTTGACCCAATATATGAATGTCATAATTGTATTAAAGTTACGCGCTCAATGTTTATTCATTTGTTATTCAGCCAATACAAAAAATTACTTGTGGATGAACATTTTTCTTAATAATGCTCAAAATTTTCATGATTCTTTTGCTACGATAATGAAAATATTTCATATCTGGATAATACCTACAACACTTGTGAAGTATATTATCAAAATATTTTATATCTGGATAATACTTGCAATGCTTGTGCAGACATTATCCAGATATTCCATATCTGGATAATGCCTGCTAAATGAAGATGCAATGCTTGTGCAGTGTATTATTCTTGTCAACAATTTTTGGCGCTCAGCTATATTTTATCAAAGTCTAAAATGACCGATGAATGTTGAAAAACCTATATTGGCCATCTAAAAATGTTCTCAACAATCGCCCACAACTGCAGTTCTAGTTTAAAAACAATTTTTAAACTTTTAAACTTTTAAGTTTTTAAACTTGCCTAGTTTAAAAACAATTGTTGAGTTGCAATAACCAACCAGAGCAGATAAAGTGAAGTTCAGTTTTCTAACCCAGCCCTAACTGGAATGCGTTAATAGCTAATAAGAATGACGAACATATACAAGTGCGGCATATCAATCAGCAGTATAAATCGATCAAAGTGAAGCATATTGACTGTCGCAAAAATGGGCTGAAAGCTAATAACAGATTACTAACTAGTGTACATACGACTTGTGTTAGAACAAGTTATGTTAGGGTAAGTTATGTTAGAGTAAGTTATGTTAGAGTAAGTTATGTTAGAGTAAGTTATGTGAGAGTAAGTCATATGAGAGTAAGTTATGTGAGAGTAAGTTATGTGAGAGTAAGTTATGTGAGAGTAAGTTATGTTAGAGTAAGTTATGTTAGAGTAAGTAATGTGAGAGTAAGTTATGTGAGAGTAAGTTATGTGAGAGTAAGTTATGTGAGAGTAAGTTATGTGAGAGTAAGTTATGTTAGAGTAAGTTATGTTAGAGTAAGTTATGTTAGAGAAAGTTATGTTAGAGTAAGTTATGTTAGATTAAGTAATGCTGTATATTTTTATCGCTACAACTACCGCCCCTAGCGGTAGTATTTCTCTTCTCTTGTATCTCTCATGTACAGTAAATAAAAACATTTTTTCTTGTTATGCTTACCATTAATAGTGCATTTGTTTTATTTCTATGTATAATTACTTGCAATGTATATTAAAAAGATATCATAGGTTTATCGGGCTGAGGAGTGATGTAACTGAATTACAATGTGTTATTATAAAAATATTTACTTCAACCTACGACCGATTTAAAACACGAAGCAGGTATTAAAATGAATCCACTTTATATGTAGAGACACGGCAGTGTATTCTCTGTTTAGTTTAACTTTTTGTTGTTTTCGGATAATTTGTTGTTCTATCAGCTTTGACTGTATCAGAAGAAACCTTGACCAATAATATTTTATGGCTTCTTGGAATTATACTTAAACAGGGACTCATGAGTACGGCATTAAAAGTCAACAAGAAAAACAGAGCCATGAAAAAAAATCGCACTATCGCAATGATGAATAATGTAAGATAGATGACATGTCGAGGCTAGAAATAACTGATGAATAAGAGGAGTCTGTGGTTAGATTGTCCCACAAATTAGCATAATACTGACGGAATGAAAAACAATCACTTGGGCGCACTAAACAAAGAGCCTCACTCCTGGGCTGCACAGTTAATGTGTTTATAGCGATGAAGTTCATCTTGTCGATTCACTCGGTGCAGCCCTATTCAGTATGACCAGAATCAATTTAAAAGGGATTGTGAAGGAATGGCCTTTCAATTACAAGCTAGCCGAACAATCCGCTACATTGTTTCTAACAAATATGGCGAAATATGACTAGAGGCGGGTCTTTAGTCGAGAGTTTACAAGATAAAGTGAGGTTACGCTAGAGAAATACAGCTAAGACAGTAACTACCATAACAAGATTTATACTGTCAAAAATGGCGGCTTTTGTTAAAATGAATAGTTGAGATTTTCTGCCAATAAACTATTACAAGTTGCTCAAATATGCCAATATTTTATTTAATAAAACATGTTTGATGAAATGACAGTTTTGTTGGCACGTGTTCCCTCTCACTTGTTGTCTACAGATGCCGTACTCGAAGACCTGCCATTACCACAATTGGACATCCACCTTGAGGTTGCTGCGGTAAAGTTATGACACCCCTGACCAATTGATTTGATTTTGTGGTGATGTTTGTAACCAAGGGATCACTCTAGAAACACTGAACAACAGCTGAGTCAAGGTCGAATCAAGCGCTCACCCCTCGACCACCAAAAGGTTTTTACTAAGCTAAATCAAGCTTGCTTCTAAAACTGAACACGGTTGGTTCGTAACACGGCAAAAAAATGCAACACGTTTTTACTCATCTAATCCAACAGCCTTGTGTGGATAATTATTCATACGGTCAGGTCATAAGGTCATGGTTTATAGGATATTTCCTGTAGTACTTATGGTGCATAAGAAAATGTACATTTAGTAGAAAAGATTATTCAAACCATTGTTGCCGAAAGGCTATTGGTCGAAATTGAACCAGTAAGAACCATTGTTTGCTGCATAACTTCTGTGAATTTAACCCAGACGAGGCTTGATCAATTGTAATAGACCTCTGAACACTTTATTTTTTACATTCTAGTTTGAAACTCTGTCAAAATTGTCTACACTTTGGTTCAAAACTGTCAGTTTGTGAATTTGTAGGCACAAGAAACAATATAGAACTTCTGCCACAATACCCAATTTTTTTTTCAAAAATTGGTCACGATACCCATATTTTTTACCACATATCGAGATACTGTGAATTTTTGTTTCATGGTAGGCTACAGTTCTTGTTTTACAAGAAGTACACATAACATTAAAATTGGTCAATAACCCTATTAAATATTGAAGCGTATATTTAGGAACAACTTAAAAAAATATCGGTGAAAACTTTTCCGTCTTTGTTTATGCTTTTCAACTAAATTAGGGAGGTATTTTATAGTACATTTTTCGCTGTTATTTTTTATGCAAAAGTAAAAAAATGTTTTGAATTTTGCCATAACTTTTACTTTAGTCAGCTATGAGTTGTATGTAACATGAGTAACATTAGCCATGTTTTGTTCCATGATCATGCATGTAGCCATATTACGGAGATTGAATCAATCATTTTTCACACCATAATGACCAGGTGGTGGAGGATGTGTTTCAGTCATTTCATGAAAGTAGGTCAAACTGGTACTATTCAGTCTTCTTAGAGAAATATAGTCTAACCAAAGGGATGACAATGAAGCCTTCCTACCTGATAAGACATCTCCATCGATAGATCCTAGGGCTATCACTGTGATGGTCTTGATTGCTGGCACTGCCCATGCTGCGAGATGGAAGTATTGAGAATTCGATTCAATAGCCTCGTGTCCCCACTTTAAACCTGCTGCCAGCACCCACGTTAAAGTCAGAATGACCCACCAAATGGATGATGCCATGGTGAAAAAATAGGTCAACATAAAGAGAATAGTACAACCTTCATGCTTTGTACCCTGGGTAATTACAGATGCACCTCCGTCAGCCGTTACGCACGAGGCCTTATCTTCTAACGCAAATCCAACTACATAACAGAGAGAGATTACCAGGTAACAACCTGATATGAATATAATCGGACGCTCTGGATATCGAAATCGTCTCATGTCGATGAGATAAGTAAGTACAGTGAATAAGGTCGATATAAAACAGAGAATCGCCCAGCCACCGATCCAATATCGTGCAAACTCCTCCTGTTGTCGATCAAACATTACTTCGTGGCATGGCAAACCGCAGTCCTTTAAAACGTCATCCTTAGAAAATATGAGTTGGTATTTTCGCTTTCGTTCCATTTTCCACGTGTTAGGGCAAGCATTTGGAATTTTTCTTATAGGTGAAGGTGGCCTTGTAGTATGCTCTTGGCCAAAGTCTGGAATAGTTCGGGGCAGTTCAATTTTGGGAGATTCTAAATCGTCCTCTTCAGAAGATGTTCGTTCTGGTCCTACACAGAGTTCTGGCGTATCTGGAAACTTTTCACATGCCATATGCTCTGGCCAATTGTGACCAAAACGTTTCATTAAATCACTACATCCATCTCTGGCGGCTATACAAACACTCCTGCATGGTGGCACCGGCTCGACTAAGATAGTGCATACAGGCAAGTAGAGAGCGCAGAGAAATAGGCTCAGCTGCGGACTACAGTTGATTTTAACCAAGGGATGGTATGTAGTTACTTCTAATCCAGCATCAGTCTGTGTTTCGTGTCCTAACATATTAGGCATAAATGTTTGGTTATAACCGATACCTTTACATAGTGGAATTGTTATTGGTTCACATAATCCGTGTGTTGGTTCTTCAGGTCCTTGACTTTGACTTCTGCGACTTCCAGTATCCGATTGCACAAATGAGTGTAAAGTGCATGCTAATAGAAGCAGTCCTAGAGACGTATTTACAAATGATAACTTCTGTATGGCTGTCATCTTTAGTCTGTTCTAGCTGCTGTATTCCTCTTACATGTGACCCATTGTATCCTTCTTGAACATTTCAGCAATCGTTCTGACTCGAAACAATCACAAAGTACCTCTCAAGCTCTATCCTCATGGGACTAGTAAGCATATCTATATACTACAACAGATACCAATCAGCAACTACCTGCGCGCACCTGCTTATTGTGAGCTGGCTTTCCTTTCTTTGTAAAATTGCCCATTAGCGTTTGAGATTGACCAATGAACGACGTTCAATCACCAGTGCGTTTGTTGATTAAAGGTATCCGCATTGTAATTTTTCGATTATATAGTTCAACTAAAAATGTTTGCGGGTCTAACACACAAAACTACGTTAGTCCAAACGCATAAGTATGTAGGCAGGTTTTCGATAAGCTATTCACGTACTAATTTAAAACGATAGCACCTATGGGCAAACTAATACCTTAATAACTAATACCTAATAACGAAAGCTTTAGCAAATGTAAATATATTATATCGTCCAACATGGGTCGAAGACACGGCGCCAACTGCACAAATGGCAGCGTATACACATATCATGAAAAGGCCAAAGACAAGCGGGAATCTGGTTGGGGGAGCTTGGCGGCCAGACTAGGAAAAGACTCAGTCAAAGTGCGCGAACTCCGTTGTTTATGTATTCCGTCTATCAATTGCGATTATAAAGGTTTCTCTATGGACACAAACTAGGCTTGTAAATGCTACAAAATTTAAATTTTAAGCAAATTTATTTAAAAATATAAGCATGCACATTAGAAAGTACTGGCCTGCAGATGGAATATAAAGCTATATAGATAGTCATATATAAAAAATAATTTATGCAACTATAAGCGAGGGCATCGTATTTTCCTAGATAAGTAAAGTCAAATTTGTTATCTTGAATTGCTATCACACCTTACCAATACAGTATTGGACTATTCTCATATTGCATAAATATACGTAACTTACTTTACAATAAAGGCTGATATTCACAGCTTCTGATCTTTCCTTTTTTAGAATTTTGATTGTTGCTGTCTCACCTTACAGCCATGCCAACAGCCTGTGGTAACGTAAGTGTGATATGCATCTTATTATTTTTTAAGACTTGCAATATCTTTATTGCAAAGGCTACTTTGGTTATGCCTGGTATTTTGTTATTTCTCTTCTCAGGCTAGAGGGATACTTGTTTGACAAAATGGCAATAATTGAATACATGGTTCATCAGAAGAAGGAAATTGCTCGTAAACTAAAGGAGTATGAAAAGCAAGTCAAGAAAATACAGGTGAGGGTAAATAGACATGTGTTGCTGAAGTAAACTAAACTAACACCCAAGAAATAATTGGTATGACTCATGGGTCCTAATCTTGTTCCTGCAACCTTGAAAAAATTAAATCTTGTGAATACTTAAAAATTGCATTGTCAAATGGTTTCGAATAACAAAACTGATTCTATACCTCGGCGTACGAAGTTCTGATCTGTTCTGATATTTGCTCGGCATGTTGAAACTATCATATGTTGAAGCAAGTACTTTTAATTAGTAAATTGTATTTTGTTTAATTCATTCCAAAGCTCAAAAACTTGACAATAAACACATCAGGTCACCACTTATAACATTAATACAAATCCATCATATAAAACAATGGAAAAACTAAATGTTAACAAACTAAATGTGAAAAACTAAATGAGAAAAAATGTGAGAAAAATAAATATGAAAAGCTACTGTAATACTTCTATTTGAACGCCATGGCGTTGTATTTTTCAATCCTTTTTCTATAGTGACGTTTGATTAGAGGTAACATTTAAATTGAGGGTGGCGCTATATTTTTTGACTAGCTCATCAGAATTTTGGGAAAATAAATTTAACAATTTTATGGGCAAAGCAATGAGAATATCGGCTATATTTTGCACTCTCCCACGGGCGGAGCAACATTAATGCTGTCAGCCTGTGCATTTTTGCTAAACTGTTTTTCATATATGTCGAAGTATCAGACCAATTAAAAAAAAACTACATTCAGACGAAACATATTAGCTGGATACAATTATTAATTATTTTGATGGTGTTGCTTCAAAATTCTAAAGAAAACCCCATAAAGCTTTAAAGTTAAAAAACGAACTTTGATGCGTCATAACAATGGCTGCTATTACGCCATACGGTGTTCCGGAGTAGTATTCGCATAGTTCATCAAAATGCTCTAAAGTCTTCAGGTCAGATTGTAAGCCACATTATGGATGAATCTAAAAACAATGGATCGGATTTAGACCTTAGTGACTTCGAATCAGAGAGTAGCTCTGATAACTGTGATAATCAATTTTCTAAAACCATGACAACCAATACAGCAACAACAAAAGAATTAATTGTTATTGATGCAACTGAGTCATTATTAGTGGACACTTTTTTACTGATCACTTTCTATTACGGGTTCGTAACGATGAAAGAATGTCAAAGTGGCGCTCAAATAGAGGTGGCGTTTAATTAACGGGTGGTGCTGTATTTTTCAACCCTTCTTCCATAGTGGCGTTCTATTAGAAGTGACTTTCAAATAAAGGCGGCGTTCAAATAGAGGTTTTATGATAAATATGCAAAAACTAACATATATTGAAAAAAGAAATAATTCAAGTAATAATCAATAAAAACAGGCTTTTATTGGAAAATTACTTGTAGAAACAAGTGAATTGAGGGGTGGCCTTGTCCATACAGTAAACGAATGGTACTGCTTGAGTAAAAGTACTGATGAAGATATGGAGCTAGTGTGATTGAAACTATGCGAACATTAAATTAATATAACTCATTCATATCTTTTTTGTATTCAATATTTTAATGTTTTGTTTTTAATTATCACAGTCTCTCCACATTCTTTAGTTTCACTGTTGCTTCGAGTCTATTTGTTTGTGTTTCATTTTCACTTTCTTCCTCACAATGAATACTAGATAGCTTCAGAGATCTTTTAAGGAACTTGGCCTAAATTCTAAATGTTATTGCCACAGCTGTGCAGACGTGAAGCTGACAGTGATTTGAAAAGGAATTTTTTGCTGTTAAAATTCTCCACCACTTAAAAAGGCAATTTGAAATAGTAATTTTTATATTCAAATCAATTTTTTTTACAAATCGAGTCATTTATAATAAATTATTTTGAGGTTGCATAGGTACGAAAATGTGTTCAATATTTTTTGTTATTAGTTGTTTTATTTGTATTTGTTTCCTTTGGCCTTTCTCACAAATCCTTCAGCTTGCACCTTTATCTTCTCCTGGATCTGCGATTATAAAACTAAAGCAAGTAACGCAAATTTGATTTGAGTTCCCAAAGTTGGCCCTGAAATATCATTTTTTCTCTTGTCGCACTTGGCATCGCAAATGACGCGCAGAGGTAGCTCCATTCTATATACTAGCACTCTGGCAGTCTAGTGGGCTATGAGAGATCATCAGGTGTGCCGATATAACAAAGATAATAAGTATGTGCACAATTATTCATAAATACTTAAAGGTGGTTGACTGGTGCAAGTGTTAGAGTGTCAGTTTACCAAACTGGTTGTCACGGATCAGAGTCATCACACTTTTATCTTAGCATCTAACCTTGGCTTTGGAACAACGGACAGACAGACACTACTCTTATTATAGTAAATATATTTTTGATTAGTATTATTCGAGTCCTATGAGAACTATGTACTATGTGAAGGAGTACTGCATGCGTATGTACATATGCTTTTATTGTATTTTCATAGGATTACAAACAGCAATGTTTTGAGAAACTTTAGACACTGTATGTTTAAATTACTTTGTATGTCAAGACAAATCTTTGCTCAAATTTTATGCCATATGCCAAAATTTTCATATGCTGAGGTGAAGGTCCAGTTTGGCTCTAGCGAGAGCATGGTTGTGTTGAACAAAGTTATGTAAGCACGCAACTGCATATATTTCCCAACATCTGATGTTTTGAGCTAAGATGGAAATGAATTTAACTAACAGTTTAAATTAGCAGGCTTAAGGTATGGATAATCAACCACTGATGTCAGGTGACCTGCTAAGTTAATTAAATTATAAGCAAAAACTGAAATTTAAACAGTTTAGTGAGTAATAAAGTACAATAAACCACAAGACACGGGATGGCGCAGAAAAAAATCGAAATAGGAAATTAGTGGAAGTTGAGCTAATGATGTATTTAGCATTGATCTAATTTATTAGTTAAAGGCTAAAGAAGTCGAATGATTTTTCAAGTCACAATAACAGCAGAAATAAATTAGATCAAGGCAAGGCGTGAGTTGATATACCGTATTGAAACAAAGAATATTGAGGAAAATGAACAATTATGGAAGCTCCCGTTGATGTTTTTGCGTTTTTTCCTGTTTTCTTGACATGTCTTGTCTGATGACTTAGAAAAGACATGGTGTAAGTCAAGGAGCAGATGTGCGTGAAGTTTGAATGAAATCAGCCGAAAAATGTAGAAACGCAGTGTTTACACAGATTGACAGACGCACACAGTCTAAAATTGAATTTATTAATATCGATTTTAAAAATATATATACTTAACTTTTGTTTTTTAAATATACAACAAACATATTTTTGAGCCACTAATCCTCAGTATGCTAATGTTTTTCACATGGTGATAGCTTGTCACTTTTAAAGCCTCATGCATGAGTAATATGTTAATAAACATGTTTAATCATCTCTCTGTCCATATCTAAGTGTCAAATATTGTCAACCTGCATATCTATATTCATCATCAATCAGTGCCTGCAGGTTGCCTGTAAATCCTCGTTCAGCGTGATACATCATCAATCCACTTGCTGGTATATCTTGACTGTATTTGATTAATTCTTATTGACGGTTGGTAAAAGCAGTTTTTTGTGAATTATTATCTCTATACATGTGCCAGTCCTTGTTGCTTAGCTCTGGAGGACAACCCCTCCTCTAATTACTGTAGTGTGAGAACTGTTTGCTGCTTCTAAGATATAGACCCTCATTCTTTAACCAATATATTTTGTATGTATAACCCTTCACTAAAGTCTAAAGACATTGTCACATATTTAAACATTGTATGCTGAAAAATTACCGTACAACCTCCAATTGAATGCCATGGGGCTCTATTTTTCAACCCTTCATAGTGGCGATCAAATAGAAGTGACTTTCAAATAGAGGGGCATTCAATTGGAGGTTTTACGGTACACGACATGTCGAGATAAATATCTATCATAATCTTACATCTTATGTTGAATATTCATACGTAGAAGTGACAGACCTTTCAACCTGGTGCTATGCAAATGAGGGAGAAATTAGGATCTAAAGCCTCGCGCCAGCGGACAAGTTGTTAAATGGGGACCTAGGCAGGTTAACATTGGATTTCAGCTCTAAAATTATGCTTAACCCACTTTCAAACTACCCTTAGTGCTTGATGCAATGAAGGCAGGGCTGTACCTACCTGTTTGAAAATGGTACTGCGGGGAGAGTGCGAGAGGGGTGCCGAGCGCCCTCTCGGTGGGGGTTTCTCCCTCAGGAAATTTTTTAGTATATCTAGTCAAAATGGTGCAAATCTAGCACACTTGGCTCCTGATGGGGTACATATTCTAACAGTAAATTTGACATTATAAACCAGGTTTCTAAATATAAAACTGTTTATTGAGATTGTCTTTAACAACGCTTATTAAAAATATAATGTGAATGAAAGCTGCTAAAGGGTTGGCCACAGCTAGCATGAGGTAGAATTATCACCAGTTACAATGCTGAATGGTGTAGGAGACAAGTAGTCTCCTATGAAATAATTTAATTAAATAATATTTTAAAGTTAAAAAGTAAAATTAATAGAGCTCCATGTTAAATATAATGCACATACTATAGTCTACAATACTGAGCAAGTAGTAGATTTAAGTTTGAGCTATGCGTGTTACATGCGTATCTCAAACTTGAAGTTATTTCTATGAACAAAATACTTTGTACGTAAGAGTTAATTTACATATATACTACTACAAAAAAATACAACCATGTACAATTGTTTCTGTATGAAATGCTTAGAAGCGTTCCTTTCAGTAGAGTCCAACGCTATAACGTTGTCGCGCGAGCTACCATAACGATAGTTTTTCTCTGTATATTCCAAGTATAATAAAAGTCCAAAAGTTTTACATCACTTCTATCATCTGAATTATTTTTATTCTGATCAGACAAAAATCACTAACGATCGCAGGATCAAATAATTTTTTATTTTACTGTTTTGAAAGTCAAGCCGATGTTGACTGGGTTTTCCAATTTTTATTCTTTTCCAAGGAGGCGCGATTTCTTAAGCTTTTAGCACAAAGCAACCTCTCTAAGATAATCGTGTCATATTGTAATTCATCGACTAATATCTTGTTGATATTTAAAACTCACTAGCATTCATATCCTTTGTTTAACGTTACTAGACGACAGCTTTATAAATGTCTACCGAAAGCGACATAAATGTCGTTTCCCCACGCAACCGATAAACGACATTTTGGTCGTTTCCCCAGCCAAAGGTTTAAAATCAAGTAAAAATGACGTGAATTCCGGGATTTTGAGCCTCAAAAATTGGGACTGCCATGGCAGTAACCGCAGTATAGGAGGATACGGCCCTGAATGAAGGGCCATTCTTTGGTCCATTCCAGTTTAAATTTTGATGCGTACTTGACTTTTTAGCTTGACTCCATTTAGCTGTGCTTCAATACTGGAAAGGTCAATGTCATTTATTCCAAGTAGGGTAGAAACGTGTGATTTTAACTAACACGCACATATAATATTTTAATACATATTATGTAATTATATGTAATAAAATTAATTAGCGTAATAAAAGTAATTAAATGTATTATATTAATATATTGCTAAAATATATTGCGAGTGAGATTGGTCTTTATTTTTGAGAAAAAGTATAAGTACAATACAAATATGTATAATAATATAGTATAATAAAAAATGTTGGCACACTCTAAACAGTGGTAAAAGGAGCTGGCTAGAATGTCTAGGTTATCGACATGTTCATGAGTCTACGCTACAACATGCTCTATAACAGAAAGAGTCCACCATGAAGGCTTCTGAGGGAGATGTGCTTGAAAAGAAACGCTTCTTGGAAACGGAGAGCAGCATTAAAACTAAACAAGCCCATGCATCAACATCTCATGGTAAGCTTCTCTCCTGCTCTCTCTCTCTCGGGAGCATGGTTCACTTTGATTCACACTCAAAACTCACAGAAAACAATGTATGCGGAATGTATGTGAGAATATTGACGTGAAAGATGCATGGCTTTTAGTTTTGGTGAAGCTTTTTTGTCCCGCCTAGGCAGTGTGAGCCATGACAAAGTGTGTGTGGGGTTAGAGAATGTTCAAGTGAACCAGGCTTTTGGGAAGTTATTGGTAACACCATTTAAAGAGAAAAGGTGCTGCGGGTAAATGTGTATAGATTTTTGTCTCGAAAGGTTGTGGCAAATGTCAATCGTGTTTCAACTAATGACATGTTTGTCTACAGCTATTTATTGGCTCAAGGGTTCTGATGTTGAGAGTTTGGTCCATGTCCGTCTTGTTCTACCTGTTAGGTGAGGGTGGAGCGAGGGCTAAGACAGTTGCCTCGGTGTCCAATATGTCAGATGGGAAGGATAGGCAGCTGCCGAGTTTCTGGATCCCTAATGAGACCCCAGACAACAAGGAAACTGTCATACAAAAGCCAGTGGGTTTGTTATTTTACTTCCTAAACATTGTTATGCATCCAACAACATGGTCTTCCAGAGTCATCTGTTGGTTCTTGTATCAACACGATTAATTCGGTACTAGCCCCGTCTGTAGAACTCAACTCGCTGTGTTTCTGCCATTCTTCATGCATTGTTGGCTACCACACTAGTGTTGGCAGACTTTAGACAAGACGGTTGACACTACCAATTTGTATGGCCAAGTGGTTTCCAACCTTGTGGTATCGATGTTTTTTTTTAGTCAATTTATTGCCTTTCCTGATGCTTTTATTGCCAAAAAAAATAGACTTTTATTTCCTTATTTTTTATCAATGTACAGCTGAAGACCATATCCTTCTTTTTGGCTATTTTATTTATTTGTAAACGTTTCAAACTATTCACAATGCAACCTTCCCTATTGAAGACTGACCCTGAATGGCTATTGCAACCACAATCTTTTTACTAATATATTGCTGGAATACAACATTAAATAACTCGGCACAAAGGACCTTACATAATCACACAGATTTACATTCCCTTTGTAGAATTCTTAAGCCACACTCGACATACTCTGATATGTCAGACATCATCAAACTTGGCCTAGCGAGTTCGAATTTTTAATCCATTTTCTAGCAGGGTAAAGAAATTTTCATGTAGTGCAGAAGAGTGCTGGAAACTTATAAAGATAAACCAGGGAATTTTATTTTTTACCCCTAAACACCTTCATCTTTCAAAGGATGGACACCGGGCATCGTAAAAGCAATTGAGGAATAGATAATAAACTTTTATCTCCAGTGTTCTTTTAAAAGTCAATACATTAAGGGGATCATACGACAGCATACTTATAAGGGATGCACGGATGGGTCTAAATCTACCCATTGCGGCAGTTTTATCTAAAAAGACATAATTAGTTAGGATGGTAAGCCCTATATTTACATAGTTTGTAGTAAATGCATGTTATAAGTTATTGCAAAATGGAAAAGTTCTCCTTTTTTAAAAATCTTTTGAAAGTTTTGAAAGATATTTTGAAGTTTTGGAATTATGTGTGCTGAAGGCATTAGAACAGCTTTTGAACATCAATACCTACAAGAGCCATCTAGTTACTTATTTCAGCTCTATATTCCGTATCAACATATCAACATATTCCGTATCAACATATCAACATATTCCGTATCAACATATCAACATATTCCGTATCAACATATCAACATATTCCGTATCAACATATCAACATATTCCGTATCAACATATCAACATATTCCGTATCAACATATCAACATATTCCGTATCAACATATCAACATATTCCGTATCAACATATCAACATATTCCGTATCAACATATCAACATATTCCGTATCAACATATCAACATATTCCGTATCAACATATCAACATATTCCGTATCAACATATCAACATATTCCGTATCAACATATCAACATATTCCGTATCAACATATCAACATATTCCGTATCAACATATCAACATATTCCGTATCAACATATCAACATATTCCGTATCAACATATCAACATATTCCGTATCAACATATCAACATATTCCGTATCAACATATCAACATATTCCGTATCAACATATCAACATATTCCGTATCAACATATCAACATATTCCGTATCAACATCGGCTGGTTGACTTCCTGAGGCTCACATAGAATAGAGTTGAATTACTATATTGCCAACTACAATCCGAGTCAAATCTTTACAAACGATTTTAAAGTTTAATTTTTATTGCTCTCACAGCAACAGATAACATTACAGATTGAGGGTTGTAATAATATATTTGTGTAATTCTGACCAACTACCAGGTTTTATTAACATTTTGTCACAAAGTTGGACAAAAAGGTTCAAGATATTTGCAATATTTTTTGCAAACAGTCGCAGCTTTGAAAACAGCTGCGACGCTCTATACAGTCAAACATGGATAACTCGAACTTCACGGGATCGAGCAAAAGTGTTCGAATTATCAGAGCGTTCAAGTTATCAGAGCACTGTCACAAGTCCATGTATTTACTTATTTATTAGTAGATACATGTACATATGCAAACTATAATATACATCAAAAGCACAAATGGCTTGTTTCAAATTAAATGCTTCTAATGTAAAGTTTAAAACGTTTTTATCAAAAAGTATAGAGATTTTTCTATCACTTGAGATTGGTTTGTTGTTTGAGGTGATGTTATTGCCAGGACGTTTTTTAGATTGACATTGGCAAAACTTGATCGTTGTTGAAATGCTCAAAAGAAAAGACATCTTTTTCTTTTGAGCGGTTTACCCACGATCAATTTTGCCGATTTTTCTTGAAGTTTATGCAAAGATTACCTTACTTTACCTGGGATTCGTTAAGAGCAACACTCCGAGGCAGTTCAATTAAAAGTTTTATGAGGTTTTACGGTACATTCTATATCACTCACGCTTTTTGAATGGATACTTATTGAATGTACACACGTATTCTGTGTTTAGGTCAAACAATGAATAGTTTTTTTAGCTAAGACAACGTAAGACAACGCGCTTGTGAGTACAAGCACTTTCCGGTACATTCTTGGTGTCGCAGAGTGGCGAGTCATGATTGGCGTGGCATGTCTTATTTGAGAGAAGAAAAGTGGTGCTTGCCATTGCTCTTTAGGCTATAAGACTTTTTTATTAAAATGTTCGATGCCATTTGTGTGTAAAACCAAATGAGCTGATTTCCATTCACCAAAAGAAACCGGGACAACAAGACCTATGCTGTGGTCATTTTATTCTAGTTATTTATTTTAAGTTATTCTAGTTAGTTTATTCTAGAAAACAAGCTAAAGAGTATTACCCGCAATGCTAACCATTTGAAATAAGAATATGGCTATGATGCTTGCGTGAGTAAAAAGACTCCTCCAAAATGATGTCAGTAGTCAAACTTCCTGTTTGCACCTCTCGTTGTGACATCGGCTATTGTGTTCAAGATGCAGTGCTTCGCAAGTCACTATTGATATATTGTATTTTGTATTTACTCATGATTGTTGGAATAAGAATTCAAATATGGCCTCAGATCCTTTGCTATAGATGTTTCAAATGATTTAAAGATAGTTGGTTAGAATTTTGCCAATTTTTTTTTCTAAATGCCGTGTAAACATATGAGTACCAAAGGCTGATGACCTCATATATTTATCACTTATAAACAATATGCACAACTATTGACATCACTTGGAGAAGTCTGGCCACATCCAATTATTTTGAGCGTTATAACTGCGATCCATTTTTTCCGATTTCACCTTTGAAACAGCCTGGCAGTCAGATCACACCAGAACAACAAACAAAATCTACAATGGTAGAAAGATATTTATACTTTCCGATAAAATCCTAGAAATTTTGACCCGAGCGACCTTCTAACCTCAACTAGTAGAGGCAGCTACACATGTTGTTAGACCACTAATAACTTGCACTGCAACTCGTGGTCAATTAGTCAGTTGTGGACTTCCTAACCACTGCAGTAGTGATCGTTGTGGGAATTTGAAGCACCTTTATAGTTTTATGCCACTGTTGACATTGACACTAGCCAACAGTTTTGACTTGACCTACTACAGCACCATGTTAGGTCTCTTGTGATCTTTTCCCTCTCTACCACAACTACAAGGCACAGCTTATACAATCCCATAAGTAGAGTTTCACAATTTCTAAAAATCACCAGATGATTTGATATTGAAAATATACTTCATGATATAAAAGGCTTCGTGATATATCGTGATATTATTATCATGTAAACAAAACTTCCAATTTTTTGTTAACATTTGTTTGTGTACTTTAACTTAAAAAGAAACTGTTTTGCGTTCGTGATAATCGGCAACATCTATTTCATGAATACCATCTGCGTGGAAGGCGATGGAATGACCTGATTATAAGGCTAGATGGACTAAGCGTTCTAGTTCCAGTATCGCTCACTCTGGAAGTCATCAGGTGTGGCGATTTTACGACTACACGATTATGCCAAAATTACACTATTATATCATTTATACGATTGTCGATATCTCTTTAAAAAGTGGCAATTTTCAAATTGCCTACCTTAAAAATCACTACCTAACAAATAGACATATCGGGCGCAAGCACTTGCGGAACTGACTTTACCTTGGATTAATCTCCCTTCTACAGACATAGCAGTAGACAGACATAATGAAATGAGTTTAGCACCTAAGATAAGGGGACACTTGGGTTTGTCAAAATTCTAGTCTTGGATGTTCTAGTTTTGCCAGCTGCTTGGCTGGTTTAATGGTGAACTTGAACAAAATTTTAGAAGATTTTATCAGAAAGTATCGTTTTTTATTATTTGCGATTGCTTTTATGTTTGAGGTGATCTGACTGTCAGTTTCAAGATTAAATTTGACAAAACTCGATTACGTTTAAAACGCTCTGATCAAGTGAAAGTACGAATATGACATCTATAGCTGCAAAGAGACCAACAGAATAGAGGCTTGAACACTGCAACCTGAACGCAATAGCTGATATCAACTATAGCAACGATAAAAACTAATGATGTCATTTTGAACGTATTTTTCTTCTGAGCATTTTAACCAAGGTCAAGTTTTGTCGATTTTCGTCGTGAAACATGCTGGCAGTCAAATCACCTCAAACATCGAAAAGAATCGCAGATGTTAGAAAAATACAGATACTTTCTGATAAAATCTATTAGACTTTTGTATAAGCTCATCTTCAACATGTAGAGTTCGTGGAAGCTGGCATAGAATTATAGCTGAAGAATACATCAGCTATTTAAAGTTTTGTTAAGTCTCTGAGGAGAGTCATGTTGAGAAAAGAGACGATGCAAGCATATCCTTTTGTTATTGAGCCGCATCCTGTATGGTTGGAGCACAGGAGGGGGTTGTTTTAGTTTCAGGGTCGAAGTCTGGAGTACTTCCAGTGTGTATCTTGTCATGCGTGTCATTGATCTCTTCGTGCGTGTCATTGTCGGAGATCATCTTTATAAGCTCACTGGAAACCTTTGTATTAGGTTGTATTCGAATTTGTAAGAGAGGCTAGAATGCCGTTTCCTGTGTCAGCCTTACCTTACTAGACCTCGGTACATTGTGTAGCTTAATATACTGTTACATCTTTGCTCTTGATTTAGGGGGATGGGGGGGGTGCGGCGCCTCTTGAAGTAAAAAGTTCGAGTTTACTTTGAACCTTACCAAAGCAGTCATGGCCTTGTGGAACACCTGAAAAGCAAACAACAGGTTAGAGTTCCAATGAAGCTACTGGTGGTGACAGGAATGATACCAACCTTAAATTGCTCTCCCTTGAGCAGTCTCCAGTCGTCAAGGTTCCCTTGTAACTAGATGCAAAAATGTTTATCCAAGATTACAGAACCATTGTTTCTACAACAATGCTCTTAAAAACCACAAGCATTGCCTTCCCAAAATGCACTGTACAGGTGAAGGTCAGCACTTTCGAGATGGCATGGCAGCGGCCATTTTTGAGCAATCACCAGCGATGCAGCTTTATGTGAACATTAGCCGCCGAGCCTAGCACTGCAAGTGTTTTGTTGCACGAGAGTACCGCCAGGGTCTCGCATTCGATTTGGGAACCAGGCTTTAGCTGAACAGACATCCAACTCGATCTTCGAGAATTTACTATTTTGGGCTGCTGGCTGGTCTGTAATAAAACATACCAAATTATTAAATATGCACTACTCTCTCTTCTGGTAAATTGAAAAAATTGGTAAAAGAAATGTATGGCTGAATCTTGATATGGTAAATAAGGTGTCTGGCGCCAGCGACACTTGGCAGCTGCATATTACCGCTGACTAAACCACTGGACCAAGGTGCTAATGCAAACCTAACACCTTCACGCCATAGCTATTGCACAATGTATTAATCCTGTCAATATTGACCTCCATATGCAGTATTCATCAGTGTCATAGCAACAATACCATCTGGCAATAATTGATTGACGAATTTCATTCTCTCTGGTGTGAGCAGCTGCATCGCTTGGTGTTCTTTGGCTGAGACCATTATAATTTCGCTATGGAACTATTTTTGGGGAGATGTCACGTGATAGATATTGTCTCACATGATTGCCGGCTTACTTGGGACATCTGACTCATCTGCTGTTTATTCTTCACCATAGCTTTGGGTGTTCACTCAATGTGATGTCAACAGAGGATTCCAAATTGATCAAGGGTCAACTTAGTTTAAGTCAAATTGTATCATTTAAATGACTTGGCACTTTCTAACACATTGTTGGACAAGATAGCTTCACTGCGCACTTGGCAGATGGAATGGAGAGGAGGGATGGGTTAGATAATTTCAAAACAATATGTCAGACAAGATTTTGTTCCATTAACCAAGTGCTTTGTAATTGAAGCATCACCCACTTTTACACGCGTTTATTGGAAGGAAAGTAGCACTGGTTATGTTATCAAAATTTTTTCTGAATGTATTGAGTTTTAAACAAAACTATGGATCAAAGGCTTTTGAAAGATTCGATCCAGATTGTCTAACAGTCAGGACCGGGAGTACTTAGGGGTGTGCAATGGGTACACGGTGGACATTTAGATTCTTATCGTGTACCCCTCGCATTTGTAGGAGATATAGTCATACTTCGACTTACGAGCTTAATGCGTTCCAAGACTGAGCTCGTATGTCAATTTACTCGCATGTTGGTGCAATTTATTTATATATAGAACAATTAAATATATATTGATTGGTTTCCATACTCTAAAAAATGCAAATAAAACACTCAAAACAAGATATTGTAGCAGAAAGAACATGTTGGTTATTGTCATAATTTACCAAATGCTTTCAAAAAGCAACAAATAAAAAATAATGCAAGAAAATGTGATTAATTAAAATGTAAAATTAAATACTTACAATAGCAGCTAACGCTAGCATTTGCCAGAGAGGGAGATATAAGTTATCCTTCATTACAACAGTTGACTTTGATAAATTTGGATTTAATCAAAGTTTTAAAAGACAAACTTAGAAGCAAACCTAAAAGCAAACTTTCATTTTTAACTTGACATAATTAAAATTTCTTCGGCGTTCATAGTTTTAAGTTTCTCGCTGGTTAGCTAATTTTTCCTTTGTTTTGCTTTCACGACTAGCCGGCCGTTTTAAGATGAACCTATTCAAGGACATTTGCCTTTGTCGCCCTTTCAACATGTTGCGATTAGGACGAGCACAGGTGTCATCACAAAGGGTTACTGCACGACCACTAGCCAACTTGTCCGAATGTATATTTTTATAGTTTTGATAGATAGCACCGGCCTTTTCACACAGCATTGTTTCAGTTACGCTGTTACCGGCCAATTGTTTATCTTCTTATCCCATGCCTGAGCAGTCTCTCCATCAGCGGTCGGGAAGATCGCTGCGCCGTTTAGAAACTATAGTTAGTCCTTTTGCGAACTAAATGCCCTAAATATAATCCTTCTGTTTGATAATTGTGGATGTATTTCAGTCATATTGCTGAGCTAGCTCAATCACACATATACATTTCGCATATTTTTCAATAATTTTCCGTTTAATATCAATTGTTATCATTTGCATTATCTTTCATTTTACTGGCAAACTTTCGGTCTACGCACAGTACTTTTAATTCACATAATTATGCACTGAAAATCGCACACAAAAAATACGGTACAAAAGTATAACCTGATCAGTTGAAAAATACAGAGTGATGCTATTCTCATAAAACACCTCCCGGCATACTTGGCAACTGACTCGCGTGCTCGTATCTCAAACATGGCTCGTATGTTAGTGCTAAAACTTGCTTAAAAGCTGGCTCATATCTCAAGTTTCTCGCACGTTGGAGCACTCGTAAGTTGAAGTATTACTGTATATGGTAGGTTTCGTCTTCATTGGAATACATGATGGTACCAGGTTGGGTGGGATAATTTTACAGTGCATAGTGACAATGCATCTGCCAAAGCCGTAGATCAACATCTTTATAAATATGTTTATGTCTGTAGGCTATGATAACCGAACACTGCCTTTATAACAAATTCTTTTAGTGTATATTAAAAATGAATTTCCACAAAATTTGAGTAGATTTAATCAGAAAGTATCGGTATTTTTTATGATTTGCAATTGATTTGATGTTTTTAGGTGATCTGACTGTCAGGATGTTTCAAGATTAATTTCGGTAAAACTTGAACTCGGTTGAAACGCTCATATCAACCAAAAGTGCGATTATGGCGTCCATAGTTCGATAGAATAAAAACTTGTAATGCTACAACTTGACCACAATAGCCGATATCTACTATAGAAACGACAACTAACGATGTAATTTTACACAATTTTTTTTCTGAACGTTTTAACCATGATCAAGTTTTGTTGATTTTAATCTTGAAACATCCTGGCTGCCAGATCACCTCAAACATGAAAAAACAATCGCAAATGATAGAAAATACCGATACTTTCTAAGAAAATCTGCAAAACTTTTGTCTAAGTTCATAATTAAAAATGTTTGATTAGATTCATTCATCAGATTAATAACAGCATCATGTCAGCCACATATCCCTCAATATTAAAAGAAGATAACTCCAAGTTTATAGTTTATGGGTACTAATGGGACAACGAATGTTGATTGTGTACCCCATTACATGATAGAAATTTTCTCAATATTCCATCACTTGCACTTCTCTATAAACTCCAAAAGTATCCTTTCACTGTTATCATTTATTTATTCTTGGAGTTGTCTTCTGACTGATTCAATACTCTTGACCAAAGAAGTTGCTACAATCTAAAACGTAGTCATCTGAGTTTGATTACTCAACAATACATAACATTACCTTGCGACTGCTAAGTCTATGGCGAAAACAGTGCTTACATGTTTTTTTACTAAATAGGTTGTTACTAGTGCTACTTATAAGCATTTGGTAAGTTTTTGTTTTGTTTTCTTCTAGTACTAGTAGCATACCTGTGCACCGTCAGAGATCGCCATGCATAATCATTTTGTACACAATTATTCCATGATGCTGCTAGGTGGTCCAGTGGTGCAGTAGGTTGTGTGATTGGATGCAACGCTCAGATACCCAAGTTCAATTCCTGTGAGGGCAGTGTTTTTCCTTAATGCTCTTAGCGTGGCTTCGGGTGTTAGGGGCTCTTATTATAGTAAATATTGAGCTGTAAATGAATACCATTGTTGTATGGTGTGTCCAGTAGATTGGGATGCCCCACGAAGCACATCATTTGAGAAAAACGTTTTTTGCGGGTGCTCATCCAGCGTGCCGCCAGCGGGATTGCCCAGAAAAGAGAAGCGAAGCGCTCTGCTGCTCCTTAGTCTATAAGTTATAATTACTACTGAACAGCCAAACAGTCCTCATAAATAACAGTGAAAGATCACAAACATATGGGGCCAGATATGCTGCTTCATGTTCACGACACGCTGCTTCATGACACGCAATCATTAAACATCTCCATTGTTTAGAGATGGTTAGCAAAAACCGGGCAAATTTATTAAATTTAAGCTTTTGAAACTCGCTTTAAAACAGTAAACCAATAAAATGATCAATCATAAAAATAGACAACCTGCATCACCAGAATCGTGCAGATATGGCTGTAATCCTATTGCAAAAGGAATTGATTGATCAACCAATTGCTGAGTAGAAAAGTTATGCTGATGATAATTTCAGAGCCAGGCCGACTATCTGATTTACAAATTAGAATATTTAAATCATCAAATGTTCTTGTGTCAATCAGTGTGCAAATATTTAGATGGCAGGACAGGAGCACGTGCCCGCTGTCAAGCCTCGAGATAGTCTCATCGGATCTGCTTGGTTGGGACTATTCTCATCGATCAATAATAGCCGACTCACTTTGTTTCCTGCACAGGGATTATTCTAATACAGTCATTTTTGTGTTCCCTATCATAGCTCCACCTTTGCAGAAGCATGCAATTTATGTATGTTAAACGGATGGCCACATAGTGACTGAATATACGTTTTTTAAGGGTATATATTTTAGTGGTCGCGACAAGTTTTCACATGACCCTAAATCGAACTGATGAAATTAATATCGCTCCTACGATTTGCTCTTACGATTTGCTCCTATAGTTGTTGAGCGATTCCATTTTATTCTGAATCACATGTAAATCAACTAGTTATGGGAACGTGAAGCAAACATAGCGTTCACTAATAATCAGTTGCCCAATCAAATTTGAGGTTTTTTTATGGGTGATGGGGAGAATTTGAGTAAGACGGATCCAATTTGGTTTCGACTGCATCTGCTCATTTCTAAAATAGTGTCAGAAACTTCACTTCGGCTGCTGCGTGTGCGCCCTTTTACAGCGCACCACTTTTTGGACAAATTAATAGTCGAAAGTGCCACCGGTTAGTCTTGTGTAAATGTGTAAGCGTTCTAAAACTACAGAGTTAGAAATATGTGACAATAACCTGTTGGAGGGACACTATTATTTCTGACATCTGATCAGTGCGCAGTCTGAAGGTTTAGCCATACCAAATTTAACATGCTTGCGCTTCAATCGAAACAATCAAAATTTGTAATAGGCGCTGGGCACAGCTAGTAATGAAACTCAAAAATTAAGATCATTTTCATTTGATAATTTTTTGTTTTATTGCAGCGTGATTCCATTTGTATTGTTCTTTTTCAGAGTCACAATTTAATCAATCATTTCTCAAAAATAAAGCAAATAGTACGTTTGTCGATAGGAAGTTGTCCAATCAAACAGAAGCCAAATTGAGGTTTACACTTTGGCTAACATAAGTCAGCTTCATCTCCCCATTGTAGCTTCCGTCGTCCAAAACTCTAGTTCATTTGTCATGTGGTCACCCATTGGTTAAAATTCTAGTTCATTTGTTACGTGGTCACCAATTGGTTAAAACTCTAGTTCGTTTTTCACGTGGTCACCCATTGGTTAAACGGTAGCAAATGTGTCCACTTCCATTTATTTTCATTATACGAAAGGTTTTTCTATTTACTCAGCGTTTGTTTGTCGGAAATTTCTAACTCGAGCTCAATAGTTGCAGGTGATTGCATTCGATTTATCAATAGCAAACACTTTATAGAATTTTCAACACGTTGCACTCATCAATTACATGCCAACCGTTCAATATCAAAATGCTATTGTTAATATGGGTGCACCTTGAACTCATTTTGGGTTGCCTTTTGACGGTTGCAAATACGCTTCCCAGCAGATAGGCTACAGACGTAAATACAAATGCTGTCGGATGGCCAAACACTTCTCACATTTCTTTTAGGTAGCATCAACAAACACTGCATGGTATTCAATGTTGCTATTAAACATGCTTGGAACTACACCAACTAGTGGCTACCTGACTGAATAACTCATTGGGAACATCTTTTAGGACTAGAGTCACACAAATTTTAAGCTCTTCCTGTTGTGAATACTGTGAGGCGTTGCTGCGTCGATGCCTTGGCTTGCTTTTTGTTGTTATCGAGTAGCGCCATGATTTTTGCGATTTCCTTATCAACCGAAAATTGGGCTTGCAAAAAACGGTATTTTATTGATGATAAAATCGCTTTGTAAACTCAAAGGCAACTGTGTGCTCCACTTTTTGTTGCATGGAATGACCAGCTAGTTGTGGGCTCATTTGGCCTCAAGCCAGCTGGTGAGTGGTTCCTTCGGGAGCTTCCATCAACTTTTTCTCACATGCTCACAACATGTCATGTAGCAACAGCAATTATTATAAACGCCTGGATTTAGCATCACCATGATGACAGGAGGCTTGGCTGATGAGACGTCGTGACTGACTCATTGTTAGGCGTGCTTCCTATCTCTGCTATCCTCTGACCAATAAACCCCTAGAGGTCGTCAACAAGGGACTTATTGCTATTAAGTTAGATTTCCTCGGTGTAACCTCGGATCTTCCGTTTGGTTTGGAGCCTGCCACTTTCTGCCCACTTATGGGAGGCTTTGTTTGTTTAGTTCTTGCGTATATGGCTTGACACATGAATAAGGTGATAAGTGGCTGATAAGCTATGACAAGTAACCATATTGCTACTATTAGGCTATTGAACAGGACTTGACACTTTCTGTAATGAATAAGCAGACTTGGATGGACGGGTCACTGGGTGTTGTTATGTAAGGGAACTAACAAAGAAGATAAAATAATGGTCAAAGTTCTCACCGAGACCGTATAATGCACAACCGTTCCTCAGACTCCTTGCTAGACACGAATTTGGTGTTTCAATCGACTGGCATGTCTATTTCTATTGAAAATGAACTTACACAAAATCTTTAGTAGATTTTATCAGAAAGTATCTGTATTTTTTTATCACTTACGATTGTTTTTGATGTTTGAGGTAAACTGACTGTCAGGATTAAAATCAACAAAAATTAATCGCGATTAAAAAGCTTAGATTCAAGCGAAGATGTGATTATGACGTCACTAGTTACTCGATTGCCCGTTTCTCTCATTATTGATATCGGCTATTGCGTTGATGTTGCAGCGATAGGTGTCTCTATTCTGTTGTTCTTTTAAAACTAGAGACGTCATAATCACATCTTCGCTTGAATCTAAGCTTTTTAATCGCGATTAATTTTTGTTGATTTTAATCCTGGCAGTCAGATCAACTCAAACATCAAAAACAATCGCAAATGATAGACAAATACCGATACATTCTGATAAAATCTACTCAAATGTTGGGTATGTTTATCCTTAACCGGAGGTTTTTCTCACAGGATCCTGTTGAAGCAGCTGTTGAATGAGGATAAAAGGGTGTATAACATGAGTATTCATTGATTAGGCATGAAGATAAACGGCAGCGCTGCTTGATGCTCGCTGTTGTGTCACACCTGGCTTGGCCCATTGATTTCCTATATATTTCAAACTATCATGCTTGATTATGGCAGTGGAATCTGGTTTAGTCAAATAACCGCAGCTGACTCGGTAACCAAGTTAATAGGCTTTATCATAATCTCGACTAGATTGTAAATCAGTTTAGTTGCCCTGACTGAGCTGATTCTTCATGGCTCTGTTTAATTATTATTAAGGTTTTCATTACAAGTATGTGGTTACACAAATCAGCATTACCACACGGCTCTGATGGCATCAAGTCCAGGTACTGGTGTTTATTTGGGATGGCGTTACGATGCTTGCTACCCTTCATTGACTCTTGTGGAAAATTGCTGAAAATCATCATTCTTTTTGTGATTAATAAAAATAAAGATAATGGTTGTTGAATATAGACCTCAATGAATAACTTTATTGGTCAATATAATGCCAGTATCAAATTTCATTGGTTGATAGGTATACTTTTAGTATTTTAATTTTATTGGTCAATATATCGTCAGTATCGTAATTTCATTGATAATTATATTGTCAGTATCGCAGTTTCATTGGTCGATATATTGAACTTTATTGGCCAATACATTATTACCTCATAGTTTCATTGGTCAATATATTGTCAGCTCACAACTGCATTGGTCAATCTATTGTCAGTACTGCTATCAATGAAAAATAATGAATGCGTATAATTCGACTTTTGGCTTGCGTAGCTCCTAAGGTAGCGATGCCACATCTTTTGAGGTTGGTTTACATTAGATTAGAGATATGGTGTAAACGGAAATGTTTGGTGTGCTCAAACCGTTCCATTTGTATCGTGCATCATTTTCGTCTGAATGATGACAAATATGAATTAGCCCTTTGACCAGGTATAAGCCCCCCAAAAACAATCGGAACTCATGTAATTTATTTTCGAAAATATAATAAAAGCGATATTTTATGAACATGCATAGCTCAAATCTTAAATTTATTTCTATGAACAAAAATTTTTGTACATATACATTCATTTACATATCTACTACTCAAAAAAAATTACAACCATGTGCAATTGTACCTGTATGAAATGCTTGGAAGCATTTTTTTTTCGGTAGAGTCAAACGCTATAACGTAGCCGTGCGAGCCACCATAATGATCGTTTTCTCTGCATATTCCAAGTATAATAAAAGTCCAAAAAGTTTACATCACTTCTATCATTTGAATTATTTTTATTCTGATCAGACAAAAAATCACGAACGATCGCAGGATCAAATAATCTTTTATTTTACCGTTTTGAAAGTCGAGCCGATGTTGACTGGTTTTTCAACTTTTAATCTTTTCCAAGGAATCGCGATTTGTTTAGCTTTTAGCACAAAGCAACGCCTCTCAGATAATCGTTTCATATTGTAAATCATTGACCGATATTTTGTTGATGATAGTTAAAACTTACTAGTGTTCATATCCTTTGTTTAACGTTACTAGGCGACAGCTTTATAAACGTCTACCAAAATAGACATAAATGTCGTTTCTCCACGCAACCGGTAAACAACATTCTGGTCGTTTCCCCTGCCAAAGGGTTAAGCTTAACTGAGCCGCTCAAAAACATTAACTTTTTATTTACCACATTGACATGTAAGAATGACTACAGTTGCGAAAAAGAAAAAATGACAAGCGCCTGTTTGGAGAACGAAAGATGGATTGAAAATTTGCGTTTGTTTGCTAAAATGTTTCATTTCGTACAAACTAACCAGCAACTTCTATATGCGCCTGTTTAAAGCTGGTATATGCTTGTTGCCTGTTTCAATTTGGTCTAGTAACACCGAATATGTAAGCAACCAGATTTAGATTCTCTAGGCTCGCTGTCAGGGAAGTGAAGTCATAGAAGTGTCATAGAAGTGTCATTGAAGTGTTCTTGTAGGCTGGTATGAAGAGTCATGAGGGCTAGTAAGTAGAGCTGTACAATAGAGCTATGCCTACTGTATAGGAGCTGCTAAGGAAATAAGCCTATTCTTCATCATTCTATCATTGTCTGCCATCTTTATAGACAACTTTTATCGTTAAAAACACGAAGCTCCTAACATTAATTGTTGCAAACAATCCTTTAGTTTGCAAGTTTTTTTATTTTAGTATCAAAACAACACCGAAAAATACTATTAATCAAGAGAATGACGATCGTTTTCTACAAAGATGGTGGCTTTTTCGTGGATGAGTGCATGTGCAAACAGGGTGATGACGTCAAAAAAACGATGGATAGTCATTAAAGGTCTTCTATAGACATGAAAGGCCTATAGATATAGAAGGCCTATAGATATGGAATACCTATATACATGTGTGTGTTTGTTATTTAGGAGGAGAAAGTCCGCTGTCCGATGAGTGGGAAGGTGCTGAAGATGAAGGACTTAATAGATGTCAAGTTTACTATTGCTAAAGATGAAGATGACAAGAGATCGCTTATAGTGAAGGATGATGAACGGTACATCTGCGCTGTGACTCGAGACCTTCTGAGCAACTCGGTAGGCACTCTGAATACTAGTCGGCGTTACTTTCCTACCAAATCTACCAAACCACTCACTAGGCCACCAAATCCACCAAACCCTTATTAGATATCCAACGGAATATACCACTCACTAGGTCACCAAATCTACCAAACCCTTATTAGATATCCAACAGAATATACCACTCATTAGGCTACTAAACCGTTGCTAGATACTCAACATTTCTGAATCTGGTCTAGTAAACACAATAGTTCACTATGCCATTAGTGCAAGTTTTATGATTAAACTGTAAAGCTTTTTGCTAGTTAAATTTGTAGTTTGAAGTTGTCTCATTTGTCTTCTTGTCATATAGAGAGGACAACTCCATTATTATATTTTCTCTACATTCATTACTAGGTTGTTCGCTCGATAGAATGATTCTGCTGAACACTGCCAACTCTTACAGGTGCCCTGTGCAGTTCTAAGAGATTCGGGAGATGTTGTAACTCTTGAATGCGTAGAAAAACTCATCCGGCCTGACATGCTAAACCCAATCACAGGTCAAAAGCTCAGAGAGAAAGACATCATACAAATACAAAGGGTAGGTAACTTGTCCTTCCGGCCTAACATTCATGCTTGCATTTCTTGTCTAGCTCAAGTAACTTGTACCAATGGTGATAGTGGTGACTAGTAACAACTTGCTGTGAGTCTAGTAATGCCGGTATGATTGATGCATGTAGTACTAGTAGCAGTGATAGTAGTTGTAGAAGCAGTTTTAGTAGTAGAAGTAATGGTAGCCTTGTAGTAGTATCAGCATTCGTAGTAGTAGTAGTAATAGTAACAGTAGTAGTAGCATTAGTAGTAATAATATTAGTTAAAGTAGTATAAGGAGTGGTGGTAGTAGTAGTGGTAGTTTATTTGGAACGCCTAATGAAGAAACACTAGGTGTGAAATCTTATAGTAATGACTATAGGTTTTGGACAATACACGGTTTATTTAAAAGTGGCAGCAACGTGTAGTTTCTTTATCATTATGGCAGCAATACAGAAAACCTGTTTTTTCTCTTAACAAACACGCTTTTTTAGTCGTTTAAATCACAGATTTGTGGGGAACATTTCCATACTCTATTTGCTTTTGTCTCCGACAACTCATATCCACTCTGACACTGCTTGCTCTATGCAGGGAGCGACTGGATTTGCTGGCTCAGGAGTGGAGCTAAAAGCAGTCAAAGCTGGGGCAGCCATGCAAGTCGCTTGAATCTCAAATGGTTTAGCTGAAGCAGTGAAAGACGTCTGTGACTAGAACCACCGGGTAATTGACTAGCTTGTATCAGACTGCGCGTATGTCCTGATATTTAGCAGAGGATGTGACATCTGATGCTTGTCATTGTGTACCCAGTTTGCAAAATACAATATATTATTGAGTCTATCAAAATATATGGGAATAATATTTAAAATATTTCTATCACTGTTGTTCTTTGTATATAGCCTACTTATAAATCATTTTATATTTGTTCAATTCATGTCGATTCCATATTTTAGAACCTCTACAATGCATAGCAAATTTTTATTATGATTATTCAAAAGAATTACATTGGTTTCAAACCAATCTAATTATATATGGGTTATAATTCAGTAGATAGCCATGCTACTGTTATAGGACAAACATTACCCCGGGGTTCTGATTTCCATTTTTTAGCTAGCATTACCATTATCTTAAGACAGGCATGAGGCTGTGCCTGATTCCCATTATCAATATCTCAGTACATTCATCACAAAATAAAAGCTGAACGAGGTTTCAGTCTCTTTGCCAGCACTTAGTATTGCTACTGTCATAAGACAAATGTTAAACGGTATTTCTATTCTTCCACCATCTAAAATAACCACTGCATCACAACAGAAGCTGGGCTAGATTAAGGTTTAATCCATTTGCTAGTATTACTACTGTCATGCAACAAACATTAGACTAGAGTTCTAATCCTTGCTACTACTTACCTACTTAATTCCATACTCTGCAGTCAATGTGGGTGTGCAATTAAGTAGGAAGACGTTGATAATTAGTTCCAAACATTCTATTTGATATGATGATAAAGGCAGAATATAAACAAGAATGTGCGTATGTACATTAAGTGGAGCAGTTATTGTCATGCAGACTAAAGTGCACCCAGAGTGAGTAGATCTTCAAAGAGATTTGTGTGGAGAAAAATTATGTGGAGAGAAACTGGCAAAGAATAGTTATGATGCTAATCATAGGCTAGAAATACATGAGATAACACATCGATTAGCTCAACATATATCTACCAAAAGAAAAGAAAATGCTATAATTGTAAGTTATCCCCCTGATTTAGATACAACTTGGCTGCATTACACAAGTGCGCTAGCAGAATGTGGAATAGCCTTTGGATTAGTTCGTATAGATGTCCTTTTGTTGAAGGTCTCTTGTACCAGCTCGCAACCACGCACTCCAACCACAGGCTGATCTGTAAAATAAAAACTAGATATATGCAACGTTTCACAAATCGAGACTAAATGAATAGGGGAGGGATTCGTAAAAGTTTATTGAATGTCTCCTGGAACTTTTAGGACAATAGGTTGTAAATACGAGTACTAACACTTTTCTATTACCGGTATCATAAATAAAATTAAGAGTTGTCTCCTAATTTATTAAAACATACTAGAAAGAGCAGACGACTCTCAATATCATGCAAACAACGTGTCCATTCCAAACTTCAAAAAATCATTTGGTTAGAGGTTTCTTTCTCTATTGTCATTAAAATCATGAATCGTAATTGATATTGATTTTATGTCCAAATACGTAAATAAAGACCTATGTATTGGCTACCTAGACATCTTCTAGTCTAGGTAGGCAATAATTCTATTAAGGTGTTTCTACTTCCATGTCTACGCCATGGTCTCACATAAGTATTACCATTCATCTGAAGTACTAAATATATCACATAATTGAGTATCCCTCGGGAGGGCTTAGTCATGGCTCTGTTTGACAAAACCAATGAATCATTTTCTATCTTTCACAACAATGAAATTTAGCCAGACATAAATTTGGCCCTCCCCAAAGCCTAGCATCTATGTCCTTGACATGGCTCACTGATGATAAATTAGTGACTTCCGATCAGTAAGGTTCCCTAATTAGTGGCTCTGTAGAGTAAACCTAGTAAAAACACTAAATGTCAACATTTGTAAACCTGAACATTCTGTAAAAGACATTGATCTTATGTGGGACTCTTTTTGCATAGTAGCACTAGGCTTGTCTCTAAAGGTTCAGTCGAGTCAAATTTTAAAACATTTTATCAGAAAGTATCAATATTTTTCCATCGTTTAAGATGTCATTTATTATTTTAAGTGATCTGACTGCTGGAATGCTTCAAGATTAACATCGAAAAAGCTTGATCAATTTTAATATGGAAACACATCCTGGCAATCGGATCACCTTAACCAACAAATGAAATCTCAAATGATAGAAAAATATTTGTACGTACTTTTCGATAATATATTATATAATTTGATGTGAGTCACATTTTAAACAGACGTTTTGTCAGATCTGTAGAGCTATACTGAGAAGGCAAGGCAGTGGCAAACCCGATGCATTTAGCAAAATTAGTTCTTATGGAACAATATATGCATGCTCAACACACTTGCACACAGTAAATGGTAAATTAAAAAGGTAGGGCTTGAGAGTTGTCGTTCCAAAGTTTAATATATTCAAGGAACCACAATTGCCAACAAAGCATGTAAACATCCATTTATTCAGTGAGATCTAGGCTTTGGTTGAGTAAGTGTAACTAAATATTACATACTGGGCTTCAGTAAGTGCACGGCTTCAGGTAAGTCAGCAAAGTATGCGTGTTTCATAGCTTCGGCAGCACCAATTCTCTTTTCTGGATTAAGTTGTATTATCTTGCTAGCTAGGTCAGCGGTATGTTTAATGGCAGCAAGCCTTGGTACAATGCTGACCAAAGAGCGACTTGAGAACCTCTGCATCGTAGCTGTAAGGTCACAAAATACTAAGTTAGGTATAATCACTCATTTTTTATACGTAAAGTAAATATTTATAGTGAAATACGTCGTTATAAAGGAAAGATAAACAAACAGTCTGAACAAAGATGTAGACAAAGAACTTATTAAAGCAGCCAGCGGAAATTTCACCAATGCTGACTTTAGCATTCAATAATTTTGAGCAGCCCTAATTAAAACAAACAATGAACAGCGTTTGCCATTAGCCGCTGACTATAAAAGCAATCTAGCTCTGCTCAGCTGACTCATTGGATGCCGGAGCCATTCACAGGGCCTACTATAAAACCACATAACCATTTCCATTCACGGTAGAATGCATATCCCTAATAGGCTGACCTAGGTTATATCACAAAATAAGTAGACATTCCAGACTAGATTCTCAGATCACACCCAGCTATCACTATGCCTTTATTAGTAATACAAAAGAAGTCTGCTTACCGGCTTTATAGTTGGGTAAACTCTCGACTTGAGGCCAGTCAGAATTTGTTGGGGTACCCAGCACCTGCAACATCATCAGTTTTATATTTTTACTTTATACAAACTAAAAAATTTCTGGAAAGTCGATTTTTTTTCACTACAAATCTGTTTTACTGTGTTGCTCATCAGGTGTTTTCGTTAAAACAAAGACACCTGACAGCGACACAGATTTGTAGCAAGGAGAAACTCACAAATTGCTTCACTACAAATCAGCTTCGCGGTGTCGTTAGGCAGGTGTCTTTGCTTAAAACCAAGACATCTAAGAGCGACACTATGAAACAGATTTGCAGCAAAGAAAAATTTAACGTTTTAAAATAAGTTTAGTCTAAACAATTACTCCACTTATTGGCATTAGTGTAGATAATGCATAGTGTAGTGTAGATAGTGTAGAGTTCTTTTGTATAATTGAATTTTACTTTATCTTATTTAATTTTTCACATAACTAATTATTCTTATATTTTATATACAGTCAAACATGGATAACTCCAACTTCACGGGACCGAGCGAAAGTGTTCGAGTTATCAAAGCGTTCAAGTTATCAGAGCACTGTCACAAGTCCATGTACAGTATTTATTTATTTATTTATTTATTAGTAGATACATGTACATATACAAACTATAACATAAATCAAAAATCATAAATGGCTTGTTTCAAATTAAATGCTTCTAATGTAAAGTTTAAAATTTTTTTCATCAAAAAGTATAGAGATTTTTTTTCTATTTTTTTTAGAGATTCTTATATTTTATATATATTTATTTATATTTATAAATTTTATGGCAAAATGGTAGTTACATGTTGTGTTGTACATGAACTATGCCAAAGTAGTTCAACTGTTCCGAGATTATTCTGAACTTGCAAAAAAATCTGCTCTAATTTGAATTAATTGTGAGTTTATAGTCTTGCTTTCTGTTAGCTGGGAGTTGGATGTGTAGGGAGTGACTCCTCAATAGCTAACCGGTATATACTACAGATAAAAAAAATAAAAGGTCCACTATAATTATGAAGCTACTGTCAAGATAAGCGGGTGCTTTGCACCCGTACCCTCACCAGTGATAGAGACTACTGTCAAGAAAAATAGGTGTTTGACAAATATGTGATATACTAATAACAAAATCATTTCCAATTCACCAAATGTAAAGCCATGAAGTACTTTTTGCCTGAAAATCTAGCACCTACCGGCAAGAAGGTACAGGAACTCCATGAATAGACTACTAACACGGAGTGCGGATAATCCACATAAAGCCGAAGCTGACGCTTACCCGAAATATTTTTTCCATTTGATCATATGCATCCTTCATTCCTTGGAAGGCAGCCACTCCAGAGATCATCTCAAGGAATATGCACCCAACACCCCTGCAACAGATCCAAGCATTATTTGCAAAAACTAACGCAGGCTCTAGCATGCAGATTAACCAGATAAACCAGATAAACTTTGTTAAAATTCATGCTGATTGATTTGAGTGAAAAAAATTTAAAACAGTGGTACTCTTGAGCACATACATCAAGTCTCACAACACCAAATTTTAGTCAACTATAAAATTGAAACTAAAAGGTTATTTTCTGTTAACGTTTGGAAGCCTGAACCCGAAATAACTCGGTGAATTGCTTTTCAATGTGACAACAATACTCAGCTTTAATCACAACTTTCCCAAACAACTACCAACGATGCAGGTTCCCAGCAGGTGAGAACCAGGCAACTTAAGAGGGACAGCCGCCTTCAACCTCCTAAATCCAAGTTGCTCAATGATCCTTAGATTACAATGAATTATTTAAAACAAGAATACTCTGTGGCCATATGACTTTGCATGCTTTATATGACAATTGTTTACTGTACGTAGTGTCATCTAATCTATTTTGTCGCCTTTACGGCTAATATTAAATTATTAACTATTCACAAATATGTATTTCGATTAAATGTGATTTTTATTGTTATGGTTTGTGAATACTAACAGAGTCAAGCCAATCATTAACCTCATCATTTCATTTTCTCAGCTACTTGCTCAGCATGATGTACAGGGAGTTGTTTTCTCACCACTGCTCTCTGAGGTTCTCGTCTTCTGACTCGCTATCTTTTTTCTGAATGTTTGACTGACCCTCAAAATGACATGAAGTAAACGAGGCTACAACTAATTTCAAGACCTTGAAACCATATTATCTCAATAGAGGAAGCCACTTGTTGACAATAGATACGACTGCTGACGTCTGCTGGTGTTGTTCAGACACTTTCTAAGTGCCAAGCTAGAGCAACTATCAATTTCACGCCACATCAAACAGCACTGGATAGTCAGTGCTCTGGTGCAACTTAAGATCAAACCACCAGCAATTGAAGAGCAATAGTGAAACCAACAATTAATCAGTTTGGGAGGACGTGTGACACCCTCGCACCAAAGTGATCCGCGCAAGAGGTTACCATGGCAATGACTAAATTAATAGCAGAAAATTTGTTCTCAGGATGATTTCAGCCGAGAAACAAAGAAATTGCATGTTATTCAACAATTATTGTTATTATAGTTTCCTATTCAAGTCTGTCAAATAACAATGCGGTGGTCTGCTCAATAACTCTAGTACCTCAACACCATTGTCTTTGGAGAGGGGTACACTAGCCCATGCTTGTAAACATGAAAGTCTTATGTGACATTGTTAACAGGAAAGTCTTATGTGACACTGTTAACAGGAAAGTCTTACGCTCATTGTTAACAAGAAAGTTTTACATGCCATTGTTAACATGAAATTGTAGGTGAGCCAAGTGAATCACATAGATATTCTGATTGTAAATTTTAGGTGTTGCTGGTAAGTAAGCTTTATCCAATGTCTATCTCCATAACCTAGTATAACTATTACTTCTACTACTACCTGGCATCAAGTGTGCTAATAAAACACAGGCGATCATTATCTTCACAATTAGTCCATAAAGGCAGTCGTTGGTTGATTGGTGCAGCTGTTAAAATATCAATCCACCAAACTACAAGTCATGAGTTCAAGTCCTATACGATGCAATCTTTTTTGCCAATTTTCTGCCATAGCTTTGGACAGACAGACGGCTCTTATTATAGTGAAGATTCTGTTTGGTTACTGAGAATGCGAGCTTTTGACTGTGACTATGAATGAAAAATGACGAGGAGTCATCAACAAAATCGCTTTCTAGTCAAAAGAGCAACGATGCACACTATCTGTTCTTTTCGTCAGCTAATACTCATTAAATTTTTCTTTGACGTCTGCACATCTTTAGTAATATTCATAATGGTGCTAGACCCACTCTACATTATCACCTGAGTTGAATAACAGAAGCTAAACATAAATCTTGGGTTTCAGCACCTATAGCGTCACACTGTGAAACGACAAGGTTTTTACCAACATTTCACCACATATTATAAAAAGGATCGTAGGTATTATTTCTATGTGAGAGTAATGATTGGTCGTGGTATAGGATGACAATAAAATTTATTTAGACCTCCCAGAGTAGTGGTCATACATAGACCTCCCAGAGTAGTGGTCATACATAGACCTCTCACGAGTAGTGGTCATACATTCATTATAATGCAGCAAAGGCATGCTTCAACATTTCCACCTACATGGCACACCCAGCCCTGGGCTTTTTATGTAACAAAGATATGAATCAAGCTACCTGCTGCCATAACACTCTGCTTCTAATCTAAAACAGACAAATTTCTTGGCTAGCTACTCCTTCATCTATCTTGCTATTCAAGCTGATTCAGGCTGCCTAATGTGTCTGGCGGACAGCATTAATTGCGCTTCTTTAGCTAATCAGCTATTAGGCAGCTAAAATACACCATCACATTAGGAACTAGAAGTTTATGCTATGAAGAGGAAATGAGCGAAACCGTGTGCTAAGAAATTGACATTATCACCTCCATTAAGTTGCCATGCAGTCGAATTGAGCGGAATAATTTATGCCTGATCGCTGAAGTGGAAGTCGGCTAGGAGGAATAATGTCCAGTCATGGCTGTAATCAGTGGCCAGCACCAATGTATTCTGTATCGTTACCAGATACAACATGTTGATGTGTTCTGTATGGTTACTAGGTACAACATGTTGATGTGTTCTGTATGGTTACTAGGTACAACATGTTGATGTGTTCTGTATGGTTACTAGGTACAACATGTTGATGTGTTCTGTATGGTTACCAGATACAACATGTTGGTGTGTTCTGTATGGTTACTAGGTACAAGATGTTGGTGTGTTTTGTATGACTACTAAGTAATTTGTGTTAGTCTTTGCCTAGAAAGCTTTCACATCACTCACATCTCATTGGCTGTTTGGTGGTCATGAGTCTGCGTAGGTAGACCTATTGTGTTTAGGGAATTTTATCAAAAAATATATAAAACAATATTTTTGCGACTAATGAAAGGAAAGTAGCACTTCGAAAATATTTGCGCAAATATCCTTACCGGTCAAGATACAACCAGCATAGGCATCAGTGAAAGCATAACAACCACTGATAATATATCTACTGTATAGCCACCTTTAATAATATTGGCACTTTCTAGCCACCCTTAATAACATTGGTACTGTGTAGCCACATTTAATAACATTGGTACTGTGTAGCCACATTTAATAACATTGGTACTGTGTAGCCACCTTTAATAACATTGGTGCTGTGTAGCCACCCTTAATAAAATCAATACTGTGTAGCCAGCCTCAAGAACTTTGAGTAAAATAATAAGCTCTCACCACATATCTAGGGAAGCACTGTAGGTAGTAGAGCCGAGGAGAACATCTGGAGGTCTGTACCAAAGTGTCACTACCTCGTTAGAGTAGGTTTTGCTAGGTATCGACTTGGCCCTCGCCAGACCTAGAAGCAGCGGTCAAGTATGAAATGTCCATTTGCATGAGTTAATCTTTGAAGCACTCATCGAAAAACCGGAGATGCAATGTGCTAATGCCCATTTGATAGTTCTACCGCGTCACTGAATGAGCTAAGAGGTCTCTCTGGTCCGTAAGAGCCAGACAAATGTTATTGTTGAAAAATACCGCATTACTTTTAACACACCAGTAACGGTTTATTGATTACAAACATCTATCATGCCCTATTGGTCTACTCTCTGTATAACGACAATCGTTGAATCATCTCTCATTCAAAATCTTCACATTTTAAGAATGAGTCATTTTGACTACTTACCAAAATCTGCCAGCTTCAGTTCACCGATCTCACTGATGAGCAAGTTCTGCGGTTTCAAATCCCTAAAATAGTTGAAATAAATCAGCTAAAACTCGGGCTGTTTGGTAAAGTTATCCACTAGTTTGAATCATGATAGCATTGAGAAATAAACAGCAGAGCGTCAAGTTATGTTCTGGTCAGTCAAGTTGAGTATTGGAAGTCGTTTCCTCACACTAATCATCTCTTGATCATTAGATGTGATTAATAGGCTACGCAAGATGAAGGTGTGGTGAGTTATGGCACACTAGAGAAATATAGAGCAAATTTGTTGGTGATTCCACCAGGGGTAACGCTGCAACTGATTCTGGTATGAGTATGTGTATTAAGATGGTCCGATAGTTCTGCCTGCAACTTTGTTGCGATTGTCAGGAGTATGTTAAAAATAAAATGCCAAATGTACACCGAATTGATTAATGGTGCAAACTGAATTGCTTTAAAGTAATATATTACAATTTAGAATGAAAATCATCTTAAAAACACTTATTGAAACGTTTATTATACATATTATATCTATGTTACAAGGATCATCATAGAAGCTGATACGCATAGATGTCAAGGACAAAAGATTCAGATAGAGATTGCAAAAATTGCATTGCAAAATTAACACTAGTATAAGAATTGTGAAATGCATTCTTATTTTGGCCCCAGTGTTATCCCATCTTTAAAACAAGCAAATAATTTTCGGGTGGATTTCGATTTACTAGAAGTTATAGCTAAAATTATCCATAAGCAAAATGATCAAGAAAACAAATAGTCTACTAGTTTCTCTGGTCCGTCACACTAACGATTTGCAAATGACTTACTGCGTCAACTTGAAACATAGAGTTATCTTTCTTTGAACAACGAAAAACATTTTAAAAAAAACTGTGGACCATTTTAATATTGCCTTGCAACTTTTCTACTGACATTGTCTATACATTGATGACACCTTGCAGCCTTTTACAGCAGACTGAATTTAATAGTATCTAATTACGCAACAAGAGTAGTCCGTGACTGTTGCGCAGGTTTATTAGCCAATTATATCTAGCTACTCAGTTAGCAGCAGATGTTAAAGGTTAAAGTTCAACACGCTAGAATAGCACATCATTGCTAAAAGCTACCATAATTTAATCAGTGTGATGTGTATGTGTTGGGAATCCCACACCATGAGTGCTACCCAAACAAATTTGATATGATTGGTCTAACTATGGTTGGTCAAAATTCAATTGGTCTAATAGACCAATTCGTCCAGAGACATTTGGTCCAAGACTGATTTGTCAATTGTATAATTATATTAGTTGTTTTTAGATCAATCATGTTGTTGAACCAATCATGCCGTTAAATGAGTTGATTTCACACAAATTAGCTTTGAACAAATTGGAATAGGCCTACTCATCGCACCAATTGTCTTGGGCCAACCTCAAATACATAAAAAAATAAAAAAGATGAGTCAGCTCTGGATAGTAACTTACCTATGCAGGATTCTTTTATCGTGACAGAATGCCAAGCCTCTCAGCAATTGAAACAGAAAAATCTACAATACAACACACAACAATACATATCTATGTCTGGTTGTGATTTGAAGAAGCACATTGATTTATAAAACAATTAAAGTGAGAATTACACACAGAATGAAAGCGACACCAAACAAAACAGATACTGAGTTCATAACTTGCACATCTGGCTCAATATTGCTTTGACAAATTAGCGCCAATACTCTGGATGACGCTGGAGACTTTCTAGAATGTTTCAGAATAGTAGCAACATTACTAGTAATTAGTACCATTATGTTATTAGAAAGTAGGATTCCAGGAGCCGCATTTATCTCTGAAGAAATAAGCTTATTAAGTCATGCATTCATAAGTTACAGTCGCCCAGCCTTAAAATCTTGTCACATTCTCTAGAAATCTTTCGACCAAAGCAGCCCGTACTAGAAATGTTAAAAAACTTTTCATCAAGCAATTTTTTTAATATTTCTGTTCTTTTTGTCTCCTAACTAAATCAATAATTCAGACTCAGAGATACATTGCAATGGGAATGTTTAACATTAACGCGTATCCATTCTTAAAGATAGCATGTCTAACCTCTTTTACTCAAAATGCAACAAATTTAACCATTTTAATGATTCCATTGTTACTACCTACAAGCTGTTATGATGCCAACATTGTATGAATAGAAACGAACAAGAGAAACTAACATGCAAATAATTTTAATAATTCCTCCAATTTACCCTCCGAATACTTCAACATCGCACCTAAGTTCAATTTACCGCAGAACGTATCGCAATGACGACCGCTCATTCTCATAAACCTATCTTTCATGGACAGCGTTGAACACTAGGTGTGTGTATAATAGTATAGGAGATACAAGAGAACTAGATTTGACATAATAGTTATTTCCGCTACGAGTGACAGATCAGCATCATTTAATACATATTAATTGTTCTACCTAAAACCATATTTTCAAATATGTGAGGTTTTCAGAAAAATAATGATATTTAAGTGTAATTTAGAGCAAGGTATACTTATGTTGCTTTTGTTGGATAGTCAACTGAGTTGATGCACCAACACGCTATTAATAAGTTTTGAAGATATTGAAATCATTTGCGACCTTGCTTAACTTGCAAGGTCATATGAAGGATGGGCAGCCTAGAAACACAGCTTTGTGTCCAAGAGTGCAGAAGACTAGAGGTGGATGGAAGTTAGTGATAAAACCTAAACCATATAAGATGGTCGTTGTGGAAATGACCAACTGCAAGAGAGAGAAAGGGAGAGAGAGAGGGAGATGAATCGCTAAAGCTAGCATCAGACTCTTAGCAGAGATTCTACAAAACACACTGAAGATAAAATTCATATACCATCTTTTGTTTCGTTATAAAACTTGCGATAAAGCGGAGATACTTTTTAATGATTTTATTCACCAAAATGATTTTTATTTTTTATGTTCAATTGAATTTTTTTCAACTGGCACGATTTGGATTTCATTTTAAAATACAGGCAATCATTGGCCCAATCTCCAGAAAGCAGCCAATGAAAACACCAAATACTGCAAAGTACACATAAATGTGCTGCTGCACTTTTTGCACCAGCGACAGCAATGTTTAAGCTCATGAAATTGCTAAAAGTTTCACACAACGCTTCCTCAACTTGAGAGTGCTTGAACCTTGACAGCTTCCTTTGACCTTGACACAACGCCATGAGTTTGTGGCTTTTACTTTGACTATCATACAGGGTGTAGAATGCATGGGAAGCAAATCTTACTGGGAAATGACTGCTATACAGAATAATGATAAATACGGGTAGTATATCCAGGCTATCGCACTGAATAATTAAAAAGGATTTTTAAGAAACTCGAGCCACTCAAGCGAATATCTTGAAAATAAATATTTACAAATCCTAAATAAACATCATAAAAGTATAGATTATGCAATTCAAAAGTACTATAACACACTCTAATTCTGGAGTGTCTACAATCTACAGTCTGATGGTACTTGATGTAGATTATGCGCTACCCCAAGCAGCATTGTAGCGCATGGTAACTAAATCAAAACTTCTCAAACACAGCACCTAGTTCAACTGAACTAACAGAATGTTAGCTGGAGTACGAACTAGGAAAATTTGAACAGTTCAGGTTTTTTCATCTAACTGTCATGCGATTCTATTTGTTACAGTCTGAACCACGATTAAATCAACTGCTTGTAAAGAACTGAAACAAATATTGTAATTGCTAAAAATAAATTGTCCAATCAAACGAGAGTGTGAATTGCATCTGGCTGAATCTAATTGATCATGATGGAAGCCGTTTGGTTGCAAAAGTTTTTTATCATTTATTTCTTTGGCGCTTTCAACTATATCTTCCAACATTGGTGATTCATTCCTGTTGTCATGTGACCATCCGTTAAGACAATACCTGTTTTTATATTCAAGCAGGAAGGAATATATATAGTCATTTGTCTTAGAATATGATCAAAAGTAGTTGCCAAACCAACATAGGCATCAATCACAGTGTCTCCATGAGATGATGCTCTCTGACTATCAATATCTCATATTGCTTAGCACCGTCATAGAAATGTCATTTTTTGAATCATTTTAAAGATGGAGCTGTCTGCTCTAATAACGCATTTAGTTTATTAGCTGCATTCAAATGCAAGGTCACATGAGTGTTCCCCCATAACTTAATTCCTCCATCTATAAAGTTTCATTTTAGCGGTGATTGGAGATTTTCATACGAATATTATCTTCAATCTTTTTATTATTTCAGGTAAGTTAACGTTGAAGAAACATATTTAAATGGTTTACAGTATATGGTACGACACTCAGGGTTTCAATCATGTTTTGAATCTCTAAAAAAATCATCACCCTATGGAAATGAAGTGACTACATAGACAAGTGCCACAAATTATCTATGGTACTAGTCTGTACAGAATCTGACATACACAGCAAGGTGCTTCACGCCTAAGTCTTTAGGAAGTGACACATGTAGTGTAATGTTCTTAATGACACGCGTAACTAAGTGAAGGTGACACATATGATATCGTGTTCGAAATGACATGGGCAAGCGGGTGAAAGTAACATTGTGCTAGTGCAGTTTAGGCGAAGCTCAGAGCTGGAGAGGAAGCGGAACTTCGGACCACCCAGGTATAATTTGCAGTCTTACCTTCACGTTATGAGAATGCAGGCCTCCAGGATGCCGCTCATTGTACTGATTAAGGTCTGTTTGCTATAAAAGGCATGTGAAATAGTGACAGTTCTCTATATATGCACGCCACTGACTAACATACTAGAGAGATGCTTTCTATTGTTGTTTACATGAAAAGGTGAGAAATGAAATTGCAAGCTTCCTAGTCACCCATCCCGAGTCAGGATTAAAAAATCATCTCTGCTAGGTAGATTAACAAGTAGTTTTGCTAGCTAATGAAATCACAGGCCATCAGGAGAAATTTTTAACATTGTCGACACTTCTTATTATCGAAACTAATGTGGGCTAGCTCATAACTCTAAATATTTCCAGCTCAAATCGCTCCATGTCACAATTTTTTTTCGATGACTCGCTTAACATTCAAGAGTGGCTCTGGCTGCTCCCCTAGAGCTCAACATATCAATAATAATATGTCTGAAGAACATGTAGAAAATAATAACAACCTCAAAGGGAGTTGAGATCAATTTAATGAATACGACCAGCTTGACAGAGGAATACTATCTGATGTGGGATTACATGTAACTTTATCTCCCAGAATTATCCATAGCTAGCTCCATAATCGAAGGAATTAGGAATGGATTCGCTACAGCTTATGTACAGAGATAAGTAGCACCAACGCACTTACCACATATTCAAACACAAAGGTAAGTGTATCCTTGGTGTGGACTATATCATGAAGGGTGACTATATTCGTATGTCTCAAGTCCTTTAGCAAAGAGGCTGAAACAAAGATGAAGACATGAAGATTGTAAAGTGGCGTCTGTCGTGTTAATAAAACTGAAATTTAAAGTGTCTGCCGCAATTCATCAGACCAGATGAGGGGCAATAAAGTGCAGCAAGCAGAGCAAAAATTGCTGCATTTGAAGTTGTCAGCCCTTAATGGCACGCATTCAATACATCCAGTGATGAGCTTGCTATTTAGGTCCCATTTGCGATTTTTCTAAAGTTTCAGTTTGGTTTGGTTTGAGTTTCAGTTTGGTCACACAAATGATCAATCAGAATGAAACCCCGTTAGAGTGGAGTTCAGTCAGACCTCGACTTACAAAGTTAACTCGTTCTTATATTTCTATTTTTTGTATGTAAAAAAGCATTTTGTTTATTACTAATGCCAATAAAAGCTATACGTACATACATGCATAAAAATTATACATACATGCTTCATTTATTAAAACAGTTGTATGTTAGAGCAAATATTTCCCATATGACAACAAATACTGCTGACAATTGGGCATTAGATTAAGCAGCATAATAAAAAACTCATGCGAACAACTAAATGTAAAAACTAAACTAATAAACTAATAATAAAAAAATGATGTTTTCTTGTTACTTAGAGACACGTGAACAGAAGTGAAGTTCGGTGTAACTTACTCTATTTACACTAGGTGAAAGCTCAAATAATTTAGCTTAAATTGTTTTGTATTTTCACGGTTTTTATATTTTATTATTATTTTTTGTTAGCCCATTCAATTTTACCTCGAAAACTGCCAAGTTTTGAGAAAATTTGAGAGTTGTATGTTAGAATTATCTCTGGTATGAAGTTAAATATTTGCCGACTTTTGTGTCAAGCATTGGACAATTTGCTGGAATGAGCATAAGCAGAGGTTTGACTGTACTTTAAGTAAGCATAAGCAGAGGTTTGACTGTACTTTAAGTAAGCATAAGCAGAGGTTTGACTGTACTTTAAGTAAGCATAAGCAGAGGTTTGACTGTACTTTAAGCAAGCATAAGCAGAGGTTTGACAGTAATTTAAGTAAGCATAAGCAGAGGTTTGACTGTATTTTAAGTGAGCATAAGCAGAGGTTTGACTGTATTTTAAGTGAAATGTCATGGCATGATCAAAACTGTGGCAGTCAGCTATTTAGAGATAAAACTGTCTGTTAGCCAGAGAGCCTCGAGTTTGTTAGTCGTTCACCAAATATAGAACTATATAAAACCTGTTTTAGAAGGTGCATGTTTACGCCGACATTTACAAAACTATCAGCCAATCAGGTTTCAATATATAGATAGATTAGAGGCTCAGCCCTCTAGCTGTTTAACCAGGATGCTGGAGACCGCAGATGTTGAACAGCTTCGCTGACTCATGTAAACAGCATAAGCAGCGTGAAAAGACTACAAATTGACACAAAATTAAGAAAATTGGCAGCGTACCAAAACAGCCATAGATCCTTACCTTCTCTGATGGCTGTGAAGGGCGCCCCTTCCTCCTCCTTCAACCTTGTTTCCTTCAGAGCAACTATCTGCTGAGTTAATCTACAACGACAGATTAGCAGTAAGAGGGAAGCTACGCCTCTTCAGCCTACCTGGAAGTGGCTAAGTGGCACTTGGGCTAACGCCTAAATGTAAGCCAATTTGACTGAAATAGAAAGGGAATTGCTAAACCAATAACTGTACGCTGGGTTAATACGCAGGAGTCAATGTACCTGGGGATCAGATAAAGCTTATTAGCATTCTCGTGACTTGACATTTGCCTGCGAGACCAAGCCATGATATGAGAATACCTTTGAGACTACATCTGATTACATTACACAGTATTGCATTTTTAGATACATTTATTACAGATAAATTTTGGTTTAACAGCATCGGAGAATTTTGTTCAAGTTGCACTGAATAAACATTACTGTTGGAACTGCTAATATTTTGGATATAATGCCCTTTTAGTGCTAATAAATCATAGATATACATGTAAATAGCATTGCTACAAGGAATACTCAGGAGGCATAGCCTTACACGTTCAGCCACTATGTAGTTGTTCACAAAATTGTCTTCTAAACTAAAGAGCAATGGAACAGCTCGCATCCATTTTTCATTTTGACACAGACCTCTTATAGTATGCCTACTGCAGCACATGCTAAATGAAGAGCACTCTAGAGATAATACCTTTTCCCCAACCAGTTCATATGGCAACTTTCAAATTGCCTATACATGTAGGTATTTTTGTCTTAATGTTTTGGAAGCCATTGCAAACTCTAGGAAAAAAGTAATGCCAGGAGATAACAGAAAATCTCATGACAGACCATTCTTGCAGGTTTACATAATAGAGCAACAAAGAAATATTATAGTATTTAAAATGTTTCTAAACAAAAACTTGCAACATAAATTTGACTACAGGATTCAATAGATGTGTCATATAAACATTGAATGATACATCTATTGCAAAAGTTAAATGCCGATTGAAACATACGAAGGTTACCATAAGGCAATGTTACATAAACCTGAATAATGCACTTTTTTGGTACTTGAAGACATCGGTGAACTGAATTGCATACATTGAAAAAAATCTTAGTTTTGCATTTATATTGGCATTGAATAAGATTGCACGGTGACAAACTTGAGAGTGTAATACAAAATGAAGAGAGCTTATTCTGCAACTACCGTTATTCATTTATTCATACTAAAAAGTTGACATGTGACTTGATCAACTTCTGGCTGTACAAAAGACAGAAACTGAACAGCTAAAGTAGTTGATCGGAAATGACATCAAAATCGAAACACGAAGTACTGGTTGCTAAATAGCTCTAGCATAATCCTACTCGATGTCTATGATCTTTGAATAATTGAAAAATTATTAAATAATTTGAAAGGCATTAAAGGAGAATATGCCAGATAAAATCTATGAAAAAGGTATAGAGAGATAAATATACAGAGAACCTATTGGAAAGGACTTGCAAAGAATGGAAGAGGTATGAGTGTGAACACAATTCTTGGGCCATCGAGGATTTTATGCTGAAGCGTAAATGCGTGGCTATAAGACAGGGTCAATGCATGCTATATATTAGGGTCAGCCTATACTATATAAAATACAGGGTCAGCGTGTGCTATATATTAGGGTCAGCATATACTATATAAAATACAGGGTCAGCATGTGCTATATATTAGGGTCAGCATATACTATATAAAATACAGGGTCAGCGTGTGCTATATATTAGGGTCAGCATATACTATATAAAATACAGGGTCAGCGTATGCTATATAATACAAGGTCAGCGTATGCTATATAATACAGGGTCAACATATACTATATAAAATACAGGGTCAGTATATACTATATAAAATACAAGGTCAGCGTATGCTATATAATACAGGGTCAGTATATACTATATAAAATACAGGGTCAGCGTATACTATATAAAATACAGGGTCAGCGTATGCTATATAAGACAAGGTCAGCGTATGCTATATAATACAGGGTCAGTATATACTATATAAAATACAGGGTCAGCGTTTGCTATATAATACAGGGTCAACATATACTATATAAAATACAGTGTCAGCGTATACTATATAAAATACAGGGTCAGCGTATGCTATATAATACAAGGTCAGTGTATGCTATATAATACAGGGTCAGTATATACTATATATAATACAGGGTTGGCGTATGCTATATAATACAGGGTCAACATATACTATATAAAATACAGGGTCAGCGTATACTATATAAAATACAGGGTCAGCGTATGCTATATAATACAAGGTCAGTGTATGCTATATAATACAGGGTCAGTATATACTATATATAATACAGGGTCGGCGTATGCTATATATGATGTGAATTTGTTTAGTAAAGTATTTTAAAATAGCTGCAATAGAAGTTGGCAACTAACTTGCTTCTTTACGACAGCGTTTTGTAATATTCTATTCGATTCATTTACTTTTAACATTGGTTAATAGAAGTTAATATGAAGCAGCCAATAAAAATCTAAAGTTAATATACAGAATATCTGTTCCTCTCTGAAGATACTGTTTTGCAATCAAATATCACAAGGTGATCAATATTCATGTTGGCACGCATTTAATCTATTTACACCAAGAATTTTCAGACTCAATTGTTTTTTTACTTGACCAATAGAATTGAACATGAAATTGCCAATGGTAACCAATAGTTTCTTTAACAAATAATTACAAATGGGCTGAAATGTTCACAAGTGGAACTGTTCCAACTATAAAGAGAAATAAACAATCAATGAAAAACAATCGAGGTCAACCTATGGCAAAAACTTTTCTAATTCCAGACAGGAGGAAGTGGGGGGTGATGAAAATTTCTAGTGACTCAGGGTTTACTAGCCTGTGATATGATATTAGAGAATTGTTGATAAAATTGCTGAGCAAAAAGAGGGAGCAAGAGCACCTACTTGCTGATTCCTTTGTAGACTGTAGCGTAGGAGCCTTCACCTAGCTGCTCAAGTTTCTCATAGGCTGAGACCTTACCAAATGGTGAGTCAAACTGAAAAAGAATAAATTTCAACACTTATAAATAGATGAACACAAATAGATGACACAAACTTCTTTAACAGTAAAGAAACAATCTTACTACACTTCCAGCACTACTACACTGTTACACTTCTAATAATATGTATAAGAAACTTTTTTTTAAAGTAGTGAGAACTTCCAAGGAATTTTGGGTAATATTTCCCTGATGTAGGTTATACACCCGAGACCCAATAAAAGGCAGACCGATATGTTGTGAGACCAGATATAATGCAGTCAGAAAAAAGGTAAAAAATAAAATAACACCGTGATCATTTCTATCATCAACATAGTAATAAAACATCTACCGTACTTTTCGAACTATAAACCGCACCCTTATATAAGCCGCATCTGCTTTATTTCCCAAAAAGCGATAATAAAACAATACATAGGCCGCATCTTTGTATAGGCCGCAGAACTCAGAATGGTGCTTTTTAATGCGGCAGCAACTTTGCTGTTTAAAACGGAACAGTGCTTAACGGCACTGTTCCGTTTTAACCGACGCTTTTTAACCTAGTGCCTAATGGAACAGTATCGTTAGGCATTGTTTCGTATTTTCTTTCCCCGCTAGAGGCGCACTAACCGGAGATTCTGGTTAATGCGCCCTAGCAGTAAAAGAAGAAGCCACAGATTAGCCCACCCTTATATAAGCCGCATGGCTCAAATCATCAGAAAAATGTAGCGGCTAATAGCCCGAAAAGTACGGTAGTAAGGTTTAACAAAAACTTGACAAAAAAAGAAAAAAACTTCCGGGAAAAAGTTAAAAAAAATCTAAAACCCCGTTATAAAGTGGTGTCAGCTATAGCATGACCGACATTTTGGAGCCTGTTGTCCTCACAATACCGAGCCCAGGGTGTACTTAGAATATCCCTAAAACTACATGTATAGTTTAATAACATGTGCAAAACATTTCTCTTTTATATTTCGCATTACTCCTTAACCCACTTACTCCAAAGCTATAGCGTTTTCTGTTCTGTTGTGCTCTGTATAGTGATTGGTTGAAGCCTTCAGACTTAGGACGACTGGTATCGAGATCGGTTCGCTCATTGAGCATATCCCCAGTGGAGTAGTGTCTTTTTACTCCATTCTTGTCAGTCAACTGGCCCTCTGTGACATTAAATGAAATCTAGATTTTAGAGCAAAAAGTGTGACTCAACCTCTGGCAGCTAATGGGCTAATCTGGAGCGTACACAAAGAAATGCCTAGTTTGTATAGCCCACATGTGGCCAATGCATCCCTAAAAGCTGTACGATATGCCTTGTATAAAAAAACATGTTGATTTATCATATAGAAGAGATTGTTGATTAAACCAGAGTTGATTCGAAACAACCAGAATCCTGATTCCATTTTATTCATTTCTAGTATTAGTAGTTACATTCAAAAGAAAAGAGTAAGACTCAGTAGTCAGTACAAATAATGATTCATAGCCGACAAAATTTTTCGCACCTTGAACAGTTGTGTCATGGCTGTTGTTGCTGATTGGATCTAGGGTATTACAATATTTCCAATTACAGTCATGCTTCAACATACGAGAAAATTGAGCCACAAGTAGAATTTTGAGAAAGTTTTTTTTTATAGATATGAGTAATCTTTGAGATACGAGTGTACGACCCGGTTCTCGATGGCCACTATATGGATGGTCAAGTATGTGTGATGCTTTTCTTTAAGAACAGCATTGCTCGATCTTTCTTCTCAAACCAGTTTGAAAAAAGTTGTTAATGAAAAGGTCGACTAAAAATGATAGCGAACGCAAGGCAAAAAGCGCCAAACCGAAAACAGATAATAAAATATTAAGACGGCAAAATTAAAGTAAGTTTAGTAAAAGATTAAAACTTAGTTTTAAGTGTGTATTTAGTAAGCTAAATTCCTTAAAATTAAATTTCAAGTTTCTGTTATATAGCAACACAAAAGTTTAGTTTACCAAAATCATTGCTGTCAAGTCTCTCTCAGACCGCTGTTAACCAATAAGTCTGTCTCGAATGCAAAAACTGTAAAGCACATCGTGATGTTACATTTTATTGCAGATTTTAATAACAAAATAAGTATTTGTTACTTTTTTACGATAGATACTGAATAATAATAATTAAAAACCCGTTTTTCTACCATATTATCATGTATTATGTGTTTTCTTTTTCATAGTACAGTAACGGATTAATCTGTATTTAGTTATTTAATACAAAAAATAGTGCCTTGAGACACAAGTAAATTGACATACGAGCTCAGTCCCAGAAGGCATTAAGCTTGTATGTCAAAGCCTGACTGCATATGATAGCCACCAGTTTACAACGGTAAAGATTTGTTACAGCAGAGATTAATGAAGAAGCGAAAGAAGGAGAATAAGTTTCAGTAAGAAGAGAGGGACAATAAAAAGGGAGATGATACAGATTAGCAGAGCTCAGACCAGATCAACTGCCTTGGATACAGATATAAGTACTTAAGATTGAAACCTCAAATCTTAACTGAGTGTATACTACTACTAGGTAGCTAACTCCAGACACCTACGAACTGAATGTATACTACTACTAGGTAACTAATTCCAGACACCTACGAACTGAGTGTATACTACTACTAGGTAGCTAACTCCAGACATCTACGAACTGAGTGTGTACTACTACTAGGTAACTAATTCCAGACACCTACGAACTGAGTGTATACTGCTACTAGGTAGCTAACTCCAGACATCTACGAACTGAGTGTGTACTACTACTAGGTAACTAATTCCAGGCACCTACGAACTGAGTGTATACTACTACTAGGTAGCTAACTCCAGACATCTACGAACTGAGTGTGTACTACTACTAGGTAACTAATTCCAGACACCTACGAACTGTGTGTATACTACTACTAGGTAACTAATTCCAGACATCTACGAACTGAGTGTATACTACTACTAGGTAACTAATTCCAGACATCTACGAACTGAGTGTATACTACTACTAGGTAACTAATTCCAGACACCTATGAACTGAATGTATACTACTACTAGGTAACTCATTCCAGACATCTACGAACTGAGTGTATACTACTACTAGGAAACTAACTCCAGACATCTATGAACTGAATGTATACTACTAGGTAACTAATTCCAGACACCTACGAACTGAGTGTATACTACTACTAGGTAGCTAACTCCAGACATTTAAGAACCGAGTGTGCCCTACAAGTAATAAAATTGCTATATTTCATGTTTTCTAGAACTTACTGAATCCTAAAGTTGTACTGACACAGAAATATCTTCCAGTTGTCTATGACTAAAGTAGTGTTCAGCTAGAGCTACAGCCATCTAGTGAACTTGGGATGAAGAAGCGGTATGAGTCAGACTATATCATATAGGAATATATAAGAATATATAAGATCATTGTTCAGAATCGTGTCAAATATAATGAAGATCATATGTTATAATTTTCACACTTTCCCCTCGTTAGCTTCCTATGGAAATTTTTAATGAATGTATTCACAGGCATTGTTGAAGATGGATGAACAAAAACATCTCGCAATCAACATTCATTAAGTTCCTTATACTAAACTAAGTATACAAATAAAACCAAATCTCTAGTAACTGTAGTCTTAAGTACAGATTTCCAACATGAAACATTGAATTCAAGCAAACATTTGCCTCTAGACTTAAGTACATTCCAACTTACACGGGCATCGCAAGTTTCCAAACGTAACAGTTGTGTAAGTGAACATGAAAAAGCTGAAGGTGAAAACTAAAATGAAGCTCTAAAGAATAATAGATAGTGACAAATTGACAAGATAGTTTAGTTTACACTAGACTCAGTGTTACAGTAAATTACACTATATATTTCTGTTACTCTACCACTGAACATACACAATACCAAGCCTACTCGTCAGTTTACCTGGCTCTAAGGTAAAGAGCAATAACAACCTCTTGTTATTGATTATTTCTTTTTTGATTTATTTTTATATCTCTCTTTTGATATTTGATATTAATAGGTTAATGTTGTGCAGCCTCAGAGCTTTCCTGATACAGCCAGCAGCCCACGTATTGAGTAAGGTATCCATTTACCGGGTGATACATGTTTTCAATCAAACCAGTTACTAGTAACACACTTCCTCATGTTTTTATTGCTGATGTAATTACTGAATTATTTCCCAGATTTTTTATGAACAGCAGAGAATGTGCAAATAAGGAAAGCTATTTTGAATGATGTCACTTGTAACTTTATAGTTGAAACTGAGAAGTATGTACACGGACCAGGCATGGGACGGCCAAGTTGAAATATCAGTAATACATACACCCATGCATGCATATACGCACACGGACAAAGAAGCGGACAAAGTGCCAGTGACGTTCAATATATTTTAACTGAGCCACTACATATGAATATATATATATACACAGCAGGAGGGATAATTCTACTATCCAACAGAAAAACTAAAAATGAGTGATGGAGACAGATCATAAGGCCTGTCAGGTCAATGGCATCGAGTGTTCTAAAAGCTATTATTAAATCAAAACAACCTGAAAAATGGAAGGATGGGTGATGGACGCACTTCTAGTTCTGCTACTTAATTTTTATATCAATGTTAACGAATTGTAATTACGTTAAGAAAACACTGATATTGCTGTTTTGCTGTGGCGAGAAAAATTGTACACATGTATGAATGAATAGATGCGTTCACAGAAACATCAACAGACATGCATGCATGCACACATAGAAAGGTGTACGCATACCCGCTCACGCGTACATATTTGTTTATAAGCAAATGAAGAAATGCCCACCGATTGTCAACAACATAAAAATAAACAGCATTTTATGTGACACAAAATAAAATCAGTGTTTGCGCATTTATTGACGTTTAACTCTCAGTATGGCTGCCTCAGATTTACACGGCGCATCGTATAGCCTTAGCTGCTATAAAGAGCTTCGCATATTAAGATTCTCTATACTTAAAGATAGGATGAGCGTTAGTATTTAGAGATGTTCAGCTACTCTCTTACTCACTGACAAAGTGTTAGTCAATGAGCGCCTGATAGTTTACATGTAAAGCCGTGGTCAGACAACAACCAAAATATAACGCATCTCAAGCGCTGCAACTAAAGTTTGCTAAAGACCGCCCACGCTGGTCAGAAGTATTAAAAAGACAAGCGTCATTTAATCTTTATCTTATCTTATGGTTGTACAACTCTGCTTGTTGCATGTTGAATCAGCAATTAATTGATTATAAAGGAATAAAGTGAATATCGGATTCGTTAAAAATATGTTGTCCAATCAAACACGAGTTTCGGAACCAAATTGAGCATGACTGAAATTATTTGGTCACTACCTTTTATACTGCAACCAGTCGTCCCAATCATTGACATTGGAAGCTCGCTCTGGTTCATATGTAGGTTAAAAATAGCAACTTGTAGACAGAAACTGTCATCACATACATTCAGATTCTCACCTTGGCTAGCATGGAGGTGGTTATCACTTGTGGCCATAGTTCCAGAAGTAGCGTCCATGTTGAATGAGACATGGGAATGGGAGACGGTAGCATCTGCTGACCTAGGCCCTGTGAAAAGCTCTCCACTGCATGACATCTGCAAAAAATATTTATGTGACACGGTTTTCTTCGAGAAAATCCTGCATGATTTCTAGCTGATAGGCAGACCATAAAATTATCTTCT